>NW_026623244.1:5062243-5269855 GCF_030028575.1 Malurus melanocephalus | reverse complement strand
TGGGTGGGGTTTTTTTGTTGTTTTGTTTCACAGAGATACTGTTTGAGATATCTTTATCTTCTTAAATAAATGAGTTTATAAGCAAAAGACATATTTTCGCAGCCCAGTTACCCCATGTAGGTTAATAGGCTTATCTGTATCTTTGCAGGAATAAATACCAGAAATGCAAGTCCCTCCACATAACAAAGCACTTTCAAGTATATTGTCACAGTGTTTTTCTGGAAAAACATGTTTTTAGCTTGTTACCAGGTTAATTATTAGCAGTTGATAAGAGGATTCAGTTCCAGACTTAATAAGAAGATAACTTTTTACTTTTTATTAAAGCTGGAATTCGTTTTTCTTTATTTTGGGATCGTGAAATGTTATGGAACTTTCAATGAATGCCTAATATGTTGCAATAAAGATTTTTTAAAATAAGTTTAAAGAAAGTTGTGAAACCACACATGTGACACATCCAAAGTAATTTTTTTACCTATACAGGTTTTACATAGTCTTGAATCTTAGCTGTGAACTGTTTTATCTTCTGGTACATGCCCTGCATGTTAAGTATTTGACAAGACATTTGACTTTAAATTGTATTTTCACCTTGTTATGGGCGAGTATTAGCTCACATCTTTCAATTTTGTGTGAATTTTTATGTCAGCTCAAGCTTCTTAGATTCTGTATCAAATGCACTGTTAAGGATAYTGGATTCTTTACATCTAGTAATGCAAAGTATTCTAGAAAAAGAGTGGATACTTTATTTGCCTAAGTTGTCTACCCATCTGATGGTTGGGGGATCTAATCTTCAAATAAGTTTCCTAGAACACAGGCTTTTTGAGGAAAAAGCATCTTCCTTTGGGAAGTTCTGATACTTTGGAATGTATTTCAATGTGGGGAATGTGCAGCCATGACAGTCTGAGCCGGAGGGTGTTTTGTTCTCTGTTTTCACTCTTTCTAGTAAGACTTAGTGTTTTCATTCTCTGTTCATGGGATCTCCTCTTAAAAACCCAACTGTTTATAATGTGTACTTACTTCAGAATCACAGCTGGATGATGAGTTCTGCCTTTTGTGAAAATCTCTGTTGAAGCATTTTTAATTTTTRTTTWTTTCTTTCKCTGTTGCTTTGGAAATAGTGTGTATCAGTTCTTAGCACAGGTGATAGCTGGAAGCACTAGCATTGTTCACGTATCTTGCTTGTGTTAAAAAAGGTAAGAGTGACTTAGTTTCTGACGTACATCTTGCAGTGCTTTTTTTTTCCCCCCTTTTTTTCTTAAACTTACATACAAGTTAGATATGTAGGAATGTTGAAAAGGTTGCTAATGTTTGAGCTTCCTCATCTCTGACCACTAAATGAACTTGATTTTGTAGCACTTATTACAAAGGAGACTATGAAAGTAAATCAGAATTTCTACCAAGAGTAGGAGGGATGGCATTGCTACTGTGCTGCAGCCTGGATGCTGATCTCTGGGTGTTGTCACGCCTAATATATACATCCCTAATTTGCAAGTGTACTGGGGTATCCTGAGGTATACAGCATGACAGGAGTACTGCTGTTTTTTCTGTTATAAGTGGAATTAAATAATTTTAGACTTGAGAATATGTGTATTCATTCACATGGTGTGGATATTGATTTTGTGATTTTTCTTGTGCTTGTGTGAATTACAACAGAGCTCTACCAGTCCTGTGTCCAGTTGTTCAAGGTGCTTGTTTGAATGTCCTGAATTGTGTTGATGCACATTAGTCCATTAACTTGGCTGTAAATTTTTATTCACRGAGGCTAAAAAGAAGGGGATGTGAGATTTGAGGTTTTCTTCTGACTCTGCTTAGCTTTTTTCCAAAGATTGTGTCATGTTTTTGTTGTGTTGAGTTGCTGTTGTGGTAAAAGGATTAGAATTCTTTCTTCCTCAGAATCTTGTGTGTATTGAAGGCAGTTAAATATTTCTTTCTAAATAGATTGCATGTTTTAATCTCAGAGAAAGGAAACATGAAAAAAACTTGTAATGATAGATACTGGTGTATTGTCACTGAGTGTAGTGTAGATGATTCTGGTTAAATGTGGGTGTGATGGTGTTGCTAAAGGTCTCAGGAATGGGAGGTGTACTGGATCTTTAGGCAGGGGCTAGAATCAGGAGGAAAAAATGAGAAGAGACATATTCTTGATTAGTGGTCTCTGTTGTTAGTGGTGTTTTGTTTTTTTGGTTTTTTTTTTATTGTCAACTTCACATATTAGTTAAATATACTTCTGCAATAGCTAGGTTGAGAAGATTATGCAGATTTTTTTAACTACCTGATCCTGGGATGCTCAGTTGTAGTACTGTACTAGAATAGATCAAATATTAAGTTGATACAAGAAACTGCTTTCTCATTCATCTTTACTTAGCAGTCCTGGAAAGCTGAACTGTTGTTATCAGCAATTTCAACTTGCAGTCTTTTCTGCTTGCTGTCTCATTAAATAATGTTAAAATATTTAATATTCAATTATTTATGCATTAGGTAATATCATGCTTACTGATTTGGAGTGAGGCTGAAAGTTGAAATTTAATTTTTATCAATAATGTTGTTTAGGAATATGAAGCACGGACAGGAAGAATGTATAAACCTCCACCCCCATCAGCAAGACGTAAAAACATTGAATTTGAACCACTTTCAACTACTGCTTTGATTCTGGAGGATCGGCCAGCGTAAGTGTAATCCTGCTGTGCAACTGAATGAATTTTAGATATGTTTCTGATGAGCTAAAACTCATAAGAGTTATGTGAAAGAATTGTTGGATTATTCTGTCCCAGACAATAGCCTAGCAAACATTTCAGAAGAGCCTTTAAGTGTATTACAGTCTATATGAGGAATTATTTCTCACTGTAATGGAACCACTAATCTATTATCTACTGTATATCACTGCTGTCTGTGCCTATGCTGTGGGCATCCTCAAAGTCTTCAGGAATTTTCTTGATTGATTTCTTTACTGCTTTCTCGGTGTGTACTTCTTTCTCTCCTATCTTCCTTTTACCCATTCTGGAAACTTTAAAAAAGGCATATTAGGTAATACCTAAAAGTGCAGCTGAAGGCAAGAAAACATCAGATGAAGATGTAACAAAAACCACATTAAGTACAAATATTAGTAATGAAAAATGGGTAATAAATTGGTCAGTATTTTCAGCTATATGGTCTTGAGTAATTTGAAGGAAAGGATTTGCTGACTAGGAGCACAAGCTTGAGGAAAACAAATGGAGCAATGCTTTCAAATTGAAACCATGAAAAAGCTTGTGATGGMATTGTTAAATGTTTGCTCTTATCAAGTCCAACTAGGAAATAGAAAACAGAACATAGTAGTGTCTCTTTTGATATTCTCTCTAGGGATATATAAGCTCATTTAGTGCTAAGACAGAAATATTCTGAATGGAATTATGGATTGGTATGAGTATTTTTTTTATAAATGCATTATTTCTTTTACTGTATGGTAGAGAGTAAGATATGCAATAACTGGATTGCTGATGTTTTTCTTTACTTTCATAKTATTGCAATTCACCAACTGGAATGAATATGCTTTTACAAATGACACTTGTTTCAAATTGGAGGGCCATCCCCAGTGTGTAATCTGTTGCCACAGTCTAACCTTTGAAAATATATTCTGCTCTCAATTTCATTGAAAATATTAGTAAGTGATTTTGTCAGTTTGTATGAGAGAAGACAGAATTTTTTTTAATATTAAAATGACAAAATTTTTTCTATTTATTTTGAACCAAAGTAGACTAGAGATTGGGTAAGAGGCTGAGACCAAGCACTGTGTTCTAATTTGCTTTGCAGTGAGTCTCCTTGGTCAAGAGGAGCTGTGTTTAGCAATTAGGGGATCATTATGCAGCCAAAAAACAAACATATTTTTATCTGGTGAACTTCTAGACTGCACCAAGCTTTCTTAACTTTAGCTCTGAAATCAGTGGTGCTCTACCCTTTCTTCCTTTGGGAAACCTATCTTCTTCTGTGGGAATTTTAAAGTGTTAGCTATAATGAATAAAAACCTTTTCCTTTTATTGAAARTATGTCATTGTAGATTTCATATGAACAACTGGAGTATCAACAGATTGGTATATTTAATGATTAAAATACATKTGGGCAGAAATGCATTGGAATAAATAACTATATGGTATATTCAGCATCTCCCTTTTGTCATTTCATTTGAGCATCATTCCATGTGTTCAACAAATTTAATAACCTTACTTTGGGGGGAGCTCTAGTAGAACTAAAAAACAGGAGCAGCCAACATCTAGTAGTTCTCTATAGCTGTTACTGGAACATTGGTAGTGTGACAACCCCATAGCTCATCGTAGAGAGAAACCAAAYTTAAACCTGTTCTGAAATGGTCCAGAATGTCATTTGTGTGTATTGAATTCAGGAACAACTTGTTTTCAGAAATCTTCCTGCCAAATCAGTGGAGGAGGCTTTACGTCACCGACAAGAATACGATGAGATGGTGGCAGAAGCGAAAAAACGAGGTATGTTAACTGCCAATAATCACTGTAATTTCTCTCAACTCTGCAGCAAAAATAAAGTAAATTCTGGCTTGTAGGCTAGTGGGTACATTAAAGAACCTCTTGTTTAATATCTGGATTATCCCTGGTGCATAGGGGCATGCAGATTAAAACAGAACTCAAGTATTGAATTATTATTCTGCTACAATGAGTGAAGCTAGGTTCAGAATGCAACCTAATGTTTTATTTACTTTTTAAAGAAAAAAAAAAATTATTTTTTAAAGATATTTGTGTAGTGTAGTCACCTAGAAACTTTCTGGGTATTTGGGCTCTTTTTTTCAAGCTGTGTTGCTGCAACTGCCCCTAATATATAAGTATAATAAAGTATAATAAAGCTGACTGCCAAAGTATAATAAAGCTGACTGCTTAAAGGTGTGGTTTCCTAAGAATTTCAGATGAATTTCAATGTGAAGAGAGATGAAAACTTGGGGKTTTTTTTCCCAATCAGGTGTACCTTTGTGAACCTTCTTATTCTCCCTAGACACAATTAATTTAAAAAAAAACCAGTTCTGTAGCATCTGGTACTGTGTCAATCTATGAATAGTTGTTGAAAGGACTTTTGTAGTCTTGWGCCTAGTATTCAGGGAATAAGCTATTTTAAGAATCTGTGCTGCATGTTTTACTTGGGTGGTTGTCAAAGATACAAGCTTCTGAACTGATTGATCCTCTACGGATCCGTGGCAGCTTACCTTGCAAGATGCAATAAGAAATCCAAGGCATTTGACAATTCATTTCACTCTGCTCCTGTAGTGTGTATMTTGTAAGTTGTGCTCTGTGTTCTTTAGTAACAGCATCTTTGGAGGTTCAGCCATGTGCAGTGTTTTCATGTGTGTGCCCTGGTTTATTGRCTGTTGCTACACACCCAAAGCTTTGGTAAAAACGTGATGAAGCTGTCAGCCGTATCTGTTTACCTAGGAAGGCATGTGCAGTCTCTTGATGTGTCTAATGCATGCTTAAATAGAAAATGTCTTGCAAGTTCACAGTGGTTCTTAGTGATGTCGTGAGAGCACTGCTCTGTCCTTCTTTTAGCCCTTTTAATAAGAGGAATCTACAAATGATCCTTTTTTAATAGAAGGCAGGACATTGTTCTCTTGTTCTGCATTGTGCCATTGTCTTAGGTCTTTAGGTCCTGTTTCCAGAAAAGAAAATATAGAATCATTTTAGGTGGAAGCTTCAGTAAAATTTGAATAATTTTTAAATGGATGTAGAATTGCACTTTGAAATAATAAAAGTTTCTATAAATATTGCTGATTAGTCTTAAGTAATAAATAAGGCTCAGAATATGGTATGAAAATTATGACAGGGAAAATAGCGCCGATGATGTGCTTGCTTTTTAGTTATCCTGTGTACTGCAGAAGTGAATTCTCTGAGTTTTCTAGCCTGATTTTTGCTTGTCTAAATCACTGTATTTGAATAACTTAGCTTATATTTAAAAAATGTCCAGAGAAATACACCTACAATCAAGAGACAGTACATGCAACTGTAATTTACCCTTGATCTTTTAGACATCTAAATACTTGGGTAACAGCTGAATAATTTACCTAATAATTTGTATACACTAATACAGAATTATTAACATGTTATGCCTAACAGAAATTAAAGAAGCACATAAAAGGAAAAAAATAATGAGAGAGCGTTTCAAGCAAGAAGAGAATATCGCTAGTGCTATGGTGATTTGGGTCAATGAAATACTACCTAACTGGGAAGGCATGTAAGTAAAGCTCTACTGTGTAAATGAGGCAAGCGTGGCTTGTTTCTCCTCTGGAAACTGAGGACCCACATACCTTATTTTCCTTTCTGTGTTGTCAAGAAGTCAGTTTTTTTGTTGCCATGATATAGTGTGAGGTCATTACAGAKCAACATGAAATGTGCTTTCTGGAAGCTGAATGTTTTGGGGTTTTAATGGGGCTTYAGCAAAACAGAGATCCTTGAAAATTAATTTGGTAAATAGTATGTTATTTTTCTTGTAAATTGTCCAGTCATTTTTGAAAACAAGATGTGCAATATGTGCCTTTTTCTTTTCTTTCTCCTTCTACCTGCTTCCATATGTAAGGCGTGCTACCCGAAGAGTTCGAGAGYTGTGGTGGCAGGGATTGCCCCCAAGTGTACGTGGGAAGGTTTGGAGTCTAGCTGTGGGAAATGAATTAAACATCACTCCTGGTATGTTTRTAACAGACCACATGTTAATGCTAAATTAAGTTGTTTATTTTCAAAGAAAAATGTAAGGTTTTGTTTAAAAAAAATAAAAATCAGTATATTTCTTTCTGAAGAAATGTATTTTTTGAAGTTAGGAACAATTGGGTTTCACAATTAGATATCATAGCCTCATAAATTATGAAAACAAGGTTCAAAAGCTCCTTACAAAAACATTTAGTTTTATAAGAATGAAGGTAGTGCTTCCCCCTCCCCCAGAAAATAATTTTTATGTTTAAAATTGAGAATTTGTAACTTTCCTTTCTTAATAGGGTGAAAAGGGGAATCGCTTTATTTCATAACAAATGATTGATGAATTGTAAGCATTCTAGTCACAAAAATAAAAATCTGAATTATGTAAGTCATGATTTCTGTCATAATTTGCATGTTCCCCATAGCAGAAAGAGCAACATAGTACACACTGTAAAACTGTGTATAATGGTAACGATCTGATAGATTCTGCTCCTGTGCCCAGTGATGAAACCAAGTAACCAAAGCCAAGAATACTTAGCATGCTTTTGTCTTAGATGGCTGCTTTTCTTACTMCTTCCTTTTTAGTTACTGGTTTTGTTTTACTTTCTTGCAGAACTTTATGAAATCTTCTTGTCGAGAGCTAAGGAACGATGGAAAAGCTTCAGTGAGACAGGTTCTGAGAATGACATAGAAGGTGAGATCTCCTGAGTGCTCAATAACCTCCTACTCACTTGTAAGACTTCCTGAGTTTGTAAAACTTCCTCTGCAACTGCAGCATTAAGAACACTTGATAAAAGTTCTCTGACACGCTCCCTATTTAAATGTTTACTGTCCTATATAAGTCAGTGAGTGAGGGGCTTGGCAGTATCAGTAAAAGACACATTAAAATATTGCATGTCTTATTTTTAAATTAATGTTTTCCTCTGAAACATCAAGACTCAGCTCTCATGAAAATACTAGATTAAGTATAAAAGGAAGAACTAGAAAACGAAACTACAACACATACTCTTGCCTAGCTCTCCTTGGATGGGTTCTCCCTAGCTGGTATCCATTCCATGATTTTGGGAAAGAAAAAAATATCCTCTGGTTTTTGTTTCTGAAATTGAGAAGTGAAAAATGTAAAACATGACATATTTCAGATCCCACTTCTATTTCCTTGCCTGCCCAGATGGCCTTTCCTCTCAAATTTATTAAGTGGGGATGTTRGTATTGTGTGTAGAATGCAGTTTTTTCACTGGCATATTGCTGTCTCCTCTCGATGTTCTTTCTGTTAAAAATAGTAGCCGTGATGTTTTAGTGTTGGATGTATCCCTGTTATAAAGGTTAACTCCTTGTGCTGCTGATAGACATTTTTWAAAATGCTGGTTTGTGATAGTGTCTTTTCCATTAATTGTTTGACTTGCCATAGCCAGTCCTTACTGTCTACTTTGACTTTAAATTATTTGGTTCTTCTATAGGGATAGCTCTGTGACCCATCTGAGGGTTGTCTTGAGACGAACAATTTATAAAACATTCTGTGTGTACGTGACTGTAAATATGCTTATCTCTGGAAAACATGTTTGCAATGCTCCTTGGTCTGAGGGGTGGTGGTTTGCTTGTTCTTTTGTTATGGGGGTGTGGGCTGTCTGTCAGGGATAGCTTAGGTAATAGGTTTTTTTTGGAAAGGTAATAGTTCTGGATGGAATGAAGGGAGAAGGGGCTGTTTTAATTGTGCCAGATGTCCTGGGAAATGTAGTAATCAGGGAAAACTTAAGAGTGATAGAATTTTCATCTCTGGTTGAAAAGCAAGCAAGCTGACACTGCTTGTTACTAATCTTTGGTAGTGAGGTCTGGAATGAAATGTTGCTTTCCAGTCTTCAGCAGAGCAGGTTCTGTTTAGCCTGTTCATCAAATTGTCATCTTCTGCTTTCCAGTTGGCTCTTGTCTGCTTTAAGCCCTCTGAAAAAGCCTTTTCCCCAAGTGCTACCTGTCTTTTTTCCCCACATTATCAGTAGTGTTTGTAAAATGTCCTTATGTAAAGGATTGGACAGAGATAATTCAAAGGCCAATTGAATTTCTTCTGKAGGTTCTTGAATGAATGCTGCCTTCATTGTCTTTGTGTGCCTACAGGAGTTTTATTCTGAAGTTTGTAGAATTTATCAGCTTTAATAAGTGCTGGTTTTGCTTGCAGATGCAGGTGCATCTGTTGCTGATCGTGAGGCCAGTCTGGAGCTAATTAAGTTGGATATATCACGCACATTTCCATCCCTGTATATATTCCAGAAGGTGAGACTCCTTTAACTTTGATTATGAGAGTTTTAAAATTCTGAATAGTTAAACAAGAAAAGAAACATAACTGGCCAAATATGGAATAGTTGTTAGGAGTTGTTTGGACTTTTAAAATGTTTTAAAATGAGAATGGAGACACTTAATGATGGACTATAAGAGGTGAATTTTCTCCTTGAAAAATTGCATGAGATTTTATTAATGATTAATAAACTACAGGCAGAAATGAGAATATTCTCACTGCAACAGAAAACTTCATGCATTTTAGTACACCTTTTCAGGCTTTATGATTTTTATATAGCTATAATATGTGCACATACGCGTATATAAAATAATATGCAATATTGTAATATGGTAACTTGTGCTACTAAGAATTAAAATATTCTCTGCCTCTGAAAAGGAAGGACCAACCTTGGATCTTTACCAGATATCCTCATTTTCTATTGTGTTGATTTCCACTGAATTATTTCATGGGATTATTGTTACTTTTATTTTAACATCTCAAAAGCATTTGTGGTAATGCTTGGAGTGAAAACTGGTATTATTCTAGATGTGAATAAAGCAACAATTCACTGGCTCACTTGCATCTTAAAATATCAGCTTGTTACTTTCCTATATTTTTTATATGAATTGGAAAATATTTTTTTCTTCTTTCTACCCTCTCCTCTTATTAGGGT
The DNA here is from genome assembly GCF_030028575.1 of Malurus melanocephalus. Classification (NCBI taxonomy): domain Eukaryota; kingdom Metazoa; phylum Chordata; class Aves; order Passeriformes; family Maluridae; genus Malurus; species Malurus melanocephalus. Next base: position 5,260,239 of record NW_026623244.1, on the reverse strand, counting down.
GGTCCTTATCATGATCTCCTGCATAGTGTTTTAGGAGCATATACATGTTACAGACCAGACGTGGGATATGTAAGTATTTGCTGTAAAATGTTATTAACATGGCAAATAAGCTTAAGRTGTCRYGTATTRAAGTATATTAAATAAATAGGTTTTSTAAACTTYATTTTACTAGYATRAAGTTAAGTAAAAATAATTTTAAATTTTAATAAAAAATTTAATAACTAAACTTTGGCAGTTATTTYATAGCAGTCCCAATGATGGTAGAATCTTAGAGATAATCAGACAACTGAAAATGTACTGAATGTCAGTATATTATCTGGATTGTATGGAAAATTTTAAAATGGATGTGTTCACAAGGCATTGTAGTTCTGACAGAGTATCCTTAGGGAAAAACCCCAAAGATATTAATAGAYTTCCAGTTAGCACTTCACATGTTCTGTCCTACTGTTGCTATTTCCATAGTGATACTCTCACCTTCACTAGTGCATATCCTAAAATCCATAAACTCCTTCTTGGTGTCTTGCTGATACAGAACAATCACCCCCTCTGAATTCAGTGAAGATAAGAGTTTCCAGCTAACATTACTGTGTTTAAAAACAACCAAAAAAAAACCCATAAAAAACTGTCAAAAATCCCTGAACAAACCGACCAAACCTAACATCTCTCTGAATGGTATCATCTTACAGAGCATTTAAATAATAAATAATCAAGCGAAGGGGTTTTTTCCTTCTTTGTTCTTGGGGATATCTAGGAACATGTTTCATAAGCTCTAATGAGGGGCTCAAAAACACTTGAAAAGTTTTAAGTCTCATCCATGCAACAAAGCATTATTTAGCACAGGGTGTGTCTTCCTCTGTAAATCAGATATGCTTGGGACTCTGCATAAATAACTAGTTGGTTTTTCATGTTCAGTTGTTTTTAGGCTTGAATTCTGTCATCTGTGACCTAATTTTTGGAGACTCTCCCATATTTTTTAAGTGAGTTTACAAACTCTGCAGGTTCTGAGACTGCTTGTTCCCAGGGTGGARTTTCAAAAGGCAAATAAGTAATTTTTCATGGAAAAGTCTTCTCTKTTTCATTAGAAATACAGCTAGTCTGTATATTTCTCATTACAATTTTTAAATGTTAATATGGCAGTAAATGTAATGTTATCTTATTTCCACACCTACTTATCCCTCAGAAGTGAAACGCTGATTGACTGTTTCTGATGCATATCAACATTCTTTTCTCTAGTTAGTTGAAATGCTGAGTGCATTTTTTTTTAATGAGAAGCAGGCAGCACAAATGTTTAGAGACAGTGGAATAATTATGATTGCAGTTGAAATTGGTAAAATTATTGTTACCGTAATGGGTATTCAGATCATCACTTAACTACCAAAATCATGCTCTTCACTTTTATTGCAGGCTAAAGTGTTTTGGGGAGAGTAATGATGGAAAAATGTAAACTTGCATTGTAGCTAACCACCTAGAAGTAATTTTATATATGTGGAAAAATATGGTTTGGCAAGTGAAAAGACATGTATTGACTGTTCTGAAACAGAATTTTGTCTCAATTCCAACGTATCTGTCTGGGTCTAAACTGTCCCATATGTGAAGTTTTTCTCCATTACTGCTTTTCCCATAGTTTGATAATGAACTTGAGGCCAGGTTTTGTCTCTCATGAGCTCTGCATTCACCCTGTGTGGTTTTAACTTTCTTGCATTTCAAGTCCTGAGGACTTGTGATCCTGAGACCTCCCAAAACATCAAACYTGCTGAAATCAAATTGATTGCATGCAGAAAAATAATTTATCCATGTTGTTTCTATTCATCTGGAAATGTTATGCAATGGTATTTGATAAATTGCAAACTGTAAATATTTCCATTTCCAAAGATGTAAGATGTACTGAACCTACTCACCTATATTTGCCCGATGCTTTTCCCACTTGAAGGTACAAGGGATGTCCTTCATTGCTGCTGTGCTCATTCTCAATCTGGAAGAGGCAGATGCTTTCATTGCCTTTGCTAACCTTCTAAACAAGCCATGCCAGCTGGCCTTTTTCCGTGTGGATCACAGCATGGTATGCACAGAGTTTTCTGGTTTTGAACCGTAATGTTCTTTTGACTTGAAGCATAGTTGTTTTATTGACTTCCTTTGGTCCTGTTGAATAATGAAGGACTTTGACCTGTGATTACAAAACTGAGAATACCAGATACTAACCCGTAAAACTCATTCTCATGTTTTGATTTCTGCTCTAGAAACATTTAATCATTTTACTTATCCTAAGGAGTCACATTGTGCTGTGTTGACATCCTCAGTTCTTGGTGRGGTTTGTGTTGGTTTACAGCTAAACATTGTTTTGATGACTGCTTATGATGTGCTTTACTGTCTCTACAGATGCTGAAATACTTTGCAGCCTTTGAAGTATTTTTTGAAGAAAATCTTCCTAAATTGTTTCTTCATTTCAAATCATACAGTCTTACTCCAGACATATATTTGATAGACTGGTGAGTTCATAGAATGCAGAAATTCTAACCTTAGAATTGTTGGAGCACTTTCAATTTTGCTATAGGTTTTTCAGCGCTAGAAAAAAGCATAAAAATGGCATTCAGTAGGTCTTCTGAAATCATGATTAAGTGTTTTGTGTAATTGCAGCTCCTCTGGCAGGCTTCAAGCTTTATTAAAGGGGATGTATTCAGTAAGAAAATGAGACAAACAGGGCTTCTGTGTGTTCATTTTCTTGTTGCTGCAGTTGTGTGACATAAGTGGGGAAAGGAAACTACTACACCATAGTAGTGTTATGACTGATTGTAGTAACTGGATGAAACGAGCATAATCAGCTACTGAAGGAAGTATGACTATAGGAATAGAGACTTTAAAGCGGAGGAAGGATAAAATTTAGGACCTGGTTTGGGAAGAGATAAACTTGAAAAAACAATGAACAATTTGAAGTAACAAATGTTCKAAAGCTGAGAGTAGCAATCTATGTTGTGTGTCTGTAATGAAAGGTAGTAATGCAGGCGCCCTTGAAGTGTGGAAGTGCTGTCAAAGACACAGAAGAGAATGAGCTTCATATATAATTATTATTAGATTTTTGTGATTTTAATGTAAATAGAAATTCAAAATTAYATCACAGAAATGCAGCTATTGAATTATCAGCAGTATGTTATTGGGATGTAGCCCTCTATTGWGATGATTGGTGGCTTTAGATTTAATTTAGGAAACAAATGATGAACAGGGCTGTTAAACTGAATTGTTTCAATGGGAAAGGTAAAGTTACACYGTTATGATCATTGTTGCTTAAGTTCTTATGTGTGTATTATACACTGTTTGAGTATGAAAAGATTTGTTACTCCTTTAGCTAGAGCTGGCATTCAAATGGAGGATTTCCTGTGGCATGAAAAGAGAGAGGTTTCAGAGTACAAGTTCTGACTTCAAAAGCTGGAGACTTGTGGATCATTGAGATAGGARGAAAAAAATAAGAATATATGAAATAACTGTCATGAACATGAACTAATGTAAMTGAGATTTAAAGGAAGCTGTCCTCTCATTTTTCTGAAGTAAGTTACAACTGTTCCTTTTTGTTTGTTTTTTACTCATTTGTAGGATTTTTACACTCTACAGCAAGTCATTACCACTTGATCTGGCTTGTCGTGTCTGGGACGTTTTCTGTAGAGATGGAGAAGAATTTTTGTTTAGGACAGGATTAGGAATCCTTCGGTTATATGAAGATATTCTCCTACAGATGGACTTTATTCATATAGCACAGTTTCTAACAAAACTTCCAGAAGATATTACATCAGAAAAGCTTTTTAGTTGTATTGCAGCTATTCAGATGCAGAATAGTAACAAAAAATGGGCACAGGTGAGTTTCTTTTATATATATATATGAAAAATCAGACATATCAGCACATGAATATATGGGGCACTTCATGACTACTTTATGCTGCTTGTCTGACTTCTGAACAATGGGCACTTCCTTTCTAGTGTCTCATTCTAGAACTTAATCTCCAGGCTAATATTGTGGTTGTTRATGTTGATATAACACTGGCAGTCTTTATATTCATTAAATAATTTACTTTTCCAGGTGTTTGCCTCACTGATGAAGGACAACAAAGAAGGGGATAAAAACCATAGCCCAGCACCAAAAAGCTAATGTTGAGGTCAACTGGAAATGTGGAAAACCACTTTATGACAAAGAAGTTTTCACATCACTTTTATGTAGAAAAAGCACTATAGAAAATGTGAAAATGAGATGGAAAAAAAGGCACAGCTCTCAGTGGAGTAATGAACTGATGAAATCTTCACCCTTTTTCCAGTATTAGTTTTTGCCGTGGGAAGATCTGATTTCACACAGAATACTAAAACTGATGAAACTGAGAAGCGGGGAGTTCATATTTAATACTTTAAAAGAATCAGCTCAATGCAATAAACATTTGTAATAACTTCTGTTGGTACTTTAAAAAGAATTTTTGAGGCATAACTGTTTTTACAAATACCACAAAGGCACTTTTTGGAGGGGATGAGGGAAACGCTAAATCTTAAGGCCCCAAAACTGCTATCCAAACCAAATGCTTTGGTACAAACATTACCTCCAAAATTAACGATTTGCAAGTATTGAGGACCAAATAAGGTGGTTTGGTATGTTTATGTGCAAGGTGGTTAAAATTTGGGAAGGGGTATTGTCTTATTTACTTGTTTGGATTTTTTTTAARTTGCAGCTTCATTCTTCAGTCTGGGCAAATGTAATTAACTCAGGAACTGTAGACGTGTTGTGCCCAAACCTAGAGCAAAAATAATCTGAATTTGAAACAGTGGTAAGAATAGGGCTGCTATTTTCACTGTACAGCTTTCAAAGCAGTGGTGTTTAAGCATTTGTTTTGGTGTATTGGTTGTGGAGTAAATGAAGTGGGTATTCTGTGAAAGGGTTTTGCCACCAGAAGTTTTATTTTGTCGGACCATTTCCAACTAAAATGTACTTGTATGTAATGGTGAACACTAGAAAATGACAAGGCTATCTATGGACTTCGTGTTCTCAATGAAGCAGCCACTTTTAACACTTGGAAATAATGCAGACACAGAATTGTTTTTGAAACTGTCTTTTTATTAGTGTGCAATACTGAAATCCAAAAAGCATCTGGTTTAGTGATACTTAATCTTTAACATCTTCTAACTGTGAGACATAAGGTCATATTGTACATGTCACAGCAAGTAGTTTCAAACWTTTCCTGTTCTCGCAGATGCTGTAAAACAACCTGTGGTTGTAGGGGACAGAAATTTAAAATGGATAGCACTGCAGGTGAGGAACACTTGCACTCTCTTGATCCATTTTTTTGCTAATATTTAATGTAAATAAATTCCTTACATGTGGGTTTTTGTAATTGGTCCCTCTGGAAATCAAGTAAAAATTACCATTATGTATTTTTAAGTGCAGGAGGCTTCCAGTTGTCTGGTGTTTAAAAGCAGAGTCTGCATAATCTGGGTAAAGATTTAGTGTGGTGTAACTTGCATTGCTATCTGGTTTAAAAACTACATATATGCTACTCCTAACATTACAATTTGAAATGTAAATGTCAGATTTTTCTTAACTTATGTATTCACTACTTTAATTGGATCCAATTTGTCTTATATTTTTGTGTTATCTTGTACAGTTTTCTTACTTTTCAACTATAAATCTGTATATAACTGTAAATAGAAGGATMAAGCCTTCCTTTAAGACCACTAGTAACAATTCCTGTGTAAATAAAATTTACAGCAGAGCCGGGCTGTGCTTCTCGTCCGTTCCTCTGGACCTGGTTCGGAGCAGGGCCGCGGTGAGGCCGAGCCCGCTCCGTTCATTGAAGAGGCGGTTCCAGGGGCCGCCAGGGGCCGCTGTGGCTGCGCTGGGCCGGGCCGGGGGGAGCGCTTCCGCCCCGGGCAGCACGCGCGGGCCGCCGCCATGAAGCCGGTAGGGCTGTGAGGGAGCGGGGCTGKGAGGGAGCGGGRCCGTGCGGCGGGGAGCGGAGCGCGGGGGGTCAGCGGGACGGGGAGCGGAACTCGGGGCTCACAGCGGGACGGGCGGGACGGGAGCCGTGGCTGCTAGCAGCCGGTGCCGCCGGGGCTCCGGGAACTGCAGAGCAGTGCGGGTGCCTTGGACGAGCACCGGCGGCGATCCCGCAAAGCGCAGCTCGTCTCTCACCCCGAGGCGAACGCTGACCTTTCAGCGCTCTCCTGATWGTCGAATATAGAAAGGGAAGCTAAAACKGAACTGACAGAAATTCGRGTTTCACAGAATATTYTGAGCTGGAAGGGGCCCACARGGATCATGGAGYCCAGCTCTTRAGAGTGGCMYGTACAGGGATCGATGCCACARTCTWGRTGATTTAGCAGCTTGCTCCAACCAACTGAGCTAAGGATTCGAGAAAATCCACAGTGATCCAAACGCTTGTTCCCATTTTGAAGGGACACATCACCCCTACCAGGGCTTCGATGCCCTGATTCTCTGCGCMGCCCTTGCCTTCCCTCATTCGGTGATCCCTGCTGTGTCCATTCCCCTCCCGAGCACCCTTGGGAGTTGTTTCGCAGGTTTGGCGCAAGGCGCCCCCGGGCTTTGCCTGAGCCCGGTTCCTCATGCCCGTGGTGCCTCCCCGATGTCCGGCACCGTAACCCTGTTCTGGTTCCCCTGCTGTTTGAGCCTTGCAGCAGGCAGCCTCGCCAGCCCCTGCAGCTGCTGGCCAGGGAGAGTCTCAGGCGAAATGGGAAGCGTGCTGCAGGAGACATTTGCCCGAGGCTGCAGCCTCAGACCTGAAAGGCCCCTGAGGTACTTAATGTGCTGGGGAACAGCAGCACCCTGGAAAGAGAACTGAGTGCTTGGGAGCACTAACAATCTGTGTTGTTGTTCATGTGTCTAAAAGTGTTCGTTGTTCATATGTCTAAAAGTGATGGACAGAGGGTTTAATAAAAAAGTRGAGAATGTTTCTGTAGAACGTTTGTCATGGAGGCTCTCTTATCAAAAATGTAACACAATTGCATTATTTGAGGTTAACTGATGATGCTCTTAGCAAGAAACAGTGTTCAGCCCTGATAGAAATAGTAACATAGAGATCTTAAACAGTGAAATAAATTTCGCAAAGGTTGTTAACATGTCAGTGACTTGTAGCTTTCTGTTTGTTTTCTAGAGAAAAAACACAAAGCGAGTTCCAAGTTTTCGCAAGTTACTGAGAACTAGTCAAATAAAACTTGACAATAAATTAAAGAATAAACAGTACAAGCAGAAGAGTGCTGCTAAAAAGTATCGTAAAGAACAGAAGAAGCTAAGGGAGGCTGTCAGAGATGCTATTTCTAGAAAGCCTTTTCCATTGGAAGAATGCAAGAAAAAACAAGCTGGTAAGTGTTTGCTCATGTAGGGGGGTTACCGAATATCYTGCTACTTCCTGTTGTAAAATTCAAGAAAACAACATTTTCTGTATACAAATAGTTGTAGTTCCTGTTGAAAGAAAGGGAGACTTGTGAAAAATATAAAATGTAGCCACTTTGGCACCTAGAACTGACAGAGATGGTGATGGTAGAAATGTGTCTGCACTGATCATTTTTGGATGTCACATTAAGGGGCAGTTTTCTGGGGTAACGAAAACCATATGCATAAAGGTCAGTGAGCTCCAGGTAGAAGTAAGGTGTAAAATGGTCTCAAAAGTGTAGGCAGGGTTAGGTTTTCGAGGGTGAATATACTTATGGGATCATAATTTGTAAACATTATCTTCTAAAATAGCTGGAAAATGGGAAGAAAAAGAGGAAGAAGTTGCTCTTCCACTGGACATGATGGATGAGGATGACTTACAATTAATGGAGGATTTGGCCCAAAAAGCATCATTTTTAACCAGAGATCTTTCTTCTAAGTGAGTTGTGATATCTCATTTTCATACTATTTCAGTCTTGTGTGGTTAATATGTAATTAATATGTAAAGTAATGCATTTATCAAGAGGTCTCTTTCTTTCTGGTGTTTCTTTGCAGCTCAGTTTAGTATTTCCTCAGCGTGTCAGTACTTCAGCATCAATGTATTGATGTGTATCAGTATATTCAGGTGCTCTGCCTGACCTTCAGGATGCTGCTTCTGCAGTGTTCCTTCCTGGGGGTTCCCTGGCTGTAAGATGAGTAGCATTCCTCAAACTGAGAGAAATGCTTTTATCTGTGAAGAGTTTTTCTCTGTATAAAGTGTTCAGGACATTCCCTGGACTATGGACCAYTATACATATTGTCCTGCAAATTGCTGGAAAAAAAACAAAAACARGTGTGCTGTAAGCCATGTCTGTAAACACAGGCAAGACCAAAACAGTCATACAAGAAATTTGTTACTTATTTTGTGGACCAAGGCATTGGGTAGAGTTCACAGTGACGTATGTAGGACAGTGCTCCTAGTTATAGAATAGTCTTTACAAATACACTACTACCGAGTTGTCTGCTTACATGATTGTTTGAAGACCTTAAGGATGATTCTGGACTGTTTGCCCAGTGAGAGGATCMTAGTTCTGTTAGCTTGCTGGTGGAATCCTTCATGGCAGGACTGCTTGGGGTGGTGTCAGGGCAGCTGCTCTGTTTTTGGGGAGCACAGAAGGGGAGAAAGGACAAGTAAAACAGCACCCTGGCCTGGGTGAGAGAGAGGCAGGCACTTAATCCAGCTGGTCATACGTGCTTCTTGTCTAATTGATGTGGCTGGTTCATTTAGTTTACYTTGTCTTTCTCAGTGAACCTGTTCACATCAAAAAACGAAAACATGAAAGTGTGATTGAGAAATACGAGAAGGTGCCAAGGCGTTTGCAAACAGAGCCAGAAAAAGAACTCATCCATYTGCTCCCGATCAAAGACAAGAGTGGCATCATTCCTCAAGCTGTGGAGAAGCCAGGTAAGACACAGATTCTGGAATTGGTATAGTAGACAAGAAGTACATAATCTATTTTTTAAAAATTTCACAGTGTTTGTTACATGCTTGACGCTATACACTATTTTTGCAGTTCTTAATGTTGCACATGATGAGGAAGAGGATGCAGAAGAAATGGAGGAAGCAGAGGGTAATAAAACATGTTTGCTTTTTGTTTGTTTTTTTTCCCCAAATCACTGACATACCTAAAAAGTACTTTGCTGTTCCCCAAGGAAGTTTGTAATTGGTGTGTATTTTRTCCAGCATGTTTTTGATTAAGTTCATTACCACATTGCCAGCAAAGCCTAAGTTATTCAAAGCTTGGATTCTCACCTGTTAGAATCTCAGGAATGGCTGGCTTCAGATTTTCTGTCTTCAAAATTATTTTGATTTTTCACCTAGAACTGATGCTTGCATGAAGTTCCTTTTATTCTTTGTGCCTTCTTTGCTAGCAAAAAGGAAAATACTGATTTTCCATAAAGAGTATCTGTGTGGCTCTATTTTGATTACTCTGAGATAGTTTTGAAATGCAGTTCAGGACTCAGACTTTTGTAGGCTTTTAAGAGTCTTTGTCTTTAAATTTTTTTACTTAAAACATCAATATGAGGAAACTGAGATTTTGATTTGCAGTCAGCTGTCGAGCTAATAGTAATTTTCAAGTAACCTTGCTACTTCTGGTTATATTCTTTATTGTCTGAATATAATCTGTCTGAAATTGAGGAAGGAGATACTTGTAGCAAAATAATATTCAGAAAATACAAAACAATTGTATTTTTAAAGGAAAAAAGTTAATAGTGAATAATTTGATACAAATTGCAGAACACTGCACTTTCTTGGTGTGGTTGGGGTAATATGTTGAATTTATATGTTCCTGCTGTACAGAGAACACCATGGGCAAAGATTTTGAAGTGGAGCAAAAATTAATGTGTGAGTTACCATAAGCTCCAGCAAAGTTTTCCTTAAAGCTTCTTTGACTGTGGAACTTCCTGGGTTACTCTTATGTGGGCTTACCAGGGTACCCATTTGAAATGCAATATCTGCAATGTGGTATTTGTTAAGTGACTTCCCCTCTTTTCTAACTCTCTCATCTGTGCCAGACACTAATGAGGAGCCCCTGCCTATTCTCACTCCTGAGGAAATGGCTGCTCAAAGGAGACAAAAGCTGCAGGAGAGGAAGATGCACATAGCTGCCTTGGCATCTGCCATTCTCTCTGAGCCAGACAACAATGTAGGTACAGTTACTTAACCTGCATGTACATGTGTCCGTGTTGTGCACTAAGTCAAGAAATAAAGATCTGAAGTGAACAAACTTCAGCAAGAGAACAAACAAAAGCACAAAAATATATGGGTAGAACAAGGAAAAGGTCAGTGTTGTATCACTTCTGTTACTTTCTGTACAAGCTACCTTGTTCCTTAAGCCTGACCCTTACATAAGCTCTGATTTTGGGGTTGTAACTGATAGTTCTCAATGCTTCAGGATATACTAATAATTTTCTGTAACTCTCTGCCAGTTTGTAATAAGATATTTTGAACATTCCTGAGATTGAAATTTTGTTCAGATATCTATAATTTCATAGCTTTTTATGCAGTGCTGAGTAGAGTCTGAGTAACTGCTGAGTTAATATACATTGTGCTTGTCCCTTGGTTTGTAGCTGATCTTCAGCTGATGTCTGCCTGTTTTGTTCAATCAGATGAAGAAGCTGAAGGAGCTGCGTGCCATGCTGATGGAACAGGATCCCAATGTGGCTGTGATTGTTAGGAAGCTGGTCATGGTGTCTTTGATGGAGATATTCAAAGATATTGTACCTTCGTACAAAATTCGGCCTCTGACCGAAGCAGAAAAGGCTACCAAGGTGAGATATTATATCTATTTGTACTGTGTGTGAGTAGTAAAGAATTTTTTCAGCTATGCCAAATGCTAATACTGATTTGTTTAATATGAATTTATGGTTTTGAGCAAAGGGTGACAAATACACAAATACTTGTGGAAGCTCTGAAGCTGTGACACTTATAGGAGCAGARGTTTTTGTTTTGAACCTTTAATTCTTACATACTTCCTTCAATGAATAGGTGACATGCAGGGGTAATGTAGGGGAAAAGTAGTGTCTGAAAGTACTGGGTGACTTTCCTCATAAACCTTGGACTAAGGTCCTGTGCTGAAGAGAATTAGAAAGAAAGCAAATCATGCAATATTATCACCTAACTGGCATAGATTTCTTTGAAATGTGTTCAACAGTTGGGTGAACAAATGCAGAGTAACTTGTTTCCTGGAGCTTGTTTTGAATGAATTCTTTAGAGGGTTTTTTGAGTATAGTTTTAGTGCAGTTTAGAGTTGTGKTTTTAAAATAACATCTAGTTAAAAACGTTACTTCACTCTATGAATGAAACAGGCCTAGTTGGAAAAGGCCCTCTGAACACATCTGTAGAAAATGCAGAAATATTTTATTTTTAATGCATTTCTAGAAACATCTGTGTAGAAGAAAAAATTTACTTAGATATCTGATAATGGTTTAAAAACTTTTTTTCACCATTGGCTAATTTCAGTATTTAGTTCTCCAAATAAAATCTCATTTCTATTATTTKTATAGGTTAAAAAAGAAACTCAGAAACTGAGAGAATTTGAAGAAGGCCTTGTAAGCCAGTATAAATTTTACTTGGAAAATCTGGAACAAACAATCAAAGGTACAGTCAACACTTCCCATTTTTTGTAGTGAGGACAAAATTGTTCATAGCAGTTTCCCTCCTCTGAATGAATGCTACCTTCTGTCTCTGAGACAGTACTTGCATAAGGTATGCAGCAGAATGCCTGCAATCACTAAAAAATAAAATATTTATAAGGTCACCATCATTCTGAACAGTAATCATTAAAAATAATATTTTGTGCAGATTGGAAGCAAAGGAAGTTGAAGAAAAGCAATGTCATCTCATTAAAGGCATACAAAGGTCTAGCAGAGGTAGCAGTGAAGTGTCTGTGTGAGCTGCTTGTGGCCCTACCCCACTTCAACTTCCACAATAACATTATTGTTCTCATTGTTCCACTCATGAATGATCCATCAAAAATGGTGAGTAATTTTCTGATYAGAGAAAGAGTTCTTGTTTTGTGTGAAAAATTACTATTTCTAAGCTTTATTCCTCAATATCCAGATCTTGTGTCCATATATTTTCACTATTTTACAGGCTGTGTGCACTTTGTAATTAGTCAATACCATGAATATCATCTGTTACTAGCTGTTGTCATGGACTTGGCTTTACAGAACAATTTGTGTGATTTGCTTTTTCAGATTTCTGAACTGTGTGTTGAGGCAGTTAAGAAGCTCTTTAAACAGGACAAGCTGGGCTATGCTTCACTTGGTGTAGTTAAAGTCATTTCTGGCCTTGTGAGGGGTAGAAATTATGATGTCAGACCTGAGGTAAGAGTTTTTCTGTTTTACCTTAATATTCTTCTGTTAAAAAAAATCCAGATGTTAAAAGTTACTACAGACAAAAGAGAATTCCTTCACTTGTCCAGATAGATCAGGGTCAGGCTGAGCCAGAAGGTTAGAGAGGTGTGGGGCAAGAGAAGGAGACTGGGAGGAGGAGGTCAGATCCTGCCAGAGTTCTGGGGGCCGTGGAGACTTGGAGTGAAACAGGCAAATGGAGGAATAGACAAAAATGGACAGTGCTGGGGAAGGAGGTGGGAGCAGGGATTAATCACAAATGTGAATGAACTGGAGGGAAGTAAACAGAAGAACATTTGACCAGAAAGATCCACTAGCTGGAATTAATTTTGGGGTTTCTTACCCTTTGTTCCTTTCTTACCCTTTCTATTTGTTGTAGGTCACCTTTCATTGTATTTCTTTTATTTTACAATAGGTATTAAAAGTATTTCTTCACTTAAGAATTAAGGAAGTAGAACTACAGAAAGATTCCGAAGACATTGCACCGAAGAAGAAGTTCATGACTTACAAAGAGAAAAGAAAAAATCTTTCCAGAATGCAAAGAAAGGTACAACATGTGCTTTTTCATGCTCTGCTGCTGTTACTTCATGTAGCAATGTATGTTGCTACTTTATGTAGCACATCTGGTGTTGCCATTTGTTAACTCTCAACATCAGTGATCAGTTGGTTCTACGTGGAATTTAATTATCTTCCTCTTTCCTTTGTTGATGATGCTTCTGATTGGGGTGACTTAAGCAACTTGCCAAGCATGGAAAATATGTTCTCTAGGTATCTTTGCAACTTGGATATCCAGATTGGTTGGAAACATTTAATCTGTTGTCCTAAAATCARCTGTTTATTTTCAGTGGAGGAAAGCAGAAGAGAAACTGGAACGAGAACTCCTGGAAGCAGAGGCATCGGAAAGCAAAGAAAAAAAACTGAAGTTGGTAAGTAATTTAGAGATTTGTTTCCCTGTTTTTGCAAATGGCAACTCCCAACCCTTTTGTAACTGTGTTCCCTCAATCCCAACCTGTCAGCTTTCCACATCTCTAGRTTAATGCTGTCAGCTAACAGACATTTTGCCTGTGACAGAGCTAGGTTTTAGTAAACCMAGCTCTCAGTTTACCTAGGAAGGCCAGTGTAGCCATTCCTATTTCCTTCTGCTCTCTGCTCAAAAAGGGAATTGAATGCATTGACAAATGTCCTCCAGGTGCCCTGTTCCAGCACTGTCTAGTGTGTGTTACCAGCCTCTCAGAGGAGCCTTTAGGCAAAGGAGGAGTGTGGCTGTAGCCAGGAGAGTGTGAGGGGACAGAGTTAAAGGCAGGAGAGCCCTCGAGGACTTGAACTTTTCAACATAAGAAGAACAGAGATGGCAGTGTCAGGACTGGTTTGGAAGGCCTTGAGTGCATTTTTAGTTCAATGTAAGTGAAGTAGAAATGTCTATTTCACATGATTAAGTATTTGATTCTCTTTTCTTCCTTTAGCACACAGAGACCTTGAATATTGTATTTGTAACTTACTTCAGGATCTTGAAGAAAGCTCAGAAGTCTCCACTTTTGCCAGCTGTGCTAGAAGGTCTTGCAAAGTAAGGACTACTTTCTTTTGTATGTGTTGGAAAAAACATAAAGCACTACAGAAATACTGATTTCTGAAAGGGATTTAAGCACTGAGAGAAGATAGTCCCAGACAAATTAGTTGAAATTCTTTTATTTCTCTGCTGAAGTTTTCAGCTGTTTCTAGAACCATTTCAATATGGTTTGAAATTTCCCATGATAGACTTGATGTGGTGCAAGCCCTGCAGTGTGTTATGTGATTCCATTATTTTATCTGATTAATTGCTGAAGGACACAAGCATGTCATTAATRCTGTAGAAAAACCATGATTAGCAGTTGGGGGCTGAATCATCCTTTCCTGTGAAAGAAGTAAATGTTCGGGATTTGATTTAGTATGCTTTTAAGGTGTGGATTTTGGCAACTCAGAATACTTTGAACTGAGTTTATAGATAATATCTATAGTTTAAAACTGAAAATCTCTTTGATTCAAGGTTTGCTCATCTCATAAATGTGGAATTTTTTGATGACCTGTTGATTGTCCTTCATTCTCTTATTGCATCTGGGGTAAGWTGAGTTTTATTACAGTTTTATTAAAATTACTTTCTTTTGGGTACTTAATCAGTTTTGTATTCTCAGGATTTAAGCTATCGTGAGAGTCTTCACTGCATTCTGAGTGCTTTTCATATACTCTCTGGTCAAGGTAAGAGATTTTTAAAAATAAACTTTTCTTTAATATTGCCTGCTAAATAAATGGAGTAAATGTGTTTGTTTGGGATTGTGTTAATAGGTGATGTTCTTAACATTGATCCGATGAAATTTTACACACATCTTTACAAGACACTGTTCAGCCTCCATGCAGGTAATTCCAGATTCTTATTTTCACTGTTCATCTAAATAACATTTATTCTGTTTTTTTGCTATCAAAGCCTTTTTGTAGCACTAGTAAGTGTAGCACTACACTTTTTTTAAGGTAGCTGATTTCTGAAAAGATTATTGTTTGGTTTGTCCTACTTTTTTTCTTGAGTTGCACATTGCATTACTGGAATACAAATAATTGAAGTATTATTGCAATATATGCTAACAGGTTCTAATCATGTAATCTCATTAGGAAATGCTGAGTACATGATCTTGAATAAGCATTTATCCTGTTGTCAGTTTAAATTTTTTTACGTTCTTACAATTATTTCTTTCAGTGGCAATTTAAAAATTCTGGTCTTCTTCCTCTAATTCTTTCTCCAGTAAAGAAAAATACCTGATTTTTGACCACCAAAGAGTGGATGCWTAATGTCTGTGTCATATGAGAGGTGTCTGAGCCTCCCAGCTTTCATGCTGTTCTCAGTTTCCAATGTCGAACCYATAGCAAAATGTCCAGCTGTATGTCCAGGAAGTGGTTATTTAATCTTTGTACAAAATTCTGCTTTTGAGGTGGCACCAACGAGGACATAGGGATTGTGCTGCAGTGCCTGGATGTCATGTTTGCCAAGAGGAGAAAGCAAGTCTCCCAGCAACGAGCTCTTGCTTTCCTAAAGCGACTTTCCATCCTTGCTCTTCATGTACTTCCAAATTCCAGCAYTGGGATCTTGGCAACGAACAGGATATTTATGCAAGTAAGTTTCACTTGTTGAAATTTTTAGCTTACTGGCTAAAGATTATTGAATTTTTTGATAAATTGATTTTATGCAAAAATTTTAAGGCATTTTCAGCAAGAATGAGGAAAACAGAGTATGCTTAAATGCTGCTGAGACTAAACAACATGGACTGAATCCTGAAACTGACTTAASTGTGTTATAATTAGGTGTGTAATATAAGCAACTCAGTTTCTGGTTCTTTTGTGTTGTAGACATTCCCAAGGATGGATCTCTTACTAGACAATGAGTCTCAAGGCAGTGGAGTTTATCTCCCAGAATTAGAAGAACCAGAGCATTGCAATGCTCAGAACACAGCACTGTGGGAGCTGCATCTGCTGCAGGTTAGTGAGTAACTCAGGGGTTTGGGAAGTAACAGCAGTAAATAGCTGCTCAGTGGTTAGGTGCTTTACACAAATGGAGAACAGAGGTCTTCAGACTTAACTGTCAAATCTTTGCCCACATGAGCCTATTCCAACCGAGTGGAAAACCAACAGAATGGTATGGAAGGATGAGCTCAAAATGGTGACTATGACAGTACCACTCTGGATCTTACTGCACGTTACCTTATTAGATTAGTTTGGAGACTTTTTGAATCTGTAAAGTTCTCTTGCAGTCTAGCCCTTGTTCCAGAAGGAACTGACACCTTGATATGTCATTCCAGTCAGGGTTTGAAGAGGGTTTCYTTTGCCCTTTCTCTCTGTTTTCTGGGAGTAGGAGTTATCTAACCATGGAGAGTCATACTCACAGCATGATATGAGTGAATAAATACACGACTGGGTGTTCTCATTCACATATTCCCACAAACTGACTGATTTTGAGGTGCTCAGTTTCTCAAATAAAAGCAGACCTTCCATCTTATATAAATGGAAATAAATTAGAGAATCTGTAGATAAATGCATTATCCCTTACAGTCTGTCTAATGCCTTCATTCTTCCTTCCTTTCAGAGACATTATCATCCAACAGTGCAGAAATTTGCATCTCACCTTATTGCTGGAGCTCCAACTGAAGGCTCAGGAGCTCTTCCACTTGATTTGAGCCAAAGGTGAGTTACCAAAGAGTTCCTTTTTTTTTTTAAACAGTACCCTGAAAGGAAGTTGTTGCTTATACTTTTAATTAAAGGAATTCCTTAAAATAGTTATCTATAAAATTAAAAGACTCTGATCTTCAAATTTTGTTCTTCTGCCAGTACAGAAGAACTGCATTTTGGTTTTTTTTTTTTTTTACCTCTTTTGAGAGTTGTTGCCAGGCTGTGACAAGGGTAAACATCTCAAAGTGCAGTGTGTTTTCTTCCCCTGAAAGCAAAATATCTTCAGCAGCAGCCCTGATCAGAATATGGATCAGGATCATTAAACTGGGGCTGTACAGTGGAAACTAGAAATTTGCAGTATAGGGTCTGTAGTGAGTTAAACATGAGAACAGCCCTACTGGTTCAAACCAAGATCTAATTCAGCATCCTGTCTTTGGCAGYGGCAGCAGGTGCCTTGTGAAAAGTAAAACCAGGGCAGGCATGTAAGACATGCTCTTAACAGTGCCCTGGCCTCTGACAGGTTTCAGCCTGATGGATTTCCTGAACCTTGATACCATTTTCTGTCAGTACCTCTCTCTTCATGGAGCTCTTTTCAAAACTGTTCAATGTCCCTTGAATCATAGCACAATTTTGCAAATGCAGCATTGTTTGGTAAGGGTTCTATGAGTCCAYAGCTCCTTGTGGTAAGATTTGCTTTCTCTTATTTGGAACTTGTTGCCAGTTTGCTTCAAGCCCCTGGTCCTTGTTCTGGGAGCTGAAGTGAAGAGTCTGCTCAAACACACTCTTTTTGTGCCTTAYAGGTCTTGGCAGGCCTCAATCTTATCTTACCTCCATCTGCTGTCTCTCCTGGATGGAAAGATCCAGCTCAGAAAGGAGCTGTTCCATCCTTTCCATCAACTTTACTGCATTTTCCTGAACTTTCACCAGTTTAAGCATTTCAAGATGAAATTGGAGACTCACTTGCAGTATTTGAGATGTGGATGATCTATGAATTTATAGGCTGTTGTAACTAATTTATATTGTGTTCTCTCTTCCTTTTCAAYGCCTGACAGCATTAAAGTCATGATCCCCCTAAAATATCTGTCATAACAAGGTTTTTGTCCTTAAGTGATAATGGTCAGCTCAGAGTCTATTATTTCTATGTAGAGTTGCTTTTTCCAACACTAAATTTCATTTTCCATTTCACTGATCTTCTCATACAGTCTGTCTGCAGTTGTCCACGGGTAGCTCATTGGAGCTACCAAATACCAAATAACTTGGTATTATTCAGCTCTTCTTTGAGCATGTTGGAAAGCACAGGTCCCAGAAAAGACCTTGYGGAAATCCAGTTTCTTCCTGCAACTGCAAAACTGACTATAGACTCCTGTGCTCAGTTTCCTGTCTTTTAATCAGTTCTTTTGTGTGATGGTCTTCCCTGTTCTCCCAAAYATGCTTTTTCATAAAACCCATTGGTAAAGAACTGTTGGAAATTCTAGCAGATTGTGTCAGCGAAATAATCTTTATCTGCCTTTTTTTCCCCTTTTTTTCCCCTTTTTTCAAAAATGTACAGATCAGACCTCTGGGAAGACAACAGAACCGTTTTCTTGTGTGTGTTTAGATACATTTTATTTATTTGACTTGCATTGTTTCCCAACTGCATCTGATCTTTTCCAGGTGATAATCATTACTCTCAGTAGTTCTAAGTGTGGTGGAAGGGGAGAGTGGGGGGATGTGAAAGCTGTTCTTGGATTGGTGATGGATCAGCTGAAGTTGTATCTATCTAATAYCATTTTTCTTTCACTGCTTATTTACTGTAGATCTGCTGCAGAACTTTTTGAGACATACTGCATGAAAGAAATGACCTTTAATCCTCCTGTTGCATCAGTAACACCCAGAAGAAAGGTACTGTCTCATGTCACTGTGTCCTTTTTTAACCACTGACACACCAATATAACCTGTATCTGCTGGCTCACTATGGAGTGCCTAGGCACTGGGCACACTTGGTTTGGCTTTCTGGTTTTTGTACTTTTTGTGTCAAGTATTTTTTTTAAACTGGCATAAGATAGGACTGAGTATAAGGAAGGAAAAAATAGCTGTATAAATAGTCCTACCTCCCACAGCATCAGTTAACATAGCAAGATTAATATGGTAGCTGTTGTTTTGCACTTTGCAGTGGTTCAGTGCAGATTTCTTGGCTCTTTTCTGTAATGATGAACTAATGTTTGTTCAAAAAGCAATAATAAAAAGCCAGCTCTTTCCCCAGGGTGGGTAATTGCCAAGACAGCTGGATTTCCAGAGCATTTGATTCAGTGTGTTGAAGGAGACTGATCACTATTAGTGACACTATAGCTTTAAAGTGTAAATTTGTGGGAACAAAGAGTAAATGTAAAAAGAGGAGAACTGAAGGAAAGTGTGTTTATATCCTCAGCACTGGATGTGTTCCAGATGCCAGCCTCCAGTAAATGTCAGTGAGTGGTGTGTCCTTTAAAAAGTGATAATTTTCCTTCTTTCTAATGCAAACATTATGACCTATTAACCTTGTCAATGCTTCACTTTGTAACCCTGTAATGTCAGTTGAAGCACAGAGAGCACATTTTTTTTTCCATTTTAGAGGAGCAACTTTGGAAAATGTGTTTGTACTTAAATTATTCAGTTGTTTTAAAATGACTTCTTGATCTGTATCCTGGGAGTTACATGAGCAGCTCTGAAGAGCAAGGCTGAGAACAGCAGATAGGAGAGAAATTTGGGTTGAATACGAAATGCACAAGCTCCTTGTAAGGTAACAGAAACAAAGAAACAGCAAGATAAYAAAGTGGTCACAGATGTCTGTAATGAACCTAATTGGGAGAATTACCTTGGCCTCTTGCATGCTCTGTGACTTGTAAGCTCATGTAGCAAAATTTGGCAGTATCAAAGTTTTACCCTCTCTGTCTTGCATGCCCTTTGCATGTCCTGCACATCCCTGCTCTTGACAGAAGCTCCAAATTGGAGCACTGTGCACCACTAAAGAGAGGATTACATTTCTCTCTGAATGCACAAAGTACATGACTCTGTAAATTTTAAGACTTTCACAGGGAAGTTTAAATCATGTGCATTATCATCATTCCTCAACTGAGCACCAGGAAAATGCAGGGCTCCAGGTGTGGCTGGAGGCAGAAGGGTCAAGGCATTCTTTTCTGACTCAACCTGTGCTATGAGCTTGTTGCTTTCACTGGCCTTTTGATCAGAGATGCTTGATTTACATATGTGAGCTCTCACCAAATTGTGCTTGATTTGTGTTTATAACAGGTGTGAACCACCCCAGAGCTGGAAGCCATGGCTATGTGTAATAGATAATTCTCTAAAGCCCAGTTTACCACAAACCAGAAAACCCTCCCCAAACCCCATGGTGGTTGCTTGTAGCCAAGAGAAGTCTACTGCAGGCCAGGCAGGAGTGAGCTGCCAATTCCACAGTYTGGTCTAGAGGGCTGGGACCATGGGAGAGAAACAAGACTGCTAATCTAAGCTGTGCATGGAAAACATGGCCTTGCTTAGTAATGCAACTAATATATTGTATTTTTCAGGAYACCTTCTTACAAATGGGCTCATTTGTAGATGAAGAACTAAACAAACAGCTTCAAGAACACATCAACAAGACTGTTGCTCACATACCCTTGGATTTTGCTAAGCACTTGAAGGAATCATCCTTGGCATAAATGTACCTATCAGTCAAGTTCAGTTGGCTTCCAAATTACAGAGAAAGACTGGCTAAAAGAAATCACCACTCATCATAAAAGGAATACAAGTAGGCTCTTGTGTGAATATAGAAACACACATAAATGTAATGGCAGTTTTTCACACAGTTACAAGCCTATTCCCTTAAGCTCGAGTTCACAGAGCTCAGGAATCACAATGAACTGTTATGTCAGTATTTTAAAAAKATATAAACCCAGGTAATTTAAGAATTGTTTTGCAACCGTGCATAATTATATTTTTGTTTATGTATTTTTAAAATTTTTATAACAGAATATAGACATATGTTTCTGCAAATTCACTGGGTTGTGTTGATAACTTAATAAATATTTTGAAAATGTTAACATAATACTGRTCTCTTTGATGTCTAAATTACCTAGACATTTGGAATATGCATTTTTTTCTGGTTTTCTTCTGATGTATTTTAACCATTTATCTCCTCTTGAAATTATTTTGCATTTGGTGGGTTTTTTTCCTTCTGATGAATCTTGATATTGGTAAATTAATATTGAATTTCAGTTCTGAACTATCATCACTGAATGCTCTACTGCTGTGTCTTCAATAAAGCATTGCTCTCAAGAATACTGGACAAACGTACGGTAAGAATGTTTTTTTTTAGTGTTGTAGGTGATTCCGTTGTAGTGGTCTGTCCCCTGACAGCTGATTTCYTGTAGTGCTTAATCTGTGATGTGATAATGGTATATGTGTATGTTTTGAAAAACTTTCCTTAAGTCAGAAAACACCTTCTTTTCTCTAAGGTACTTAGTCCTTTATCCTGATTTATGGTTCTTAGATAGTTTTACAATTAATATATTTCTCTTTTAATACATGTTTTTAGTATTAATCCCACTAGTTCACCTACTTTCAAAAAATTTAACAAAATTTACAAACTTTCTTAGAACAGACATCTTTGTGTTATTGGATTAGAAAATACCTGTTATGTAGACTACAAAACTGTATACATAATACTGGTGGTGATCTGTGTGTTTCTGTCTGCTTAGGTTGTCATTCCCATAGCTTTTACTGGTTCTTTTTAGTTTAGTTSTTCAGTGTTTGCAAATACAGATGGGATTTAAATTCTGCAAAATTCCAAGTGGGCCATCTGCCAATACCTTTGTCAGTTCAGGAAGGCAAAAGCAAAGCATCAGCATCTTTAAACCATTTATTTTTTTTACAACATATACAAATACAAGTTTATTCTTCAAGTCAGCAGAGGGGAAAAAAGTCCAGGTGGAAAGGTCACTTTTAAAATTGTTCATTTTACATAGCATCCAAACATATAAAGACTGGCACATAGTGATGTTGCATTGTCAGAATACTTTGACATGCTTGAAGAGGCAGAGGCAGACAACTGTACAAGTCATTCTGAAAGAGCCTATACATCTAYTGGAGCAAAATCTATTTACTGCTATGTATTTTGTGAATATTTGCTAACTCTGCCAGATGTCTATCTCTATTTAAGTTACAAAATATTTATCACAGACAGGAAAAATTGCCACCATTGGTACATTTAGTGGGCTACCCTAAAAGTAAACTGAGTTTTATAGTGGAATAGTAACAGTGATGTTAAYTGAAGCATTTGAAGAGCTAGAGCAGAACAGACAGTTGAGTTTCTGAAGCTGCAGACTTAGCCTGTAAAGCTACCAGCAAGGTCTTCTCTTTTTTGAAARTAACTATGAATGTAAGAGAAAGTGTTCTTGAAGTATTTGGCTATTTCCRTGTTGAAGTTTTTAATTCTTGAAAGCTTGTGAATTCTAGAAGCAGACATCTTTCTAAAAGTGGCTATTCAGACACCTCACCTAGTATTATTTGTAGCAAGAAAAAAATTCACTAGGCTTAAGAAAATTACAATGGAGACAGGATTTTGTAGTGTTCTCACTGCTCTCATTTGGGGTCAGTAAGATAGAAACAGGAAGCCCTTTGGGCAGTGGAGGAAGTAGCTCCTGAGTGCCCCAGTTCCTACAAGCTCTGCACCACACACAGGAGCTGTGACTGCCCAGCTTTTGGCCCCTACAGTCACACCTCTGCACAGGGAAAGGGTAAGAAATTGCTAGAAAAGTAGCAGGGTTTCAACAGTATAGAATAAAACACTTCAGTGTTTTTGCCAATAGGCAACAGAGCATGAGAAGCAAGAGMTTTCCACCTGTAAAGTGTGCAGTGCAAGGCCTGCTACTGCTCAGAGACTGCAGTTCTGGAAGATGTTGACTATTTACATTCCTTTCATTCAAACTTTATTCTGGAAGCTGCTTCCTGTAAATAGTTTTGTAATGTAAAAATAAATGYATTTTCCTAATTGATGTCCATACTCAGCCAAAAAGCATGGAAAAGGACAAAGTTATTTTGTCAGTTTTGTCATAGGAATGTGTGGACAGATTACTGCAGAAATAAAATGGGTGGCTAAACAGAATAAACTTTCCTATTAGCACAATAACTTACCACAGGAAAGCTCTTTTACTTTTGTGAAAGCCCAGTCAACCTCCCCCTTGCTCTTCAATGCTTCAAGTAGTGTTGTATTTTCACTACTTGGAACTAGCAAAAAGAAGGGCACTGTAATCCTTTTCCAAGTTCACCCCAAAGTGGATCATGTTTTCACTAATAGAAGTTTACCTGGATATTTACCAATACCTAAACTTATAATTAGGTGATGTATGTACAGTAATAAAAATACTGGACCAGGTTAATTAGCCTTACATCTGGGCATAGTTCCAGATATCTGCATACCTACAACGTTAGGGTTTTTAAATAAAAACCCCAAATACTTTGCTGTTCTTTTTCACTACGATAAACAGGAGCAAAAGCAGGTTTTGACTGGGATTGATGATGAAGATACTCACATTAGTAAGGTATTCCCATAGCTAGAAAAACCATGTTAGCAGAAATAGTACAGAACTGCTGATTTTAAGTGGCCTCCAGATTTCAGGCAAGTTTTAGGCCTGTTGGTACACAATGTGACATGACTACTGATGTCTCCTTTGATTCCCCATGATTGCTTTTATTCTTTTAAAATCTATGTGACAGAAAAGCACTAAAGGATGACAACATGGGTATAAGAACTTTCTATGTTGAGTCCAATTAATTGGCAAAGGTGTCTTCCAGGCTACTGTGATACTACAAATTTTCAGAGCTGCTAAAGATTAAAAAAATCCCAAAACCCACACCACCACCAACAAAAAAAGCTAAATGGGTAAGGGCAAACTACATAAAATTAGKTATTGTTTCTAAAAATGCCCTAAAAACATTAAAAGGAAAAAAAATTCAGTGATGTAAAACTGCTACTGTGTAAAAAGAACAGAGAAAATGAAGCTAACATTTAAAAAAATAGTTGCATTAATTGAATTGTGCAGCAGCCTTATGTAAGTATTTCCCAGTAATTCCAAAGTATTCCAAAGCAAACTATGCACATAAAACTATGTGTAAGTTGTCACTTAACATTTCACTCAGGGTCAGTCTTTCCTTGGGCAGGGTAGGGAGRGAGCACATGTCCCTCACAGGGGCTGCTACTGTTGGAATTGGTAACGAGAGGCCGAGTTTGGAGGAGGTTGGGGGCTCAAGTTGGGTTCTGCTGCTGAATTCCAAAAGGCTGTTTTGGTACATAAGTTCAAAACTTTACTTCTGTGAAAGAGGAGCAGTGGGAAATTTGACTGACTTGAATGTCTGTGGTTACTTTTCCTGAAAGCTGGAAGTGACCTCAAGAGGGCACTTTTTTGCTTTGGTAATGGCTACTTTATAGGCCTTTTCTGTAGTGTATAGTAAAAGACTTCATAGCTTCTGGTGACAGAATGCAGGTTCTGTCTGCTTGTTTATATGCCTGTTAATGACTTGACTTGCTTTTATTTCATTTTCTAATTRATAGGGGGGCATTAGCTGTCATGAGACTACTGCATGTAACTTCTTTCCCATGTTTAGGGTTTGCTCTAGTGAAACAAAAATGTGTGCAGTGCCGTTTGTTCATCACATACGCATTTCTTGTGGGAGATCAAAGGGATGGTCGATTCCAGCAGTTGTTTAATTTGTGCTCCTGTAATGGATTGTTTTAAGTATCTAAACACATTAGTAACTCCCATGGAAGGAAAAAAAAAAGAGATTACCACAACTAACTCATATAACAAAAGATGAAGTCAGCACACGTAAAACATCACGACAGTGTTTCTATGTAAACAGAATTGYCAAGAGTTATAAAGTTCTTTATACTCTCTATGTTTACAGACAAGTGAAAAGACAGTTCCTGACTATATGGAAAAATGTGGTTTGAATTCAAAACTATGACATGTTAATTACACTTACCAATGTATTATTTTGAATTTGGTCAGTTCTAGGTATTAAACATCTTGTGCTGAAAAAAAACAACCAGAAAAGCTCAAACATTTTCTTCCTCTAAATCCAAAGAGAGACAACCCCTGCATTTTCTAAAAAGTAGTATATGATAAATATACTATACAATGGCATGTACTTTGGAACATGATAATAAATATTCTTTCTTTCAACACAAGCCTGGAAAACTAAAATTTATAAGAAGAGAATGTTATTCCTTGTCAAAGTCTCACTACCAGTAAGGTGGATTCAGCTACTGTACATTATTTTGTTATTGTAGATAAACCTTAAATAATTTCGAGTGTTTCGTGTATATTCACCAAAGTTAAACAGATATGTGAAGGAAGTTACAGTATATTTAAATCTCTTTACAATCACTTAACACAGTGTTTAACAGTAATCTTCAGGTAAAAGTGCGTTATTTTAATATAATACACGTAAAAGAACACTCTGGTTCTCTGCCTTCAGATTCCTTAGAGGCAATGAGCTAAAATTATCTTTTGTTTAAAAAGGGGAGGGTGATGACACCTGCTTGTTTACAACATACAGTCCAAGAAAACTTCTCCATCCACCTGTGGAGAATCTGCAGCTGTGAAGATACCGGAAGAGAAGACTCTTCTGAGAGCTGACAGGCATCTTTGCCATCTGCAGTATCCCATTCAGGATTCCCAGATTCTGCATGTTAATCCAGCAGCATTGCCTGGATTAAGCACCTGTAGCACAGGGCACACAACTGCTGAGCAATTCAGTCCACAGCAGGATCCTTCAAAGGCACTGCAGAACGATTCAGTGGTGTAAATTCCAGGTATGGATTTTAGAAAAAAAACAGAACAAACCAAACCAAACCAAACCAAAACCCCCAAATCCCCCAGAACAAAACAAAACCCCAATGAAACAACCAAAAGCAAAAGAGGAAAAGTGAATGTGATCTTCCAATCAGAATTCAGATTGTTTTAATGCATTAAGGGGTTTATAGCAGCCTAGAAGTAAGATATTAAATTTATCCTTTCCTWTTTGAAACACCTTGCAAATGAAAATAGTGCTTGAATTCTATTAATTTAATGACTTTGCAGCATTACAGTGCATGTCAAATAATGCTTTAATAATTAGATGTATACTGAAAAAAAAGTAATCTTCAATTAGCCAATATGTGAGGTGTGATTATCAACACTAAAAAGGATTTCTTCTTCATTTGCAATGAGCTGTAACTACACAGCTGCTCTCAGTGCTGTAGTAGCACTGTGCAAGTGTCTGGTTAGTGTACATTGTTGGACAAGTGGCACTTACTATCTCCATATAAACGGGACAGTCTGTTGTGTATTTCATTTGTTTGAAGTCAAGCAAGATGGAAGAATTTGAAGAGATACAGAAAGGATAGTGTAAATATTTAAACATTTCTGGCAGAATTTCAACAGACAGAAATTAACACTGTAAACTTGTTCTAGCTAAAAAAGAGATTGCCAATCCTGATGATTTTCTTATCTGGACATAACAAAAAATAATAAAAGCTCTACTGCTCATTTCCATTTGCTATGGCCCAGAGCAAAAGTGTAACAGAGCATCACTAATTAAGGACATTTTTTGATAAAAATGCTTATTGCAAAATCAACCAGGATGCAACATTTTGGATTAAATGTACAGAGAAGGTGGGCAAAGCTCCACCTTCTGATTCCCAGCGCAAATGCTGTAATAAAGAATTAGAGACCTTCCTGATGTCATGGTAGCAGTGTATGAGGCTTTTATTCTGTCAGTCCCTTGTACCTGACTTGGTTCAATCAGCTACAGCTTGGCAAAGGGAATCCTCTGTGAATCCTGCACTAAAAGGCTGCCCAGCGCTCAGTGGGTGTCTCTTACCTGAGCAGGCCTCGTGGCAGCAGTTGGGACTATTCCATGATGTCACTGAAGGCCAAGGCACACGCGGCTCTCTCGTCCCTGCCCTGGGGACTGTCCGACAGCACCTGCAGCGGGGGGGACACAAAGCCCCGGTACTGCTTACTCGACTTGGTTAACTTCTTCAGTTCACTGGTGAAGGAGATTCCTTTTCTCTTGTCATCTCGTGCTGCCTGTGAAAATTAAAAAATATCATAGAGGTGGTTTAACAACTGCTTGTTCCCTATGAAATATGGAATTAATGTGAAAACACCTAACATATTGCTAGGCAAGCCTCCTTTTAGGAATTCAGTACAGCTGTGCTTTCATCCAGTCACATCCTTCTGATTGTTCTAAATAAAAATAATTAAAAATTATGCATTGTTGAAGATACTTTTARCAAATTTGGGTAATCTGTGCTTAAAATACAGGTACTTTAAAGCAGCAGGTGCTGTGGATTGGTGGTGTCTGGTGGAAAGAACACAGCTCCTTCTCCCAGCAGGCATGTTCTTCATTCCTGCCATTTTTTAAAGCCTGAGATAAAGCAACAGAACAACTTTTTCACTGGGTAGGAATAAAGGGGACTTTATTCCAAAAGCTTTTAAGTTCTGCTCATTTGAATGGTCCTTTATTACGACAGGGAACATGGCATGCACAGCCAGAGGGTTTTGAGAAACAAAGCTGGTAGCAGAAAAAGGTTGTCCTGGATTTGCAGTGTGAGGGAATCGTGTTGCTGGATGTAACTGATGCAGTATTGCAAAGGAAAAACAAAGGGAAGTTCAGAGAAAAGAGGAATCTGCTTTCTGCTGTAGTCTGTCCTCCCCAGCTGCCCTGATGCCAGCCGTGTCTCCCTCCCATGGAAAGCAGGTTCCCAYTAAGCTGATCACACACCATCTACAATACCTGCTTTAAAGTATTGCATCTTTTACCTGAACCTGTTCTTTGAGCTTAAGGATAAATTTTCCTGCTCCCTTCCACTTGCTTTGGGCCTGAAACACACACTCTTGATCAGAAAGAATCCTCTGAGATGGTTTAGATGTTGAAGACTTTTTGTTTGCTGGCTCTTTTGTCACCTCTTCCAAGAGCACATAATCACTTGGGTTTGGATTGCTCAAAATGCTGTAGGAGTATTTGGCTTTGCAGAGAGTCTGTTTAAAAGCAGAAAAAATAAAAGACCAAAACAGATTCAGGTTGCTAAACTGATTGCTCAGCTAGTGCTGAGAACAAACCCCACCTGAGCTTGTTTGAAACCAACTTCACCCCACATGTTCAGGTGGGCTCATGCACTTACCTGCTGTATGACATCCTGAGCCGTGCTGAGCCGTGGAGCTTTGATCACTGTGCGTGGTTGCTCTGGGGAGACATCATGTACCTGAACAAAGAAACTGTCATCCTCAGAACTGATGGCTGCTTCTTCCTTTGCTTCTTGAAAGACATTTCTGTCATTTAAATTCTACAGAGAAAATGAGAGACAAATTCATTTACTTCAGAGAGGCAAGTAATAGCTGGTGGTCACAAAAGGTTGTTATCACATGGAAATTGGAGCCACTGTGGTTGCCCCAGCTCCATTTCACTCAAGAGGG
Source organism: Malurus melanocephalus (assembly GCF_030028575.1). NCBI lineage: Eukaryota > Metazoa > Chordata > Aves > Passeriformes > Maluridae > Malurus > Malurus melanocephalus. The sequence goes on along the minus strand of NW_026623244.1, from coordinate 5,232,267 downwards.
TTTTGACAAGCCACTATTGCTAATAAAAATAATAATAAATTATTAGCTAGTAAATACCTGTGTTTTCTAAAATCAGTATTTGAAATACCTCTCATAGGTGAAGAATGGAGATGTTTGCATAGCACCGTATTTCACAAAAATTGTCCCTTAAATCCTTTCCTCATGTAYRCAAAATGATGTTTTGTTATGTAATSGTGGCAGGAAGAAAGGAGATGGTGGAAAGGATTTTCCTGTTCCTGCACTAAAGCCAAAAGTTTAGAGAGCCAGAATGTGAGCAAACATTTTCCTGTGGCATGGAGCAAGAGGAAGGCTGCTTGTTTCTCTCTCCCTTTTCAATGACTACTGCACATTTTAGGCAGAATTCGCCCTGAACCTTCTCTCAGAGAATCCATTGCTGTCCAAGGCCTTGGAACACAGCTTGGATTCATAAACTGTAAATATGGGCTGTCACTGGACCTGCTTCTTGTTTTTCCAGTCAGATTTGCAGCTTCAATTCCAGCTCCAAGCTCAGAAGTGCTGCTGTCTGCAGAAAGGCTCAGAATTCTGGATAATRCTTTGAGGTACTCACATCACAGGACGGAACCACAGCATAATTTTCACATGTGCTAAGACAGATTTTAACCCGTTTTCTGAAGGAATGGGGTTTGCCAGGAGGTGTGGCARCATACACTGACACAGGCAGTGCTGCAGTCAGTGGAATTCAGTAGGCTACTATTTCCATAAACAAATTCCTACCCTGTAAGTTTTGCTCCAAGTATTAGATATGAAGGGAACCAAAATGTGRACTTGTGTAATATAACAGGAATTTGTCAAATTGAAGCTTTATCAAAAGTTCTGTCAAAAGAAGCAAAAATACCTTTTTTTCACTTCAAAGTATCCCACAGGACCTCTGTCACTTGTGTATGTAAAATGTGTACTAAGGTAGTATTTTTATTTGCTGAACTGACCAAAGAAAAGTGCCTCTGAAATGGGATCATTAAGTGTCTTTCTCCTGCTTTTTTTGTCTCTGTCTCACAAGTCTGGGCACTAGTGTATTTTAAGCTGTAGATGCTTTGCACRGTTTAAACTGAAGTCATCTTCCTCCTTTAAATTAAAAGAAATCACCTATTTCATTATTTCAGGCTATCAGTGATAATTTAATCATCCTTTAAGGCTTTTAGACTTATTCTTTAATATTAAAATTATTTCTAATTTTTCTAGACAGATGAGAAGTTGCTGCCATCTAAATTGATGGTRGTTGTCTTTGGTCCTTTGACATTAACTATTATCTTTATGTTAATTTCCTATCATGGCATAATCTAGATTTGCATTAAATTAGAATCATCACTCAGAACAGAGGCACTGAACAGTGACTGAGCCATAATGAATGACCACCACAGCTGATACTGAAGCTGAGGGAGGTCCAGCTGGTGTCCCACGGCTGTATAAAGTCTAGTTGTGCTTGCTCACTCAATAATTAAGTTTGTTTTTAAATAAAGTACACAGCATTGACATTACTAAGTAGTGAAACAAATATTGCACACACTTTTGTTTCCTGGTCCTAGGAGCTATTTTTAGCTACCTTTGTAAATAWTAATTTATCTAAAACAGACTTACTTCCTCTCGGGTTTTAAAGATAATTCTTCCAACATATCCTTCTTCTGGGAACCAACTGTTCAAAAGCTGCACTAGCCCTTCTTCAGGACCAATCACTCTCTGGAATGGTGGTTTTCTGCATTCACTCTTTTCTTTAGATATAAAACTTTTCTCTTCCATCAGAAAATAGTCTGCAGCACMTGACTCGGTGCCTTTTATGGTAGCCAAGAGCTAAGACAGACAGCACACAACAATTAGAATGCTAGATATAAACASTGCATAATTAGTACTTAAAAATGGGAATGAATAAGGAAGCTTTAAGAATCAGTAACTCCTCTGTCAGCACAGGCAGGATTTCTGATGTGCTATTTATTATTCAGATATTTTACTCCAGGGTAATGTCCTGTTCTCTTTAGCCCAGCCAAGCAGTTCAGCTGTTCCAGACAAGGCAGTACTATTTAAGCTTATTTCGGTCCTTTTTGGCTGGCCAGAAAATTTATTCATAATCCCAGGACAGTACAGTCTTTTCCCACTGCTAGAATAACAATCCCTGCTGAGTTGACTGGTTTTTCTRCTCATGAACTTAGCCCTCTAACTTTTACTCTCTATTCCTACGGTGCTTCAGTTCAAAGAATTGTGAAGAAATGTTTGCCCTTGTTTTAAGCAGAACCAACTGCCTCCATGGACTAGAGAGAATGTTTTTTTCATCTGCATGTGCCCAAATATTAAAATAATAATAGGGAATATKTTCTAAGTTTATAAACCCATTCTTTGAAGCCAAGTTTGAGAAAATTCCACTGATTATATTTTGTGTTTGCAATGTAATTAATTCCACAGCAATGCATTTCAAACAGCACCCCTTGCTGTCATGAGTGAACTACAACGACCCTGTGTRTGAGAAATGCAGGGAGACAGAAGTCCAGAAGGATGTTAGTGTGGGTTCTTGCAGTGAAGAGTGTGCAGTTCAGCAGGAAGCTCACCTGATGCAGCAGCTGTGCAGCCGTGGTCCCCGCACTTACACTGAAAACAGTGAAAGGCTCCGGGCCTGGAATTCCATGAACTGTCACTTTGTAAGTCACAGTAGCTTTTCTTTCTCCCAGGCTAAACAACTGGTCAGAAAACATTCAACAGGTTACTGGATGTTTTTACACAGGCATGTTATTTCTAAATTGCTTAAAAGATACTGTACACACAAGTTGTAAGGGYCTTGACAAAGCAAAGCTGTTCAGTTAATACCTGGCTCTTTCTTACATTACAAACATAAACATACAGATGTGCAAACACATATAAATGTGTATGTATTTATGGAAATACAAAATTCATCTTTTAACAGAAATCAATTTTACTTTCATTATTTCAAAGCTGTTGGCAATTTGCATCTTTGGCTTTCTTTGGTCTCAAATGCTTTGCTTACAATTCATGCCCAAAGGAATGTATGAGGCAGCACTGAACCTCACTGCTGATCCACACTGCCCCAGTTGAGGAGCACCTTTCTTGTTCTATACCTAAATACAGCAGAGAAGCCAGACTTGAGAAGATTGCCCTTCCCACAGTTTTAGTCAGGTGGGATGACCATACTTCCAYCAAAGCCATAAACAAAGTAGGCATCAAGGTATGTCTGAAGTATGTGCAGGTTTGAGGGCTAACATCTTTGGGCACTCTGGCTCTAGAAATCTTCACATCATAGTAGTTATTAAACCAAGAATACAGGTAATTCAGACAAATAACAAAAATTAATTTACCATAGATGCAGGCAKAGTGTTTCCAGAGGGACTCTCTTCCATTCTCCGACTGTTTATGAACAAACTGGAAATTTCTAATGTTTCATTGTGCAGATTATGGAGCTGGACATGTCTGTAGCCTAAAGACAAAAAATCCTTCTGTAAATACTTTGCCACATCCTAGGATACAAGTGTCATAAATGAAAAACTCAAATTTGATGTTATTTATAGCTACATGGGTAGGGTTTAAAGCACTGTAATAACACTGCATTAACACTGTACAACAGTGTAACAAAAATCTTGYTGCTTCGTGGCTCATAGAGCAACCTACCTTTGTTTTGCCATAATATTCAATATTGTCATACATAAAATATGTAAATTTCAGAATATGAATAACRCAAGGGCAAATTCTCATTGGAAAATGCGTGTCTATGGCCAGATCTCCTCATATGCCAACCCAGCGGTATTACAATGGCACAAAGCAAATGTAAAAGGGCTACATAAAAACTCCCCCAGGTGTCACATAGTGATGTTTCCTCATCTCTCTCTCACTTTTTTTCACCCTTCCTTCAAATCCCTTCCAGCCATGGCAGCAAGAGCTGCAATTCCCCTGTGCCAGGTGGGGCGTGGGCACAGCAGTTTCTTGGGCAAAGGACAAGGCAGGGAGTGAAACCACTCCAAGCTTCCTAAGGGAGTAGCCACCAGTGTCCTGGTGAACAGAACCTGAGGAGCAGCCTCAGGATCAGAGAAGGTGTGTACAACACACTCCTGTCTCTGCAAATGCACAGGGTCAGCCTTTTTCCAGATCACGGGGGCGGCTGCCAGCTCTCAGGGAGCCCTAGATCAGCATTGTACTGCCAGGACATGGTGTGTTGTCTGGTATTGTCTTYGTTCCCTGTCTCCTCTAGAAAAATACAACCAGCTGATTACAAATTTCCCTCTGCAAGGATCCAGCCCAGCAATCTGCTGGACCATTTTGGCACAAGGTCCCACCACAACTACACCGCACCTCTCTTCAGCGCCTTCAGGGGAATGATTCTCTGGGCTGTTACAGCTGAGCTGTTGTTTTCAACAACCGCGAACCGGAGAAAGACCAAATCTTCAAAGTGCACCCGGAAAAGGAACTGCTCGTTCCACATGGGGTTGAGGGTGTTGCGGTGGATGGGCTTGGTCCGGAAGTGGCAGCTGTCCAGGGGCATCCCCAGCACATCGATCTCGATGCACGGGCTGCCCGTGCTGTTGCTGGGACACACGTTCTGGCCAGACACGATCTGCAGCCGAGGAGTACAGACAACAATTAATGGAGTAAGCCCTGTGCTGTCGTGATCTGACATAAATAGTGTTCAGCACACCCCTAAGCACAGTTTGTTAACATGCTGATTTAATTACAACACCCAACTGCTTTTGTGATTTCCAGGGCAGTAACTTCAGAAGCAGAACTGCCTCAGCCCTCCCACCCCCAACTCCACTGCTATGGTATCTTTCCTCTGAAAAAATACACTATACATCATGGGAGTAACTGTTCAAGGCATCTGAACATTAATGCAGAAAGAATGGACCAGTAATGTAGTCAAAAAGGATCACATTTTCTTCTCCATTACTCTGAAGTGACGGCACTGAGCTCTGCCTTGCTTTGGCATACACACAGCACAAGAATTAGGTGTGCAATTACCACAGCTGGGAGAATTCTGATTCTTTTGAATCTCACTTTTCTGACACATTTCCTGGAAAGAACTACTTCTGAGAATACTTATTTTTGGCCACAAGTCCATTAATTATATATCTTATTATATAACTTACAAGAAATATTTTTTCAAGATTCAGTACAGCTTTTCATAATGGCTTTTTGTGTAGCTTTTCAAGTGTTCAAAAATGTGTAAAACATCAAGGCATATGTGTAATTTTACGCAGTAGTGTAGTTCCAGGGGAAATGCTTTCAGGACTGAGTTTCGAGAAATATTGAGAAGGAAACAGTGAAAGTAACTATGGATACAAACCAGCCAATAAAATAAAATAAAATTAAGACAAATCTTTACTCTTTCTCCCTCCAATTTCTGTTAGTTAGGCTGACCCTCAGAAGTACAAGCAAGAATTTAAGATTCAATCGTTTCATTTAGAACCATGACTGTAACGCTGGTTGAAGAGTGTAGTTGCACATTGTCTACTTCTGTTTGTCTGAAATTCCCTTCTCATGTACTTACTGTTAAAGAATATATGGCTGGCTCTTTATTATCAAGGTCTCTTTCCAATGGGCAAAACTGCTGGTACATTGAACAATTTTTATCCCACAGAACCGGAGGTTTCAAAACATATCCACAGCCACCATTAGCCTCAAACATTGCTGCATTGAGTTGCAGAGGAAGATCTGTGAAAGTAAGGTGGCCAAAACTTACAGAGAGCAATGGTACAATGGAAAAATTACAACAGTGAAGATACAGTCATGTTTGAAGTATCATTTTTTAAATTATTTCTKTTGTGCACCATCATTTCATTCCTGGTTTGTGGAACTAGCTGTGATTTATGTATTCAATCTATTCAGTAAGTACACAGAACAATAAGAACAGTTGTTTCTATCCTTTCCATTGTCTTTATTGAATGGTGAGGCTTGCCTACACCAGTTCTCAGAGAAGTTTCTAGGAATGTGCCCTGAACTGCAGAATGAAAGAGCGTTGTAGGTGACCTAATGGATCCCTCATCAAAATGTGAGGGAACACAAGATAGGACAGCAAACAGTCAAAATGTTTTGATCAACATTAAACCAGCATCCAAACACTTCCAAGTTAGAAATAGTTCAGCACCTTCTTATGCTTGAAATTACCAGAAAGGGATAATAGTTACTTGAACCGAGGGGAAAAACAACCTTCAACAATAAAATAAAAATAAAAATGGAAGTTGTTGGTTTCCAGGCACTTCTGGGTTATCAGGGGATCTGATGCATTGGCATAAAGCTCCCGGRCTCTGGAGTCACTGCTCTCAAGAACCAGACTGCTGTGGTATGAACCTGCTTGTGCTGGGGCGCACAGAGCCAGGCAGATCCGCTCAGAAGAGCAGGGAAAAATAAACAGGGAAAATACAAATCCATGACTTGCCGTTTCCTATCACATTTAAAAGGCACCATAAGCTGGGCTGGTGCAGCCTTACCGTCTGTTTGGTAGTTGAGAGCCACGAGCTGCACGCCGTGGAGCCAGAAGATGAGYGGGTGGGGGTTGGAGGAGTCGATGCGCGTGGCCGCGGGGTAGGTTCTCAGCAGCTGGCACGTGGTGTGCTGGATCAGCTTCTGGGAATAGCGCCGGCACAGCCGCTTGGCAGCGTTCTCGTTCAGCGACGAGATGTGGTAGCACTTGGGCGTCCTGATGATAGCGCTGAGGGAAGCTGGGCAGCTGTAAGGAGAGCAAGGATCTTCCCAGGTCGGCCGCATCACATCGAAAGGACCTGGAAAATAAACAGTGCCCTCGATTTGCAGCTGCAGACTCCAAAAACTCAATGTTTTCTAGTGGAGTATGTGCGTGTGCCACAGTTACGGTAGAAAAAGGTGATCCTGGAAAATGGCACTACTCAGGGCAAGTGTCACAGGGCTCAGGGCAAGTCCTTCTTACATGGTATCCATGAGAGGAAACCCAATGTTTAAGTATTGAAATAATACCATGATTAGATGTGCTAACAACCATTCTCATAAATAAATACCAAACTGGCATTTGCCTGAATAAAATAAAGTAATAAAATTCCCTTCTTCTCATTTATACATTTTACTTGAGRAAGAGAGGCAAGACTGAAAGCCATCTGCCAAGTCTCCAAACAGGCAATCTACAGCAAGTGCTAGAGGTAGGGGGCAAAGGCAGCAAAATACTTATGTGCTTTAGAAATAGGCACCAGACTTCTTCACTTTTAGGACACTGGCCTCTAGAAGSAAATCTCTCCTGTCTGCTGCAGTCGTGCCCTTGAGCTGCAAAAAATGCCACCTTCCCTGAGCCAGAAAATGAGTTCAAAGTATCTGTTTATGGCAATTACTTGAAAGGCAAGGGATCTGGGAGTTATTCCTGCTCCAGAACCTCTTCTGTACTTTATGATGTATTTCTAAATGGATTTCTTTACATCTGTCTATAGGCAGAAGCACAATTTCCAGGTTCACAAACTGAACACCTGTAGAGTCTAATTTACACAATTACATGTTTGGACTTGGCTGAATTTTAGGCCACTAAGTTCTACTTCAGACAATAAAAATTCTTTTGTGGACCAGCCCAACAGTCCTGGCTTTCATTTGTAYTTTGAAAATACTCACTTTTATCTTTTAAAATCTAAACTTAAAGATACATCACTTAAAATGTATATTAGTTTTGAACTGTTTATGAATTAGGGCCATCATATTTCTGACCAAGTAATCCTAATATTCCATACTCAATACTTCAGTTATAATAATGGTACTGTAATAGCTGCTGTGCTAACAAAAAACCATTCCAAAGTATAACATCTCACACATTGCAAAGTATTTGATCTTTAACAACTTGGTCTGGCACATGTGTCAGATTACAGAGTCATTCCACGTGACTGGTGAAAGAAGATGCTAACTTTACCTTTTCCAGATGCTTTGGCAAGAGCAGCTGACTCCCCAGGGCTCAGCCTGCCAGGATTGTTGCCAAAAATGGACTTCCTGCTTTTTCTTTCTTTTCCTCTGCTAGAGCCAGATGGGTTTAGAGTTGACAAGCCTGTTCCCATAAATGTAAAATAAATGAGCCAAAAAACATGACCAAGAGGGCATGACATTTTCCATCATATTCTACATTATTTTTTAAGGCATGAATACTCATGCATAGCACACGGGACAAGCAGGGTATTTTCCTGCATAATTTGATTTTAACATCTTTACATATATACAAACTTTACATATATACAAACTTTTACACATCATTTTATATATAATGTATAAAACCCATAAGAAGCAATACAATATACAATCCTCTATCGGTGATAGACTTTTCTCCATTTTACTTTTTGGCTTGAGGAAGGTAGTGGCTTTCTCTCAAATTACTAAATGGTCTGAATCGATACTCAAAAAATCTCCAGTAAAAGTCTCAATGCATTCATCCCTGRAATAATTTTAAAAATAAAAATCTTCTACAGGAGCAATAAATCTGTATGGTAGTGAATATCAYGGAATTTGTCTAGATTATGATACCTACATAAATAAATTCAAGATTATGATTTAAAGATATACAATGTAATATAATAATAACTGTCCAAATGCTGTTGGTTAAATAATTTAACTTCAAGATATTTTCAGAGTCAGCTTCTTCTTTTTATTTGTATTTCAGTGTTGGGAAATACAGTTAGGTGTGCAAAATCCATTACATATTTAATTGCTAATATGCACYAGGAGTGGAGCTGGGAAGCTCTAGTATAGCTATTATTCAAACTTGTGCATTCTAGAAACATAATCATTAAAATCATGACCGGTATACTGGTGAAGTAAACAGACTTAATCCCACTTAAGGTCAATTTCTTTCTGTTGGCTTGGAGAGAGCGCACAGCAGACCAAAATTAAAGTGCACAGTAGTTATTCTGACATCCACAGCAGTGAGGTGGAGGATGCCAAGAGGTATTTGTGATACAGAATATAACAAAGCAAATATGCTGTTATATGACTATAATGTTCCTCATAAATTCACATCAATTCACACCTGCCTAACGACAGTTCTGGATTTAATACTAATATTTCAAATAMAAATGTAAATCACAAAGAGGATACATTGGCCTCTTTCTGACTGAAGTCTGCCCACAGCTGCAAATTTTCAGCTCTCAATCTTTATGGCATGTGTACATGCACTTACTAAAATTATGCACACAGTTTCAATGRAACTGCTTGGGTTAGTGAAATTCAGAATATACATAAATGTTTTCAGTGTTGGAGATGTATTGTCTCTTTGGGCCAAAGCATACACATAAATCACAGAAGATGGTAGAAACTGAGATCAAGGAATATGAATTGACGAGAAGAATGATATGTTATGCACTGTGTGCTTCCARCACTGTTTAAACCCAGTTTTCAATGGATCAAATGGATTTGGCAAGTAAGATCCAGGTTCCAAAATCCTGTTGGGGAGACAGTCCCTGAGGAAACAAGCTAACCTCATAAATCACCAAAGAGTGCAGTGCAGGGCCCCAGGTTGGCTGAACCCAGCGTGAGGGCCACAGGGAACACCTCAGCTGGGAGTTTCCTCTTAGCCTTTCCCAGGCTTTGTATATTGCACATCTCTTCCCAGAGACAAACTCCATTCTTAAGTCCAATTTAAATTTGACTCCAAAATATACCTTCACCAATTCACAGAACCATAAATTAGCAGAATACTGGAAGCTGACAAGGATATGGAAGTGAGCTAGTCCAGCTCTCTGGCCAAAGCAAGACCATCCATACTGCACATAAATCCTATGGTACTACCACAGTGACAGAGTAAATGTTTKGTGTTTCCCTACAACCCCTATGCCATGTTCTTTGAGTTACAGAGTTCAGTGCCCATCTCATGTGTTAAGATGTAAACACACTGCTTTAKTGCTTCTAGATTTTGAATCCAGAGAATTGCAAGCTTCCCTGCCCTTCTCATTCTCACCACACTACCATAAGAAGCAAAACTGTAATTGCCACCTTCTCACCACGTATTTCAGACCAACAGAAAGTCTGCAGGATTGCAGACCTTGAAAGAGAATTGACAGCATTTTTATGTGTAGGGTGCCCCTTAAATGTTCACTTTCATTTCTTGAAAAGTGATACAAAAGGGTGACTGAATTTCATGCTGGGCTCAGGTGACTCTCTGTCCTCTCCAACTGATTGTGAAAATCCTGTTTTTACGTACTCAGTTTCTCTACTCRTTGTGTAAGGATCTCAGCACCAAGGCAACGAGCCATGTGCCAGTGTCAGTACTTAGGGGTGCTCCACTGTCCTCAGCTTGGTGACCCCACAGAACAGACCTTCAGCCTCTCAGATAATGGTGTAATGATATCCAACACACTGAAATTGAAATTAAGCAAGGACTGTAAGGTCAAAAAGCAGAGGAACAACAAGGGCTGTGGTGGGTTCCTTGTTACCAGAGATTTTATAAACAAGAAATGTTATTTTCTCCACATGATAAATTCTGTTTTGACCAGGGAACACTTAGGGCAAGTCTGTGTTACCCAGTAGGTTAGGATAAGTGGACATAATGGTCCTTGTCCTTTTTTATAGCCACAAATCAGTGATTAACATTCAGGAACGTAGGCAAGTGTAAACACAGAACAAAAATATATGAAGAAAGAGAAAGTATTTACACCATTGATCAGACACTGACTTGAATTCTGCCCTCCCTATTTCCAAAACTCCTGCATTTTAGAGCTACATAGCCATGGATCTACCAGCCTTGTTTCCATCGTTCATGGACATGGCACTGCACCCTGACTGTGCTGAGCAGAGGATTCCATGGCATGGTGGCCGTGGAAGTCTGTATTACCTCAAAGGACACAAAGTTTGTTGGAAAAGTAACTTCTACACCTTCATGTGTGAAAGGAGATAATTTTCTTAATTATTCTATTCATGATCTCTTTAAAGTAAGAGGAAGAAATCAGAGAAGGAAGGCAGGTATTTCTTTTACAACCAGTATTACATCAAAATTTAAATATTTCTCTTAGAACATCAGAATTTTTTTGTGYATCAAAATTCTTGGAACAACCCATACTATCCCTGTTTAATCTTGAATATCTTTCTTTAAAAGAAAATATTTTACTTGAAATATATCTCATTGCAGATTTCATTAAAAAGAGTATCAGATTTGAATTTTTAGAAGTCATTATTTTTACAAGTGACACCTAYAATTCTTAAAGTTATAAAAGATTATAAAAGAATGTCTGTCCATTTTTCAGCATGTTTATCTTGCCTATTTGACACGATTTTATGTTTGGTTAGCTTCTCTAATCTGATTATAGTTCTATTTGTATAAGATCATGATTTGGCAGAATTGTTAACTTTTCCACAGAGAACCATTCCACTAAAAAGCAGATTTTTCATTCAAAACATTAAACATATCAATAAACAATAAATTCTCAATTTAAAAGTATTTATGTACACAGTATGAGCCAAAATATACCCAACCTCATATTTCAGTACTGWACAAGTAACTGTCAGTGATCTCTTCACTGATAGCTGCTCAGTACTGAAACTCTTACTCACTCTCTCTCCTTTTCTCTGCAAACATTATTCTTCCTACTGTACAGAAGATTCTCCTATTTCCATATAACTATTTCCTTAACTGCTTATCTGCTTTTCCTTAACTTCCTATTTCCATAACTGCTTCCATGAAGATTGTGTGAGGGTGTGCAAGCAGCTGCCCTCACCCACCCCATGAAAAGGTTCTTCACCCCTGCAAAGCTCCTCTCCTGTCCACTTGGGAAAGAACAGAAGATGCAGCTGTGGGCAAAGGTGAAGCACACTAAAGAGAGGTCACTTAAAGAAATGTGACACACTCTTCCTTCAAGGTCTTAAGAATATYTTCCTTCTCAATTCAGTAGGTCCTTACATGGAAACTCAGAGCTCTTAAGATAAAGCTTTCTGTCATCTGGCATTTGGCAGTGAAGCAGTTGTCTAAGCTGTGAAGACTGGCAAATTTCACTTTTGTAAACATTTTGGTATGACAAACAGTATGTATTCACATAATTTATGAACACTACTTCTCAGCCAGGAGCTGTTATTATGAAGACTACCAAATCATGAAGAACGGACCTCCTCGACTACTTCAAACTAATTCAGAACATAAACATAATGTCTCCAAGAATTAGAAAGCTTAAAGCAATAGAACAGGGCAGTGTACTTACCCGGGAACTTYACAGCTTGACAGTAAATGACAAGATCTGATAGCTCTGGGGCTATTTGTCTGCTTTCCTTCTTATTTTGTGGAAGATAGAATTCTTCACCCAGCTCCATGTCATAAACCTGAGTGACAATACCAAGAACATTTAATAATAGTATTACTGAATGTRGAAGAACTCTTGCATATCTTATGTCTTTAAAATATTTTATCTTTCTTCCTAGATGGTTTGTGTCCTCATCTAACAAATCTCCCTCCTGAGTGCACATTTCTGCATCAATACCTGTTACCAGTTCTGCAGGAGTATGGAAATGCCATATTCAGAATCAGTTCTACAAACTGTTAGACAAAACACATGCATGTGGAGAAGAATCTACAATATACTGAACAGTGATACACTGATTCCTTTTTCAGATGATGTAATAAGAGGTACTGTGGTTATATGATATCTTAGTGCAGTATTTTAAATTTATTTTGAAACACAAAGATGCTGAAGATTCAGATGAAGTCTTTAGYTCCATCAATATTAATGGAAATTAAATATCTAAATAAGCTTCTGGATCTAATTTTCAGYCAAGCAGCCCATATATATAATAACTTCTGAGGACTTTTCTCCAACAGTATGTTGAGTATTTGTTCTATTTAAGCTATTTTCTCTGGTGTCTTTCCATGCTTTCTCTTATTTCTCTTCATTAAGTGYATTTGCCATCTGATGTCTGTCTCAGTTACCTAAACTGTCTAAATCCCTTTGAACCTGATTATATATCAAAGTGCAGCTGAGAAGAAAGGGGGAGAAAGCAGAACTACCTTTCCTTTGTTATTGTAAGTAGCACAATCAGCCTTCTTTAGTCGTTTGGCAGTCTCTTCATTATATTCAAACTGCAGTTTATCACTTGATAATTTATTCTCGGGTCGGTCTTCAAGAATATTATCTAAAAATTAATGGGATTTTAATAAACATAAAGCCAAACAATTTCAACTGGAAATTTACGTTGAATTAACAGTATCTGTGGATAGTGTGACTATATAACAGTATCTGTGAATCTTATATGAATAACCAGATGCTAAAATAATGCATTTACTGGTCAAAGCATCATCCTCTAGTAGTAACCTTCTACTTAAAAATTTTAAGCTTGGGTTTGGTTAAGACATTGCACTTCCTTTAAAGCCCATCCTTTTGTGCTCAAAAGATCTTTAAAACCAAACTATCTAATGAATTCAGTTTGCCATCTGAAAACAACTGATATTCCTGAATGACAAATAAATGTTGAAGTCCAAGCAAATTAACCCTATCAAACACTTTTGTACAGCAAATTTTGGCTTTACTCTCCTTACTTTCACTGTGCACAARYATTTTGTACATTGATAAAAATACCKCTTCAAAGCTATATATTTTTCAGAGAATAGTATGCCTAATAATGATGTGGCCTTTCTGGACCAAAATACTGCAGTTGTCACAAAAGGAATGGTTTCATTTAATTCCAGATATTCCTGATGCTTTGACCATACTCTTTTTATGCATAGCAAGTGTCACACATGCAGGCTTCTACAGTTCCTGACCAGTTAATGCCATACAAGTATATCTGCTTGCATTTTTAATTTGAAGTAGAAACTKTATATTCACACTGTCACATTGAATAGGCTGAAGATGCAGTGCTGATATCATGCAGTTAAAATGCTCAACCAAGGGGCTTTTACCTTCCTGGCTGTTAGGAGCAGGAGAAGCATTAAGGACATCAGCTATAGGGAAACGAGTCAGAGAGGGAATAAAGAGTAAAGGGAATTAAGATTTAGAGTCAGAAAAATGAAAARTAAGTGTCAGTTCTAAAACTATTAGTTTTACACAAAAAATGTATTGGTAAGAAAAAACTGAATCTCTTTTAGAAAGTTTACAGACCATTATTTAGATTAGTTTTACAAAATATTAACATAATTAAAGACTCAAAAAAAGAATCATTGCAATAAAGTAGTAAACTTTATTAAACTGCAGATTCCTTTGTATACTGTATCCCTTTGTATACTTGCTAGCTTCAGATTTCTCAAACCTTCTCTTAACTAGAACAGTGCTCAAAAGTCACTTACTGCAATTAGTTYGCAATATTTTCTTGGCAAGGGTGTTAGCAAAGTTCTGAATTAGCACAGCAATTTACATCTACACCCTGTTCCTCACAGAGTATGCTCAAGTAGCCAGTTAGGCCAACTTTCAGGCAAAATACAGCTGAAGGCAGCATTGACATCAAACTCATAAATAACACTGCTATTCCACAAGCAGTGTCAAGTCCTGAACTGMACTCATTAATTTTGTGACTTTTTTAAATCGCTAAACACAGAAGCAACTAATGTAACAAGTATTGTAAATAAGAGACCACTGGAAAGAAGTCCTGTGCTCGAGCCTTACATCTTCTCTGAATGTTGCACCTACAACTTCAACAGGTCCTCATTAGACCTAAAGGCTCAGGGAGTGAAGTACTGCACTGTTCCCTCAGAACATCCCCAGTTGTGTCACACCAGCAGACAACCTAGCCCAGGATTCTCTTTCTGAYAGTGGCAACAGAGCAACCAACCATTAATCATGGTCCACCTCCCTGGAAACACCCCAACAACYACAGCTGCTGAGTAATAGGGGTGTTGGACCAAATACTGCTATCTATAACATCTGCTTATAAATCTGTCCATTAATTTGTCCAAACCTTTTTTTAATACGCTGATGCCATTTGGCTCTGCAATTTCCCATGGCAGCAAAACCCAACAGCTGCACAAAAAAATATTTTGCCTCTTTTAGACTRAGCTTCCACCTATTTTACTGAGCACCTCCTAGAACTAGAGTAACAATCTGTGCTTCCCTTAATCYACCCCTTCATGATTTAGTAAACCTGCTTCCAGTTCACCCCTCAGTCCTCTTCTTTACCAGCTGAAGAATTCCAGSCTTTTCAGACTCATGCAAGGACACYGCTTACCTRGCTCATTCTTAAGCCACAATATTCACRTCTTATTACTACAGTTCTAACAAAAGCACTGAAATAAATAAATAAACAAACAAATAAATATAGTTACCATCAGAGAGAGATTCATAGTCATAGTCATATTCATCCTCTTCATCTTCTTCCTCTTCATTGGTAGGTGTGGGGTTGCTAGGACCATTGCTGGCCTGTGCTTGCATATGTGCCAGCTGGTGAGCCTACAACAACAAAATCACTTGCTACATTATTGCTAGGTACTTCTAAAAAGAAAAAGTCCTCATCACTGTTGTAATCTTATTTTGTTTATTTGAAAGCACTGAGTATAAGTGAGAAATAAGTCAGACCATTTAGATCAAGCTAAAATACCACTTAAAAAGTTTGAGCATAAAGGGAAGTTGTATTGCCAGAAAAACATTTAGTAAGATGAAACCTAATTAATTATGGAAAATGTCCACATTGCACAACATTTAAGACTGCCTTTTTCCAGTCTGAGGTATGCTGCTTCAGAAACAGCTGAATACTTTTTCAGAAGATGAAGCATATCCATTTACTGGTACGATCAGTGTGATTTACTCATCTGATAACAAGAATTTAAGTCTAATGCAATTGTGTTTACATTTTGGGTAATGGCAATTAGTTTTCAAGGATTCAATCTAATTAAATTGAGGTTACTAGAGATGGAGCCTCAATTTTTAGAAATCAAAAAATTCTCACACAGGAATAAACACTATTTGAGTAGCAGAGTCCTCCATAAAAAGTCAGTAAAAAATTGAGTATTTGCCTGGTTTGAATATGAAAAAAAGAACATAGCAGAACTCTACCAAAAACTACTACTTACTGTAAATGTACACATATATTCAATGAGTGTTACTACTTCTCGATAAACATTAACAGTATATGTTATAGCCTCAGAGAAAAAGATTAATTTATATTTGTCACATAGGGTATGTGGTGTTAATCATAATATTATGAAGTTTTATAAAATTAATATACACTAAAATTTAGTTAAACTGTCATTTACTACATGTGTTGTCTACTTATTTGAAAGCACTATGATCTGCTGTGAGTGTTCCAAGCATGAATGTGCATTGGATTATTCTGCTGCACAGGTGGGAATAGMAAAAACTTCAAACATAAATTAATTGTTTCTATCAAGAGTTAGGTCTCATTGCTTGCTGTTAACGAAGGATTTTACCTTCTGTTTCARTATATCCACTGGTGTTTGATGGGCTTTCAGCTTCTTGTTTTTAAGCAGGATTTTTCTTCTCAGTTGGCCAGGGGAAGGAAGCATGGGATCATCAGAAAAGTCACTCTCAAAYAAAAACTTTGTCACCAACTTATCTCCAAACACATTCTGAAATATGAAGAACACATGATGTATTATGGAAAATCCCAAAGCACGTGCTTGGAATAATTTACACTGCCCTTTGTGGCCCACCTTGAAAATCTCAGCCATCTTGCGCTGCTGAGGCAGCGAGCAGTGGTTTTCTATGGAGATGATGATGGGCATGTCAGAAGTGATGAATGCGTTGCGATCGATGGCTTCAACCACCTCCTGGGAGAGAGAAAGGCCATGGGAAGAACAGGGGATCATTTTGCAGCATTCAGCTCACCTGCTGTTAGCTGAGAGGGGGAGACATCTGCTTTCCTCTGTAAGAGGGAAGTGGCCACAGTGTGCTTTCAAAGCAAGCTGGCATCTTGTTACAAACCAAGTGGTAATACCTACTTTTGTTACTTGTGTAAYAACAAAGCCACAGAAAATTACACTGCATATGCTACAAAAACTCATTTGAAAAGCATATTTCCCACTGAGAATTTAATGTCGGACACAATCTATAGTTCATATTCTACTATAATTTAGCCCAAATTAGGATTTGTATTTTTCTAGGAGGCAATCACTTTTCCCATTCGTTACAGAAAAACAATTTCTCATGTTTTTGTTTCTATGTGCAGGTTCCAGCATACCTTAAAAGAGATCTTTGTAGTGAGAGTATGTCCATGATATATGATAGGCATCCCATCATCACCATCCCAGCAGTCTAATTCTACACTTCTGCAGCCTTGTAAAAGAACCTACAATGCAATTGAACAGTCTAAGCACATCGAAGCCACTGTCTCATGCCATCAAAGCAGAAGACATTTCAGAGCTGAATGAAAGCCCAGTGATTCAGCAAAACTGCTGAAAAGAGCAATCTCTGAGAAGTAAACAGTGCACGAGAAGGTAGTACAGTCCCCACTGCATTCCCTAACTGAATTCCTTATCTTCCATTTCCTTATTATTGAAAAAGAATGGGAAAATAAAGCATATACGTTCTTGGGACAGTTACTACAGAGCTTTCAAATTCATGGTATCTTACAGGACACGTGGACTCTGTTTGCAGAAGGTGTTTTTCATGGTATAGCTTAATTTCTGAGAGAGAGAAATATTTCCGTATTTCTACCTGCAAAAGCAGCTATAAAGCAACATGACAATTTATTCCAGGTTGTTTCCATGGAAGCTTATGGGGAAAGCACCTGCAGTTTATTTGCTGGGKTTTTTTTGTTATTGTTAGTTTTAAATATAAAAGTTAGTCTGAAAATAATGTCTTAAGGAACAACTTCTATGACGACAGTTAGAATGGAAATGTGCCAGGCCATCTTAATTGTATTAAGCTAATTTACAGCCATYGATTCATTCATAATTTCTTTAAATTATTCATTTATTTATTTTAGAAAGCTCTGCTTGCTAGAAAACCAATGAAGGAAGCAAAGAGGAAGGATGAAGGGAGAGATAAGCTAACCCATCTGTTGGCAGCCCAGCTTTTTATTGCTATCAGTACTTAACATGCCTGTCATCTGTACCACAATTTAATATTTTACTGAATAGAAAGATMTCAACAATCAAACCCATTTGCAGCAAAACCATTCATGAACAAATTAAAAATTACTTCTACTCAAAACCAGAATAATTTGGTTTCAGACAGTTGTGTCCATATCTGTCACTTTTCCACTTCTGTGAGAGCCAAACACATTGAGCCAGAACAAAGTGCCCCTTCAGCWGGCAACAACTACTTGAGGGACAGGAAGAAGCTTTTCTTAATCATGCAAACTTTGAGGTTGTTGATCTCTATCTCACTTCCCATCTGCTACCAACACAATACCAAGATCACTGTGCAGTGCCACTACAGGAACCTCTGCAATTGCATTACTCAGTGCACTCATGTTATTCAGGATTTCCTTACACCTCTCACCTCTCTATAGCCCCAGTGAGGGAGCACATGATGAGCCCTTTCTCAAGGGCGAGTCATTAACATTTAGAGTAATGAAACCATTACTGACAGGAAGTTTGATGATTTCTCCAGCATTTTGTAAACACACAGACATACAAATATATATGTATACAAACAAACACAGAACTGAAAGCCCAAGGGAGAAATTGTTCCTTCTCTGATCACCACCAATCAGGCACAAAGTCTAAAAACTGTAGAATATTCCTAGAAGTAACRTTTTTAGAAGTTATAGTTCCATTTGAAATTTGTCTTTGCAGTGCAATGTACAGTATTTCAGTAGTGTTTTTGACATCTGAATGAACTAAAATATTAGATCAGTCTTTCCTGTGGGAAAGTCTAATTTTAGTAGGTTGGGTCAGACCGACTGGTGTCTAAATGCTATGAATCTCAAACTAAACCMATTTTTTTGCCTTAGAAAAGGCATTTGAGCACAACTGCGCTTACAGGCAGCTTTCCCACACATCATGTTTTCCAACGTTTTGCAAGCAGGGGTTTAGGACATTTAGATTTTCAAAGCAAAAAGGTCATGTTCCTGAAACTTGCCAGTAAAACAAACAAGATCATGTTGAAAGCTACACAACAATCCAATCCTGCATACCTGGCTGTAGAGCTCTACTGAGGACTCCCCTTTCAGCTGATGGCCAGTAAGGTAAGTATTGTGTGAGGATTCTATGTAGTAATATGAGAGAGGAAAATGCAAGTCCTCAGCATTCTCCTGTGACTCATCATTTTTGGAGGCGAAGTTGTCTTTATCCATCAAAAATCTAAAAGGGAGAAGATGTGAGGAAATTTTATGCTGTGCTGAGCATTTTGTGACTCTCCTAGAAAACACCAATACACGGTATCATCTTTTTACATATATATATATATATATATGTATATAATTAGCATGTAAGTAATTACCTTGCAAATCCTTCAAAAGATAGCAGCCCCTGCTGGCACATGTTCACACTAGGTTCAAATTTCTATAAGGAGGAAGAAATTAAAGAGATATATAATAACAATCCTTAGGAATATGTATTTGTCATGTTGTTATATGTAGTCTACTCATAGCATAGTGAGTATGTAAACCTAGTCTTTCCATGGATAAAGTAATCAGGTGCCTGCAAATTGTGTTTAACAAATCACTAAACAAACATACTAAAGTCATAATCATAAATCAAGTCAGGTTGAAGGGGGTGTTGGGAGATCATCTGATCCAATCTCCTGTTCAAAGCTGAGACAGCAATTAAGCTGCAATTAAGAAAGATTTATTATTAGGTGTTCTACTCCTATCTATTATGCCTAAATACAACATATGACCATCTCAAATTAAAGACATTTGTGGTATTCCAACTTGAAGTTTCTTTATAATTTCTGTCTTTTTAGCTTTGCAATTCTATCTCACATGTTGATAGTTACATACAGTTTTTAGCCTTTGTTAACGTCTAAATGGGTCTTTGTTTTGGAGTACATTAATTATGCAGATTTGGAGGAATAAAAATGTTTCTATACACTTCCTAAAATCTTCAGCCACTTTACATAAAGGAATAAAAAGTCCATGTTTGCACTGGATTTTTTTTATAGTAAAATAAAAATATGTGGAAATGATGCTTTTAAACATTCCAAATTAGGGTTATGCTCAATCAAATGTGGYCACAGACAAGGAGAAAAAAAATGAATCGTCACAAATAGTTTTCCTACGTGGTGGTGACATCCCTTCCCTGCTAAAGCATGTATAGCTCATAAAACTATTTACTTGCATTTTTAAAACGGATATATTTATGGACATCCATAAATTTTCTAGTCCAAAATAAAGATAGTATTAAATTTTAAATTCAAGTAAACTTTAGAGACAGTATCAGTGTGAAAGGAGATAGCCATACAGATGGTATTCTGAACAGCATACAACATCAACGGGGAAAATGGAAGTAACAGGAGTTTTAGTAAAAAAGGAATGCAAGGTAGTTGAATCACAGACCTGGATAATACTGAGGATTTCATCATAGGTGCAGTGTTCTCCTTGGCAATTCACTAGGAAGTCGTTCAGCTGCTGGATTCCTACTCCAAACACTCCCAGTGATGTGCTTTCAACTCCAGTACCATTGGTTACRATGCTGGCAGCAGCAATAGCATCAGATATTTGCCTCTGGTTGTCTGATAGCTGCTGCCTGCTCTTAATGAACAAACCAAGGTCTGAAACATTTCTAGTCAACAAATCTTAAAAGAAAAATGAGGAAATATAAATATAAGCTAAATAATTATGTGTATTATATCTACTGTGTAGAACATAATGCAGCATAAAATACATACAAGTACTGACATAGGAAATTAGAACAAAACCATCTTGTTTCTCTCCATTAATAAAAGAGAGAGCATTGAGCATGCATGTGAGTGGGCCACAGGTGTCCAATTACTCTGAACAAAATCCTGGAACCTTGAACATGAATCTACAGTCTCTCACACACMGTCACCCAAGTCTCTCCTGCTCCCTTTCACCATCATGTGCAGCCTCAAAGCCTTTCCTTCACTGTGTGCAACCCCTTACCCTTCCTGTTCAATCACCCTTTATCTTCTTCCAGTCTCAAATGCCAATTGTACTGCACCCTYCCCACAAGCTGCCTGGCAGAAAGACTGTTTTCTTTGCATGTGGCCAAAGTCCCAGACTTAGATTATGGTAACTGAGGAATGTAAAGGGGGACAAAGGCTTCCTTCCTCCGTATCCCCCATAAAGCAGATCCACTAGGAAACCAGATAAGAAAAATCCCAGCCAAATGGGATACAGGGCACAGTCTCCTYGTTTCTCTTCCCTATATTTGCTCAGTGTTTCAGCCCTTCCAGGGCTCCTGCAACCTGTAAAGATCCCTGGGCTCACCCATTAGGCAGCAAGTTCTATTCCTCTGCTATTACCAGTTACAAATATATCTGGCTAATGGAAGGCTGGAATACTTTTCCTTCCTTTCATTTTTGTCTTCTATCCTGCTAACTAGGTATTAGTGGAGGCATAGCAGCAGTCGTCTACTTAAATTTATAACTGATAATGAGACTGAGACAYGTTTTATTAAGGCAAATAACTGATATTGCTCAGCAGTCTAACAGCTCCATTTTTCTCTTTAACAAACCTAAATCAGGCTGGAATCCATTGCTATTTTCATCAATCTTCAAATTAGTATAAAGTGGAGCGGGCTCTAAGCCAGATCGATTGCAAGGCACGGCATAAACATCAAAAAGGTCTTTCAGATCCTTGCGGCTACGGATACTGCAAAAAGAGCAGGAAAAGTTCAATTTTTGCTCTTTCATAAACTTGAATGAATGAAAGTAGTACAGAAAAAAAAACTCTTTTACCTGAAAGATTTGAAGAGCTCTACGAATTCAACAAAAGTCATGTTACTATCAGACACCATGAAGTTCTGAAACCCTTTCATTCCTCCTTTGACACGGCCATGCCAGCTACTGCTGCTCCATGTGCTAAATCAAAAAAGGACTGCTGTAGTTTGGTTACATTAAACTTCTTGAAATATTACAGTAATAAACTTATTGAAATATTATGTATTGCTGTATTAAGTTTATTTGTGCTCTCTAATGCATTTATTACCAATATCTGGAAGAAGCAAATAAAGCACTACCTTTTAAGGTGCATAATGACAGTTTTTAACTTCTTACTTTATAGCAGCAACTTTTTTTCTTCAAGAAAACTGCAGACTTTATCAGAATTATAAGGTATATCAGGCTGTTTTAAACTGTTCTCCTGGAACTCCCAAGATTCATACTCATAATGATATTTCAGCATTCCTTCTCTGAAAAAGCACTGSAAAGCCTCTGTTGAGACTGTTTTCTTGTATGCCCTAAAGTACTGTCCACATATTATCATTTATACACTATAATATAGAAACTGTAGTTACTACGACCATCACCATTACTATTTACAGAATTAATATAATGGTGCACTATGTTACTGCCCATATTGCAACAGCACAACCTTTTACACTGCCTAAGTGACACAAATAGGATGAATGTTGAAGAAAAAGAGGCCTGTAAGAGAAAGATTCCAAATCCATTCCTCCAGTTCCCAAGACAGTAYTGCAGGAATGTCAGCAAAAGTTACTACTCCCTCAGGTAGAAACTATTTGTGCTGAGAAACCAGAGAACTTCAGTTCACACATCTATAATACATCTGTTGATTTTCACTGTACAGAGGATGCCTATAGCTATGTTTTGGAGAAGATCTGGAGAAAGAGTTGAATTTCTTATTTGTATGGCTTTGGAACAGCATTCCAATCTGCTTCTGTGTTTGACATAAGCTGAAGTATGATGCTCAGGAACTTGCTACAAACCACCCTCAGATTCATAGCATTTCAGCTTTAATGTCCTGGGTTGTTCTACTATGTGTTTTAGATGTCTACCAAAAGGCTAATGACATTTCTGGCTTTGTTTTTGTCAGATTTTACAYGTTTGGCACAAATCCCACATGTGATGATAAACAATAGCAGCTTCTTTTCTTTTTAAATCAAAGCATTGATTCTGTCCTTACCTAGACTGACTTTTGCTTGACGATATYACAGGAGAGGAGAGTGGTCTTGCTGGTGATGTAGCTCCTATGTTGGGAGACCCAGATGCTGTCAGAGAGTGAGCTCTTCTTGATGGCAGGTTGCTCGATGGGGAAGCATTAATAATACTTTGATCTAAGGAGAAAACAAAAGTTTTCATCACAATTAAAACACCTAGCCCAATAAAAATGCTTTTTTCCAGGRGACCTATATGGTATTTCATTAAAACATGGTAAGACACTAACAGGATTCTAGATTTCTCTCAAAACAGTCAAACAAGTACACATTGAACAAGACTTAYTTATATGCATTATATCTGAATGGAAAGTGAATGCTCCTGAAACCAAATGCAAGAACAATCACGAACAACTACAGAAATTAATTTCAAAGTTTACAGCATCTGGGGTTTCAACTGCAAAAGTACCTTATATGTTCATTTTTAACACCATAAAAACACTTGTATAAAAAGACTGGGAGCAAAACCCTGACGGAGTTCTAAATACTGAAGTAATATACCTACCTGGTTCTTCTTGTTCATCAATATCTTGAGGATCTGAACCACTCCTATTACGATATTCCTTACAGCTTTTTGCCTTCCGAGTTGCCATTTCATCATCAGTGGCCTCTCCACTTTCACCCTAGAAATGGCAAGCACCATAATAAACATCCCACAACCACTATTTCCAGCTCTTATCGGTGCAACTGTAACAAAACCGTGAGATAAATCAGCTATTCATTGTGAAAGACTCCTGTAAGGCCCATACCAGCAGAAAAGAGACAATTTAAACAGATACATGGTCAAGTGTGGGACCGTTAGGTGCCACCTCAGTTTGACATCACACAGAAGATGACAATAATGTTCTGGTTCAGAACACAGCTACACAGTAACTGCAAGAAGGAAACAAAACAGGAATAACAAAATATTCTACCCTGATGAGTACTTTCTTCTTTTTCTTAGYGGTGCTGATTCCCAGAGTGTTGTTTCTCTGTACATTGGGCTTCTCAGTGCTTTTGGTGAGAGATCCCGTGCTCGTGTTTCTGGCACTCCATCGTCTGCCTCCGAACAGCTCAACAGCCTGAGCCAAGGTTGGCCCTTCAAACCTTCCATCCTCCTACAAAGAGTCTCAGCWTTAATAAGGAGAATAAGGATTCATTTTTAAAGAAATAACATAGACATCACTGAGGAACCAAAGAAAGAAACATCAAGAAGAAGAAATTTTTAATTACTTATTAATTCCTTAAGCCTATTTTGTTTGCTGCTTTGGGTATATTTTAGCCCTAACTCCTATCACTCAGTATTTTGGTATCCTCTTCAAGTACTGTCATTGCTTTTCTTTAATTACTTATTCCAAAATTCCAAACATATCAAGAGCTTCATAAGAAAAAAAAAATTAACCTCAGTGCATTGAAAACTTGCAAGGTTTGACATAACGYTGTGGGGAGAATCAGATCTTACTGCTCAAGCCATGATACAAAGCTGGAGATTTAGTGCTCATCTTTAATCTAATCTTACTTATAATAGGAACTAATTGTATTACATTAAGTTGTTGATATCTTTGAACTTTTCTAATACAGAATCACAGCATCTTTTACCTGGTATAGGCTGACATACTGTTTCCGTAGCCACTGTAGCCTTTGATCAGGGAATCTCCTCATTTTCCTTACAGCTTTAGTCAATTCCAGCAATCCATCATACAGCATTCTGGCAGTGTATTTTGGAGCAACAAAGTGCAGCAACTTATTATCAGTAGTCTGAAGTCCATAAAGTAGTGTTACACCATTTTCTTCAAGGGACATATTGCAAAGTTTATTCTGAACACACACAGTGTGCATATCAATGCCCGAGTGTCCCATATACACAGCCTTGGCTGAAAACAAGTCCAAAAAACCTTCCACCAGTCCAGTATTACCAAGAAACTGGTATTTTCCAAGCTCAGCACTATTACCCAGCACACTCAGTTTTGCCTTAGCATTTGCAGGGCTAACTGTTGTGGGTTTTGTCCAAGTCAAGGTACTGTTGTCAGGCTGAAGCTGAAGAAAGCAGCGAGCTGAGAGATGTGTCTCCTGGTCATAGTGAATGACAGTCGCCCCTTGCTGCATGAACTGATGGACATCAGCCCTGATGGACAGCACATACCAGGGAATCAGCTCTATCCCATGGCAGAAAGCCTTTTGTTGCTCTTCTGTTGAATGTGTGTCCCATTCTTTCAGCTGCTCAAATATGTCATTTTCAGAATCTGAAAGATCTCCAATTAGAAATCTGCATGTGAGCAAAGATGAGAGATTCATTTTTAGTGATACATGTGCTGATTTATGCTATGCTTGATAAATCTTTTTTCTGCTGTATTTTGAATAAATGGACTACTAGCAACACTATGTAACTGAGACTTCCAGGAACTTGTGTAGTTTTTGAAGCATTACAACTTATGTTATTGCAATTTTGCATTAATTAGTAGATGCTGCTACAATTAATTATAACTCCTGAAACAATAGGATCATTTTCTTAGAGCTTTCCAAACTTTGCATTAATAATAAAAAGTGTCTAATTGGTTCTTAAATCCAGGTGACTCCAGTTTTTAAATCCACTGTGCAAGATTGCTTCAACTGAAATATCAAGTACCATATGTGGAAAATGTTAGCAGTTTGTAGTGGATTTCAGACAGGACTGCTAATCTCTGTTCTATTAATGATTTAATGTGCAGACCTTACACATTATATAATACTCTGATTAACACTAGTAAAATACTGGTTAAAATAAATATCTTCCTCATAAGGATGCAGCAAGAATTTTATCAGATACTTTCCATCAGAAATTTTACTTAAGGAAAATATTAACAAGAAACTTGTATGCAGCAACCAAAATTTCTGAAATGTTTTGCCAAAATTAGAAACAGTAGATACAGAGCAAAAACACTGAGCTAATAGAAGAGGTAGTTTAAATAAAATGCCTTTCCTGCAGGAGTTTCTAACATGTATGAAAGCGCAAACGCTCAATATTTGGATACTTCAGTGAACATAAAAAAGGACAAACTGTTCTGTGTACAAGARAACTAATGAAGCACATTTTCCTAAGGATAACCAGGCAATAAAATCCAAACCATCTTTCTCTGCGTATCCTCCAAGACATCTTGTCCTAACATCCTCTGTGCTTCCCCTTCYATAACCACAGCACTCTCAGTTCCTGCCCCTTTCCTATCAAACAAGCCAAAGATTACTCATGTTGTGTTTCCAAGTAATATACTCCATCTCCCCCAGTGTTAAACAGCACAGATGACCAACAGCTTTTCCTCAAACTCTTCTCTACCTGCATGACAAATTAATCTGAATTTTTCCCTTATTCCACACAGCAATTCTAATGATGCCTCTACAAATTTACTACTTGGTGAGATCGCTAYCTCTTCACTGAATTTGTACAGAAGGGGCAAATAAGCTGCGAATCTACTGCTTGTGGTAAGGGGGATTGACAGAGTAACTGCAGTCTTAACTGTAGCTCTATTTCCTCAAGAAATGAATAAATTTATTTCTTGTTGCATGCTGCAGGTTAAAGTGTCCAAGAAGCAGGTAAGCCAAGCACAAACACGGAACCACACACAGAAATGGAGCCTCTGCCACGAGCTGCCAAAAGCCACACCGAGAGCACACTTACTGAGCCTGCCTTGGACCAGGGGCTTTCTTTACAYGTGCTGCACTGAGATGCAAGGAAATAAAAAGATAAAGGAAACAGTGACACAGATTGCAGTTTTAGAGGAGAAAATTGCAAAGTTTACAAAGAGAAAAAAACTGGAGGTTTTCTTCCATTATTTAAACATTATTTACTGTAATTGGAGAAGCTTAAAAGTGAAGATGAGATCAGCCTAATAAAGCAATGATTCAAAGTCGGGASTATCTTCATAGGTCACTCAATAATTAACAATTCCATAAAAACTGTATTTCAAACTTGAGGTTCTTTTTCCATTTTCCTGCCTACCTTTATTTCTTTTTAATTTATTAATTGCCAGAATAGAGTTCTAAGAAAGATTAATGTTTGGTATTTATCTGGCATGTACAGAAATCCAGGGCAATTAGACGGGTCAGTGACTACAGAGTGATAGAGCTTATTTGCTAAAGCAACTAGGAAAGTAATTATACCCACTGCCCACTGATTCTATTAGATGCCTTTCATTTTCTTCAAATCAAATTAACCTACCAGCTTTGGTGCATTCATGTTCCCCAATACTAATCCAAATCATCAAAAGAAAAACTAATTGAAAATCTTTCTTGCAATTATAAAGTAATGAGAAACATGTTATGCAGTGTATTTTTCTGCCTTTATGACCACAACACTACAATTACCAGATAATGCATAATTATGATAGAATTTGGGTTTTATAATACTCTATGCAAATATGACAGGTCTCACAAGCAAGGGGACTACATTTCTTCCTTAAAACACTTTGGCAAAAAAAATAAACCAAACAGAGCCTCAATACAAGTACAACAGAACACGACCCTTCTGCCTCTGTGGCAATTTGCTCCTGTGCCTCACCCAGCTCCCTGCATGCCCAGGAAAGACATGGCAAGTGAATAAGCAATTTCCAAAATCTAGGAGATTCTTGAGCTGAATCAGTACTTTCAGAAATATTCTCCTACAAGTATAACACTATTAAAATCGGTATTCACTGTATCAGTACACATACTCATAACTGAGTACTTAGTAGCCTGAACCAGGAAACGTAACTTTTAACTACCTATCTGCACTTTTGTTCATTTGAATTYTAAACTTTAATTTCAGATTCACACTGGCTTTTAAAAAAAATTGAATTTCTACTCTAGTTTAGAGTGGAAGTTACTAGATCATATTTACATAAAATGCAAAAGTAACTAATTTACCAAGAAATTACTTCACAAACACATAAAAAAAGAAACTCCATTTTGTTCATCTGAGTGAAATGCTTATATGCCTAGTTTATCTGTCATTTGAACTGTGATCTGCAAGTTGATTTTAACACATACTAATTAACAAAAACCAATTCCTGGAAGAAAGTATTTGGGCTGAAGTAAGTCAAGAGATAGCATAAATGGSCAAAGAAGTGGGTCTGTCTTTCTTGACTTAATCTACTGCTCCACTTCCCAGAAGCAACTAAAGCCAGATGTGAATAATTCTATTAGAAACCATTCTTTCAGGAAATAATGATTATTTATTTGAAATGAAATTTAGAATTACATGTTAATTAAATAAATGCATTTTAAACAGGAAGATAGTAGCAGGCAGTCACTTATTAGATTTAATGTTTAAGTAGCTGAAATAATTGGGATAGTTCTGAACATATCGGTATTTCCGACATACTTTACCAGTAAAACAACTCAAGCAGTGACTTAAGCACAGGGTTTTTTATGCAAGCCATCACATAATTTTACAGTGCTTCACCTCAGAGCACTACAGYTCTGTTATTTAATCTGAAATTAGTCTAACACAGTTACTTAGTTGAAAGCTGACCCGACCCACCGATATCTACACAGGCTTTGCAAAGGAGACTTCACAGCAAAGCAACATTCTACAAAATCATGTGATGTCTCAAACTTTGCATTTACTGTATTTCCTACTGATGATTAGCACAGTCTTCAAAAGTGGTCTTCAAACTGGAATCAGATTACTGAACACTGGGCTTTTTTTACACAGGGCACAATGAAGTGAACTTCTTTGCAAAATAGCAGGACTACAGCAACCTGAAAATTCAAAATGTGTACCCACACAGGAATGTTTTCTGGACAAAATTTAAACCCCTCAAACTAAGATGTCCTTAAAAGAAGAAGTCTTTTGAAGGATAATAAACAACTTTGATTTTGGAGGGGCCACAACACTGCCTGAGCATGCAGAATATAATGTTCTGAGCTCTGATAACAAATATGTCCTGRTGCTATTCCTGTCACTGGAGATCAAAATTGTAATTGTAACTGTGGATTTTAAAGCTCTCTGTAAGAGAAAAAGGATTTACCCTTATCATGAGAGGAAGTAATTACATCATGAGGGAAAATATAACTACAGAGAGTTTCCAAGTAGTTGAGTATCAGGGAAGAAAAGTTCTGAATTGGAAGTAGATAAATACACAGGGAAGCTRTTAAAGATACTGTTATTTCTAAAAGCAAGCCTTGGTAGAAGAAAATAAATTTAAACCATGAAATATACATGTGATGATAGTAAATAAAATGAGACCTACTGGTAGCGATTTTTGTCCTTCAGAGAGTTTTTCCTTGAATCACTCCCTTCACTAAAATTATCTTCACCCTCTTCAGACTCCAAACTGCGATTGCAACTCCGAATAGTTTGAAAGATATTGTTTGTTGTTGATTCTTTCTCTGGATTATTTAAACCATCTTGGCCTACTCGTTGTAAGAAATTATCTTGTCCACTGTAATCTGAAACAAACTACAGAGATATCTAAAAGATTAGTATAGTTATAAATAGAACATTGTGTCATCTACTTCTCATTGTAGAAATTKTTACAATTAAGAATATTTAAGGCATATTTCCTACTTGCTTCCCATGGGATTTTGTGCCTACTTGCAACCCAAAACAGAGCAAATAATTTCATAAATCAAGTAACACAAGTTAAAGTAACTCCTGAAAACTTAAAAAAAMCCCTCAGTCTTTAGCTTTTCATCTAACAGAAGCACTTTTCTTTTAAAACCAAAAAAATAAAAATCGAAGGAACTGTTTCTTTCCATAGAGGAGAAGCTTGATTTGTTTTTGAAACTGAAAACTTCCAATTCCCAGTGAATTAAGTGGAAGGTCAGAGCATTTAGCAGAAAATAATTACATATTTCAGGCTATACATACTTGCTTAATCCAAAGGATAAACACAACCCTTTGCTACTAATGCTAATGTCTCAGCAGCCTGATATTGAACTAGGTATAACCACCAAATCTAAATCGCTAAGTAACTCTGGAAATTAAACTGAGGTCCATGTAACTGAACAGTCTAGTAACAGTCTGGTTTGGAAAACTTTTTTGTACGATTATATAAAATAATGCAGTGGTTAGGAACATAACATCTTAGAATATTCCTCTCATTTACCTCTAACGTTTCATCCTGGGAGTTGTATCGTGGACAGAGTCTGATGAGGCTTGATGCTCCATCTAAAACTTCACAGAGCTCTTTTARAAACACACCACAGAAAGGAACAACTTTGCAGCCTGGAATATTGAGTGCCCGGTTGACCACTTTCCTGTATTCAGAGGACGATTCGTGCTGTGCCATAGCATCCTTCAGACTTCTCATGGTTTCAATATCAGACTGGTCCATAAATTGCCACATTTTTAATACTTTCCTTGACCTATTGCAAGAAGAGATCACAACATGCACTAAAAAAATGTAAACGATTTACCTTCAAATACCCACAGCATATATGTAATAAAGGAAATTATCTTAGCTCATAAATAAACCAAGGTCATTATTTTTATGAAAATTCCCCTCTTTGAATTATCAAAGAACAAAACTAAAAAGGAGAAAGTAGCAGTCTGATCTGCTGGAGTAGTATTTCACATGTTGATAAAAGCCCAGCTGCATAAAATGTACCAGCTGGCTTTCTAACATTTTTATTGTGTCATCACCTAAAATTTCTAAGGGCCTGGGAAGAAATAAGAAAAGATTAAGGAAACAGCATAAAGATAAATAGAAGGTTTCTTACAAATTCCTTCAGCTGTGTTACGAGCAATCCACAAAGCTAGCAAAATCTGGGGGGAGCAAATTAATTTTTTTTTCTAAAAAATGTACATTGATTTTTTTTCCCCAKTTTGCTCACAAAATAAATTATTTATTTTCACAGAAATAAGGAAGTCAGGACCATGTTCCAGGTCACAGGTGCCAGTGCAGAGCTGCAGCTGAAATCCTGATTTCAAACAGAAACAGCTCCAAGGACTGTGAATACCTCTGGGAGTTCTCTTACCTTCTGAACTGTCTATGTGATTATATGGCCTCTCTTCCCACCCCTGGCCTCAGACATCCCAAAAGTCCAAAGATGCACTCACAGTAGACTGCCCTTAACCCCACTTTCCATCCCTGTCCTGGAAATGCTCCACATCAACATGAGCCTTCCTCTCCTCTCTGTCTCTCGTGCTGCACAGATGCATCAGAGATAAAATWAAGCCCTTAACAGGCTTTGTATTTCCCTCATAACTTCCATGGCTTGGAGATTGTGGACGTATTCTGCTGAAATATACTCCCCATACCTATGAATGTTCCAAATGTGTTTTATATACTAAAACCATAAACAAATAGCTCGATGAGAATCCTTACTAAACCACAAAGARCAGCAATGCAAACACTTTAGAGCTTTGCTACACAAACGTGTTATAAAAGGGTCAAAGCTAAGAGATGGGAAATTCGATTTTAGCTCTTCCCTGTTCAGTCCCATTTGCTGCCCTCTGAACTGCCCATGCTACAGAACTGCTTTCCTCCTCCCCTGGCCCTACATGAACCAGTAATTCCAGAGGAAAGCACACAATGAGCTCTCTAAGCTCCTGCTCTCCCCTTCTCCTGGAGCTAATGCAGGTCCTTTTACACAAGACCATGACATCAGTCTGTGTAGAGTCTGCATAAATCAGAGTGGTTAAAAAACAGATTTGGACATTTGGTTTCATTGGGGTATTTTTTTGTCATTTTAGGGTTGGTTTCTTTTTTTACACTGAAGACTGATCCTTTTAGAACATCACCGCAATAATGTTTCACTTGTTTTCTGGACACTCCAACTCCCAAGTTACATTAATTATAGCTCAGTAGATAAACCCTAACTGCTTTCCCATCTTMTTTTTACATTTAAAAAAAATTCTGTTAAAAAAAGGAAGTTTTCTAATGCAACACATTCATCATGCACCAGGAAAACTGATGGAGTCTTCAGAGCATTTTGAGGAAAAAAAAAATAGGTTTAGCATGCTTCATTTCTCTAAAAGGGATTACTAGAAAGTCACAGCATGAGATGATGTGGCTTAGTCAGGGACTTTTTGTTTAGTTCATTGTTCTCCAGAGACATCTGCTTAACAGAAGCTGCAGTGTAATCTATCATTGAAAAGCCATTTAAAAAAAAAAAAAGAGCTGCCAGTACCTTAGCCCTGCCAGAAATTCCATTACAGCATTGTAGTTGCCCATATTCCAGCAGCATTTTGCCACATGTACCAAGTATGAGAAGACTTCTCGTTTCTCCTCCATAGAACCTGCAGTCAGGATCAGCCAGGTAACCCAYGAGCTCACCTGGTAAAATCAAACAGACAGCAGGGTCAGCCAAAGCAACATCACTTGGAGCATTCATGTATATTTGACAGATACAGTGGGGTCTTTTGGTTTCTTCCATCGGGGGATATCAGACAAAATTTCACTTACAAGCTCAAGGCCAAATCACATATCCATTGCAAACACAACTTACACAGTGACACATTCACATTACAACAGTTAAATCATTAACTAGTCTAGAAAAACTTACATTAAACAAAAAACTACTGCCTCTTAATATTAAATATTCTGAATATGCATTGTTGCCACAGAAGAAATTGGACAGCTTCAGCTAGCGCTGATTTCTAAAGCTGCTGGAGASATCTGCAGTATAAACTCTCATTGACATGGCTTTCAAATCCCAGCCCCACAGTGAACAGCCCTTGTTAACAACATGAACAGTAAAAGTTGATCTATTGGAATTTCTTGTTGTGGGTTATTTCATAAAACTAGATGCATTTATTGCACAATTTTGCTCATTCCTATATGTATTGAACATCTCAGATAATTCACATTTTCTGTTTTCAAGATCACAAGTGAAGTAAACAAAAAGAAATCCCACTTTCCTAAAAGTGCCCATACTATCAGCTTCTCTTTGATAATTATTTAATGCCAGAATCAGAAATCAACTTAGTACATGTATTTAAACAAATAAAAATCAAACCTTAATTTTACCAGTGTGCAGATTWTCCTTCCAGTTTATGTTCCCACAATATTCATAAAAAGCAGCTGTATTTCACATGGAAAGCTAATTTAAACCAACTGTTTCTTTTTACAATATGACTCCCTGGAGGCTTGATTTTTGTCATTGTGTAAACACTTAGGAGGCAATAAATGTGATTTGTTTACTGACACTGCGTTCCATTCTGTGGTCCTGAAGGACTCAAGCATTTACAGATATTATCAGTGTGAGGAGAGATTTATAAAAATTAGAAAATGCTAGTTCACCCCTCAGAAGCCATAGAATTATTTTAAAAATCAGGCATGTGAAATAAAAGTCATAAACACTATATGCAACATATAAAAAAAAAATTTTACAATTTAAAAAATCACATTTTTAGGACTGAATTCTTGAATAAATTAATTCACTGGGGACACAGTCAGGAGTGCCAACAACGACTATGGGAAAGCTCTAATAGGTTGTGAGCATCAGGGGACAGCACACTAATCAGTTCAGTAGCTCAGAATGAGAATCTGAATTTAGTTAAAATTTTACTTGATGTGTTCAATTAGCAGCTCCTAGAATATAAAAACTCAATCAACAAAGAAGTGAATAMCTGAAGAGCATGAAGGTATGGAACATACAAACCACTGCAGCACTGCATGGCACAGGGGTCAAAAGAGAGCAAAACCAGAATAAAAGGTAATAAAATAAATCCACAAAAAAGTCAGAAATTGTGAAACAAAACAGTCAGATCTGTGATTCAAAGTTGGCACAGATTTGTTTTTGTGTGYTGGAATAAAGTGATATATTACTTTTGGATATTATTCTCATTTTCCAGAAATGGCTCTGTTAGGGAATGCAAGTTCTAAACATGCAACTTCATAAAAAATTAATATTTGTTTGCTCTGAAATACCAATTGTGGTAAAAAATTCATTAATATGGTTTTAGACGTTTTAAACAATAATACAATTTTGAGCAGATGTGTTTTAATATAAGGTAGTAAAGATGTAATGATCAGGAGAAAACAGTATCAAAATTGAGAAAGAATGKCTAAAACGGCCATTGGCTTCACACTCTCCATTAAGAGGAAACCTTGAAAYTAGGGCAACCACTTGCTGAAATTAWATTTAAAAGAGGGTTTAGGACWGCTATAAACATTTATGATGAAATTTTACAATCTGTAAATGCAAATAACAATTTACAAAGGGCCTTTGCAGCTTCAAGATACGGTATAACACGTAAGAGCAGAAGAAGGGTTCAAAAGCTACCATGAAGTTTATGTCACTCCTCTTGCAGCATGACGATAGAGGATTAGAAAACAAAGAAACTAAACAAGAAGAAAATTAAAGTGTCTGAATCTTTTAACTTGAAAACAAAATGGGCAAAGGCAGATGTAACATACTGGGCGGAACCAGGGGACAGAGCATACAACAAAAAATAAAAAAATAATGAACATGCCTGCCTTAAGAACACTGGTATTTTAATTTTTCCTGGAGATCAGGAACAGATGGTATTCAAGAAATAATAAACTTATCATATCTTCATTGAAATGGTAGTTCAGAAGTGGGATTCCTCAGATGCTGTCGGYGTACAGGTGAGCTACATGCCCCTCACTCAGAAGAAAAGCAGACAATAACTCTCTACATGTACTTATCTCTTGGTGACTATGGAATTCACTTGGAAGCTGAATTCAGAATCCTGAATGGCATACAAGTAGCACAGGCAGTAGTTTAACATGGCACAGTTTCTCTGTCACTAAAACCAGGGGTTTTCCAACAGGGGGAATAAAGCAAAGGGAAGCTCCACCGTGGCAAGGCTCTGACTTCTGGACCCTCCAACCAAGTGCTCASAGAACAGCACCTCCTCTTGCAGCACTTCCCTCTCTTGGCTTGCAGAGCCACCTCTCTTTCCACATCTGGGCCAAGGAGCACCTGGCCTGAGGATGAAGCACCAGCAGCTGCCATATCACAAAGCTGCCACTACAGCAGCAGCAGAGCTTCACCACTCAGCCAGCGCCTGAGCACACACGGCACACCCAGCCAAAGAGTGCACAGGACTAGCTTTGCCAAGGAGATCAAAATACATCACAAGTGTTTCTCAGAATGAGCAGGAAAACTTTTTGGACCAAGTTTTTGTGTTGGACAGCACTTAAACATCAGATCACAATCTATGTATCAACATAGTAATCATTATTTCCTTAGTTTACTTTTTTTCACACTTGACTTACATAGTTCTGTTTATGTAATTCATTTTAAGCTCCCTTCAGAGCAGAAATCATCACAGCAAACCTATAATTAGATTTCCGCTGCCCTGGAGATGAGTCTGAAAAGCATGAGAAAATGTATCCTGGCTTCGTTACGATAACCCACATGATTGCAAGACACAAGAAAAGTAATTTAAAACACRATCCACTTAAACAAGTTGATAACAACATCAGTCTTTTCATTCAGACGAATAAAAATGAGTGTCCTTCAGGATTACTGGATACTAATATTAAGTACTAAACAAGCAAAATCAAATCAAATAGATATTTGCTTAAGATTTAAATATTTTCTGGTGCCCTCAGAGAGAAGTGCTGACAACATTCAGCCAAATTAAGTTCAGATACATAGAAAGTAGCCTCATTTGTAAAGTTGCAGAGCTATAGGAGTCTGCTCCAAATCTGAAGCTGAGCACACAGGATCTGCACTAGATGTCTTGGCAATGCAAGATGTACTGAGCAATGTGTACTACAATTTGGAGTACAAAAAGATCTGTACAGTTTCAGGTTTTTTGAAATTATCTTTTTATATCACATCTTACTATTTTAACTGCACCAAAATTTATTCTATTCAATAACCCATTTTTAAAAAAGTTTTTAGGCTTATTTTACTTTGATCAAAGACTTGAAGTAAATTCACGTTAGATATTGCTAATACATTAGGGCAAGGCAAATTATTACCACCATTAATATTTTTCACTTTTAAACATGGTTAATATATGTAAGTTATTTAAAAAGTAAAATGAGCCTATCTCTTTGATTACCTTATTACTGAACTACCACTGATTTCAAGTCAAATCTATACATAGGAAAAAATCTCCCAATTTGTCAGGGCAGAATATAGCTTATTGCTGAGACCCAGCTGCTCTTACTAATAAAATGTGAAAGTCGCAAAAGAGACACCCCTGATGGAACTTRATCCTCAAGTTATGGTACATGACCTTAAAGCCCTTTACAAGACCAACCTACAGGACTATTTATCATTTACTCTATGGGAACCCCACTCCATGTAGTGCACAGGAAGGAACAGCATTTAATGCATGTTGAATTATCAACTGTATCCCTAAATTTGCCATGGATTTTCTTTACTTGTTCTCTTATTTCAGTCTTCTAATGATCAAGATTACAATAATTCATATATATACAAATATATATTCATTTATATATATATACAAAAATTATTCACTATCCTCTATATAGCTCCTAGAGAATTATGTGATGTTTTAAAATGGGAATTAATTGTTTATATTTTATCAGGATGTAAATGTAGTGGTGCTATTGAGGAAGAAAATTAAC
Source organism: Malurus melanocephalus (assembly GCF_030028575.1). Taxonomy (NCBI): domain Eukaryota; kingdom Metazoa; phylum Chordata; class Aves; order Passeriformes; family Maluridae; genus Malurus; species Malurus melanocephalus. Next base: position 5,195,925 of record NW_026623244.1, on the reverse strand, counting down.
GGTCTCCGCCTGCAATGTGCAGTGTTTTGTCATTTATAGTATTTTACACTCATTTCCCCAGTATTTAAGTTTACAAGACTTTTACAGCAATTCTCAAGCCACATACTTCAGTGGGTGATGCTGCATGGAAGAAATGATGCCTTCTGTTTTTATATTACATWTTTAGTAACTTCATGATACTTGAGAGATGCAGCTTTCAGAGGTGAAATTACCAAACACAGCTGCCTGCCTGAAGTTTAACAAGTACCATTGCTAGCACGTAAAACAAAATCTTCTGGTTTACCACAAASTAAGATTACAGTGCATACCTTCTTTAACACCTGACAGAAAAATGAGCCGTGGATATCTTTCTATAATAAACTGTAGCTGATTTAAACACTGCCTACACTCAAGCAAGAAACTTTAATGCTGACAAAATGAAGTATGTGTATGAAAAGTCTCTGAACACAAAACAAGATGATTTTTCAGATATCCAAATGATAAGCATGGCAATCTATAACCTGTTTAACCAAGTCATTCTCATTTTAGCAATTTTGTTCAATAAAAATCAAGAAATGTGAATAAAATCTGAAGAACATGAAAAACACTAACCATCAGATATAATGCAGTAATTATGGCAAGAGGGAAGTACACACATTATTTTATTTAAAAGCAGAATTCTTAGTGTATCAGTACAGTCTCAATTTCTCTCTTTAAAAACAATAATTAAACACTAGCATTATCACTAACAGCTTGCTGTAAGGAGTTCCTCTGCACTGCTAACTGTGCACAAACCTGTCAGTGCATACTGATGAATACCTGTGTATATACTCGTACACAGTTTTGTGTATAAAAAGGAACCRGAATTTTTTACATGAGTTTCACTGAGGTTTAATTAATAATTTTTTTTGGCTCGGTATAATATGCAAAATAATTTTCATATGCATTTTTAAAATCTGAATATTTTAAAATGCATATCTTATGAACAGATGGTTTACTTTACATGCTTGAGTGAAATTATATAGCCTTACAGAGAACATTTACCATTTTAAATCTGATTAAACACTATTCCAAACAAGGACTGGAAACAGTTTCATATTTGTACAAACACAATCTTTTTAAAAGCATTATGCAAACCCATTTAGGCATTGCAAAAAAATGCTGAACTAAGAGACAGAGTGCAATATTTATTTACATTCCATTATTTCAGTAAAATGATATGTCTCTGTTTTGCTAGTGAGGTTTAAATTTGTATTTTGAATGAACAATGAGAAAACCTTACAAAATTTAACTATTGAAAATAAAAAGAACATCACTAAGTGTCCTAAGCAGCCATATTTTATTAACTTTACTGAATTTAAGAATGTCTTAGTGAGTGATGAACCCACTCCAGTAGCACTGCCATACTAACACTTCAAACTTTTTCACCTTCTTACCTCATATTTTGGCAATCACATCTTTCAAAAAAAAATCACCTTTTGCAAAATACTTCTTATTTTGTGCTTTCAGTTCAGTACTGAGACTACCTCCAGGCAACTGCCTGAATGATCTTTCAGTCTGGTGCAACTTTCAATCTAAGACACCACAATTATTTTGCACGCATATCTCAGCATGGAAAATCAAATGTTTCATTWTGTTTTAAGTTTTAGTGGTTTTCTTTTACTTGAAGTTAAGCCAGAAAGATTGAGTTACAGGAGACTCTTCTAATATTCATCTAAAGCAATGATTGAAATTATTTTAAGTGTTTACATATACATAAATGTTYACAACACATACATTGTACTTGTCTCTCTGTGATTGCTTTGCTGGTGAGAGGCAGAAGAGTATTGGGAGTCAGTCACAAAGGTGCAAGAGCCTGGGGGGGGTAAAGAGACAGAAAAAGAAACAGAATCCCAGGAAGATTGTGGCATGTGACACTGAGTAAGGAGCACATGTCACTCCAGGTAAAGCACAGGGTGAACTCCTGTCATACAGGAATCAGAGAAAAGAACTATATGGAGAAAGGCACAGCAGGCAACAAGGAGAGATGGGGAAAAAAGTATGTTACAATTCTCAGGGTCCTAAAAGACACTTAGGTACCATTTCCCTAACTTAATCCCAGCTGCCAGGGCTCTGTTAACTCTGCAGAATCTCAACAGTTTCTTCCCTCAGTTTTACATGCTTGGAAATGACACTTCTGACAGTCAGCGCTCCATCAGAGCAGAAAAAYGTATTACAACTCCTATTAAGTGCACAGCCTTAGAGAATCCAAAAGGCAATAGTTTTGTGAAGTTAGGTGTTACTGCATTTCACTCTAATCCTCCCACATCAGCCACAAAGTCAGAATCAGCTTTTAACTACATTTATTAAGAGGAAAAAATATCTGTCTTAAGATTGGTCTAAGGTCTTGCTCTAATTAGATCTATGGTCAATTGGGTATTATTAGCATTAAATGAACTATCAGCTATATCTCATGTGTTGTGCCCAAGGCTCCTCTATCACACAACTACATTTTTAATCAGCCTTTCAAGACTACAGGATCTCTTTTATGGTTGGTGATATTGAATGCATGTAGACCAAAATCTATTATTTCACACAATTATTATTAAGTGTTCCTCCTTAATATGCACTGTCAGAAAAAAATGCTAAAAGTCATACTGTTTTATGACAAATACTCTAAATAATATAATTATTATTTAACAGAACAATGACATGGATTATTTTCCCCRTCATGTATCAGAAGTCTGTCATCCTAAAAGTAATTTTGGCTCCCACATTATAAATACACTTCAGTATTTCTATAGGCAATGCCAAAAAAAATCAGCAAGTGCTCACTGAGTTTTGCCAACAAAATCATGACTCTTTGTACAAGAATTTTCTTTCCATTTATAAACAAAGACATTTTGAGAGTTCATGCTYGTGATTGGCTACGTTAACTGATATATACTCCACCATAAGATAAAACATATAGCAAAACAGATTTATTACAAGCAATAAATACTGTACAACAATTCCATTTAAACACATAACATGTTTTATAAAAGGTTTTCTAGTTTATACTTCAAATAATTTATTGCACTAAATAGCAAAGAATCCATGCACTGAATATTTAGGAATWAATTCGAATGATAGAAAAAACTATCCTGCAGCATTACCAAACAAGYAATGCTAGATTACAAAYTGCAAAGTCACAAACCTCAAAGACTAAAAGATAATGTTGGCTATATTATCAAAGGGCAACTTTAATGCTAAAATTGTCATTGGTATGAAGAGAATCAGTCATTTCTGACAAAACTTCTTCAGCACCTACTCGCTTTTCAGTCCTGTGACCCTTCAGTGTCAGAACATGATCATGGGCAGTCTAATTTGTACAGCTGATGGGAACTCGTCCTCCAGAGACTGCCTGGGCACTGTGCCTGGCCAGGTTGGACTCAGCTCAGCCAGTGCCCCTGCTTTCCCCTGGCCTCACCCCGCTGATCACCCAAAGAGCAGCCCGGCAGGAAGGAGGGCCCCAGCTGGGTCAGCACCTGGAGTCCTCTCCAGCTACACACCAAACAAGTCGGGTTTTTTTTCAGTACTGTTACTACAGCTAATTTACACTAATTTTAGACTCTGTTTAAAGACTGTAGTTGCTATTTTCATGTATGCTCCCATAATTGAATGAGGTGAGGAAAGCCAATCTATTTACCCTATTTCAGCTCCTAAATCTCAGTAACATGCAAGAATCAGGAACACTTTGAAGTGTGTTAAATAYCCACTCATTGATTCTTCTTTGCCCAGCATGCCAGAAGTACACTGGGGGTTAATGCACATTCTTCTCCATTTACCTAATTTTATTCTGGTTTTTTTTTCCTACCTGCACAATTCTCATCTCTTATTATACCCTAAGAATGTGGTAGACAGCAAACTAAAAGAGCATTTAAGACAACTTTATCTTCAATTTTATTCCACTTCTGTGTACTAGGAACTACTAACTGCTAACATTGCACATAGTTCACTCACACCCCCCGCCCCCCCAAAAAAGAAGAAATAATTGTGCAATATTTCTGCAGCTAAAACCTAAGTTTTTATTTAGGTGGTTTGATTTGGGATGCACTTTTGGATGGATTTTTTTACAGTTTTCTCAATCCTTAATTTTCTATTAAACTCATCAAAAGATCACCTCACTAAACACCAAATAAATTCTACTAAAGAACTCRAGATTTGGCTTGTGAAAATGTCATGGCAAGTGATACTTCTTTGTATAGCAATGCTCATGACACACACAGTGATTAAATATATAAATACTGCTGATTAGTGTAGTCATATTACAGAAAATACAGAGAATTTCAGTTTATAATACTTCTGTGCTGACTCCTAWGATCACGCTTAGTCTACAAAAATCCAAAACAAATAAACAGAACTCCAGCACCTAAACAAAATAATAAACTGAYTGAAACTGTACCCCATACTGTCAGTACAAATACAAATAATTAGAAGTCTGTAATTTTTTTCTTCATGTTTCTTTTACAATGTGCAAGAAAAAGTTAGGCTGCTGTTTCCCAAACTCACCGAGCAAATGGGTCACATAGCTCCTATCAAATTCAGTGCAAGTTATTTAGCTAAATCCCAGGTCATATTAACTTATATTTAAAAAATTTGTTGTTACAGCTAAATTCGGCTCTGAGAGATTAAGCAAATAACCAACCCCCATATCAGGTAATAACCCTCATGAAAAGCAATTTAAAAGTTTTGTTTTACCTCATTAAACCTTGTCACAAGATCTTCCACAGCATTATGTTCACCATTGGGAGAAGAAAGAATAGTAGCAGATATGGAAGCCTTAACAGATGGCAGCTTGCTTTGACACTCRGCACTACCCAAATCCCTGGTGAGAAAGCAGAGGTAGTCGATGGGTAAGACTTTGCGGTAGAGCTGCTGCTCCTGCTCGGTGAGAATGCTGGCAACCTCCTCCGGGAACTGGATGAGGTGCTGCAGGTCRAGCAGCTCCTTGCTGATACCGGCCACGCTGGAGGGAAGGACGCTGGAGCCAGCCATAGATGTACACGCTTGGCGTTCTAAAACMAAACAAATAAAAAATTTATTAGGCTGTGCCTTTAACTCTTGGACCGTGCTGYGCAAAAGCAAAACAACTTGTTATTTTTGTTTTGTTAAACCGTTGATTCATTTTACTCAGCAACACAATATATTCTAACCACTTTCTTTCTATTTAAACAACCTAATGCATTCTTTTACGTGGAGTTTTTCTGGTATCTTTATATCTGGTGTTGGTCAGATAGTGGGCAATTGGAGTTGGGAGATTGTTAAGCCAGCAGCCAAAACACAYTTGCTTCCTGAAACATGTGAACACCTGCTTCTGGCACCTGCAGCCTTGCAGCAGCATCGAATAAAAGGGTCATTGGGCAAAGCGTGCTCTGCTTTGCCTCCATACTACAGCTACAGTGAAAACCAGTTTGAGGCCTTGACTGAGGCACTGCCACAGAAATAATATATAATAACTTCAARCCCATGTAGGTCAGCATTTTTCTTCATAATCCTCTTGCTATAGGATAAATTGTATCTGACCTCACTGAATTGTGAAACCGAATGTCCAAGGCTACAAAATGTTTTTCATTCTTCTCAGAAAATGCATATATTTGGGAACATGCATGTTTTACCCGTTAAACRAAACATTCATGGTAGTTTTATAATATCCCAGCAGTGATATCTCTTGAAAAATAAAACTTTTCCTAAGAAGGAAGAAGGCAAGCTTTCTAAGATCGTGTGGGAAGCATGAAACATCAACACAATGATTCCAAAATCGTGAGTCTTCTTACTAGATAAGTTTAGAATGGGTTCTCTGAACAATTTTTCAAGAATTACTTAAATCTATAAACACTTATAGCTGTTTATAGTATTACATACTCTTCCTCATTCTCAGAATAAGGAGTCAATTTTTTTGCATTACTTCACCAAGTATCTTCAGAGCTTTTTTCCACACATAATGGGGGCACACTTTAGATTTATATTTTACCTAAYTTTTAATATATATATAWAAACTCTCATTTCATAGGGGGAGCRAATATAATTYCTTTTCTCTAAAAAAGAAAAAAACGAAATTGGTAATGATTGATTAATATTCAGTCCCCTTTAATAAATATAAAACTAGTTTTCCACTCTTAGTCATTTTGAGCAAACTAATATTAATCAGAGGGAAGTTTAAAAGACAGAAAATTGGCTTTTCTTAATATATTCTACTAAAAATTAAATGATAAATTGGCAGTAGCCCAACATAAAGTCTTTGGGCTAACAGAACCCATTCAGAAATGTTCAAATAGGGAAGAGGCTTCTGAAAGAACAAATTGTTTCCATGTCTAGACTAGAAAGCAAAAAAAAAAAAGGACTTAATTTGCAATAAGCAGTATCTTGCTATATAGTGGGGAACAAAAGCAACTTCAGTGATAATGAGGAAGTGCTGTACTACAGATATTAAGAAATTTCTGACATTTAAACACTTGGAGGAAAGATCAAGGGGGAAAAAGCCAGTTAAGAACACCACTGACACATCACTACTGATCTGGGCAATGGGTGAAGCGCAGTGGTCTTCTGAGCTCCTTCAAGTTTGCTTCAATTCTATGTGAGACTTCAATTCTGTTTCCTGCTTCAATCTGCACAGAACAAATCCAAGAGGTTTCTTAATAAAAAACACTAAAAGCTCTATTGCTATGTGCACTATTCTTGACTTTGCAACAGAACACAAGACTATGCCAAAACCCAAAATAAAACCAGCGTAAAATACAATGTTCATTTTATATTACAAGAATAATGTACTTACACATGCTTTACATACATGGACTGTCCCTGCCACAACCAGCATTGTCTCAGTAAGAGAAACACACGGTGGACAGAGGGCATGACACAAGCACCCATCACCACCCATGTGCACCCTGCAATGCCCAGCTTCACTCTAACAGAAAAATGAAGCTGTCAAAAAGAATATCTTTTCATGGAAGCTAAGCCAACATGATTCAAGATCAGCCACTGGTATTGCTGGCTTTGGAAGATTGAAAATAAATAAAACGACTCCTGATTCAAAACACTGAATTTCAAACTAGCATTTCTCAATTCTTCATTAAACTGGAAGAACTTTATGTAAATTCTCTCTGTAATGCAGGAGTCCATGGAACAGGCTGCTGCAGCAAAAATGCATCTGATATCCAAGGAGAGGAACACAGGCCAAACAGAAATCTGAAGGCAGACAGCTCATGGTTAAAGTATGGCTATAAATAATGAAGAAGTAGAWATAAGTTATTCTACTTACTTAAATAAGTTATTTCTGCTGACTTTTTCTACACCTATTATAAATAAATATTCATTTCTTCCATATAAATATTTATTTCTTCCTATTATAAATAAATATTTATTTCTTCCATAATTCACATCTTTGCAAGTCTTGGTTGTTGGCATCATTTCACTTCTCCAGATTCAGATATTTTATCTTTCCTCATTCCAGTTTTCTGTGTTTTATCACAGAAAATGCAGGATCCTTATTCTCAGCTTCACCACCCTCCAAGTCTATTCCTTYTTCTGTCTCTTTTCCTGTTCTAAACTAGTCCTTTTCCTGGACTAGTCTTTTTGTGCCTGTGTGCTTAAGCCTTGGACCATTTTTCACTCCAGGAGCTGCTCCGTTTCTGCTATAAACTGCTCTGTTTCCTTACCCAGTCTCACACACAGTTCTCAGCTTTGTGTTGTCAGTTTATGCCCTTCAGGAAACAGATCCTGTCTTTCTGCACTTCAAACAAAGGCCAGGTCCTTCGATTAACTTGCAGAATGGAGCTGCTTTCAGACCAAAATCACAGTAGCTTTTTTTACAGTTAAGGCAGAATACAATGCTCACTAAAATTAGCTGCTACTGCAGCAAATGATACTGGGGTTTGTGTTCTACCATATCATGTTAATGCTAAAACTAATACAAGGAAATAAAGACCCAGACTATTCACTAGCGAGTTGTCTGAAGCTGAAATTAATAGCTGTGCTCATACTGCTGATAAACAGTTGAAGCAGATAATCTTTTACATGGCAAGTATTGCTTTTATTAATCAAAATAAGATAACCTCTGCTTAGCTTTAACAAAGGACTCGTGGATTGACTTAATCACTGCTCATGCCCATGGGAACAAAATGGTCTCCTCTAACTAAAAGAAATTTTTGTAAGAATGGGAGAAAAATAGTGTGCCTGCTTGGATATTGTAAAAACTGTGTATGCATTTTTGTGTATACATGCAGAGAAGTTTCAAGACAGTCTTAAGGGTTTCGTTCTGGTGTTTTTCTCTACTGAACCATATTGTGTTTGTTCGTTATATTAGCAAGAGTATTGATTGACTCAGTACTATATTACATTGAAAACCCAGGAGGTTCACTTTAAAGACAAAAGCAAAGAAACTTTTATAAATAAAACAATAAATAAAAATAAAGTAAAATACTGCTAGAAAGGCTGGTGTTAATTATCTATAATCATGGAATTTTTCTATATTTGTATGTTGTACTAAACACAGTAGTTAGGTGACAAGTGATACATCCAAACAAAAAAATAGTATAATTTTCTGTATGTCTTGCAAAGCTAAAATTAAATGAAGTKTCTTTACAAAATTGTATGTCATCATGCACACTGATATTTTACTAATACACAATATGATATAAATGTAGGACTGCTGCCATCAACTTTTTCTAGGCAGAAATTCAGGAATGGGTCTGAACACAGTAAGTGGAATCCATACAAAGACAGAAGGGAAATAAATACAGCCCTGACAGTAATCACACCAAAGTCAAAGTGCTAAGCCTATGTAAAATTACGTGGTCAACCATGTAATTTGTACTTCGATAAAATCACATCTCTTTCCCCATGAACAGTGACCAAGTAAGGACAGCGGAACAGAATTACTTCATCTCAACTCAATTACAACAACTCTCACATTTCATACTTATAGGAATGTGCTATGCATATGGGARCTCATCCAGGGAAAAGTCACTGCATTTTTTAAATGAGTGCAATCTCAAAAGAGTAAGACTGCCTAGATTATGAAAATTTACTTGCAAAAAGGTTTGATTAACTGAAAGATTAAAAAACTGGATTTCTATCTTGGTTTTCATTCTAGGTCCTTTTCCTTCTACACTTATCTTGATAAAAAGGTGTATTCTCTCTCAACATTCAAAAAATAGCAGTTTGAAAAAAGTAAAGTGAAAATTACAATCACTAACAACATGCTCACTCTCCAGAAAGCTACTGAGGAAGATCTTGTGTTTATGACAAACTATGTGTTCTAAAACAAAAGATGGATTTCAATAGCTGGAAGAATAAAAGTAACTATTCAAGCCATTAGGTTTTAATTTTGCCACTTTTTTGATAACAGACTTTGCTTCCACAACGTTATACTAATGTGACTGAAAGTACAGAAAAATATTAGAGGACTATTTTTCTCTGCTGGTATTAAAACATGCAATAAATTGATTATAATAGAAGCCTTTTTAACAAACGATGCTATAGATATCCTCTAAACCATTCATATGCTTTAAGAGAACATACGGTTTATGTGTACACTAAGAAAATAAAATCAGACCATAGAGGAAAAAATAAAAAATAGTCACAGATAAACAGCTATCAATATATAAAACGTGGACATGTTCCATTCAAAAAAAGAGTTAAAATGCAATAAAAAACTCCCCCAAGCAGAAGACACCTGTGCAATAATATACAGCAGCTTACTTGAACACCAGCTTCCAATACAGATCAGCAAAACTGAGACAGCATTGTTTTGCTGTCCCTGGATGCAACGTATCTCAGTAATAACCAAACCAACAAGCTTCTGTTAATTTCCTGTTTCTCTTCCATCTAATTAAAAACATCTCTCTCTCCCCTTAATGAACCTGAATCTGTCCATTATTAATTTTGACTGCAAACAACTCRCTCCAGTATAAAGGGCCTGGTATTTTACTTAGTGGGAAGCTTGGCACACAACAGGATCAAGTTCAAGTTTCATTTCACTGTAGAAACCACTGAAATCAATAGATCTGTTTCTTATTCGAATTTGCTTACTGGTCAAAGAAGATGACACACAGGCTCTCTACCCATACACCTAAAACCAGCAATAACACCTCGTAAAACTGCCTATCAAATTATTATTAGCAGGGGTGCTCTGATCTACAGGGAACTTGMACTAAATAAAACTGGAGTTCAATATGACCTGAGCATCAGTAAGCAAAAGACATAGAGATGACTTGAAGAGCTAAGGTATATAGGAAAAATTATTTTTTTTATTGGACCAAGTAAGATTACTGACACACCCTGAGGACACAGGATCTTTTTCAGGTTTGGAATAAAACAGCAAACTTCACAGCTAGCTCAAGAATGCTTGCTTTGAGTTTAATTCAACCATAATAATAGCAAGACACTGGAGAAAGTGATCTTCTCTTGGGGAGCAGCAGCAAGTTATCACAATGGGCCAGGTGAAAAAAGCAGTAGTTTCTACAGCACAAAGAGAAAAGGAAAAAAGTAGAAAACACCTGTAGTAAAGAATTTTGCTGGAAATAGATCACCCTGAAACTGTAATAGACAGATATTTCCACTGAGGCTGAGATTTTGTTCTTGAACAGATTTATGAAACTCTGGAGAGGATTTTTAAAAAGGCAACTAGCCTGTTGAAGGATAGCTGAATTAAATTACATCACAAAATCGTGACTGGCATAGTGGAATTCAGCAAAAAGAAAGATATGRAGTGATTGTAACAACAGTCAACAACTCCTGAAATCACTTCTTGCTTTAAGAACTGGCAGTCTTCAGTTTTGAAAACCAGACTCTGAAGACATATTTTTATTTTTGAAATTATAACATCAACCAGATGAAATCCCAGAAAAAAAAAAAAATAAAGTCCTGGTTAGTTAGAGATACAACCTGCTTATGTAATTTCTAACTTGAAACAAATTTAAGTTGCCTAAAAAAGTGACAATTATTAGGACAGTTGAGATGCACATGCATGGGATAGAAATTTATTTTTCTTTAACCACAACATTCTCAAAGGGTAAAACCTATGCACAACAAAACATTCATTCAGATTGTAAAGCTGATTTACAGATCATCAGCATGAAATAAACTTCAAATTTCCAATTGCATAGCAGACCTGACATTTTTCAGAAGTTCCTAACCATAAGTAAGAGCTTGGAAACCTGTTTAAACTCTGTTAATGGCTGGATTAGAAGATCCTGGTTGTAAGCTATATATGCTGATATTAGCTCAGTTGGCTGRAGCACAGTGCTAATAACACCAAGGTCATGTGCTCAATCCACGTATGGGCCATTCACTTCAGAGCTGGACTCAATGATCCTTGTGAGTCCCTTCCAACTCAGAATATCCTGTGAAATCTCTGTGAAATATGAGCACTGATATAATATATGAAAGGAATTCAGAGCATCACCGTGATTTCACCACACCTGAACTGCCATGCCTGCTTCCCATCATCCCCAGTGTACACTGCCCTGTGTAATTACATCCACACTGCTGCTCAGATTTCTGGAAGAGCATCCAAGGGCTTTTACCACTCCACTGGCCTGAGTCATTCATGGAAATATTTTGCAGTGTACAAGAGAACTTGGCTGCTTGTCTCTGAATTTCCATATACTGTCAACACATTTAACCAACCATTTCCTCTCCGTATGCAGGTTGGCTGGTACTGGCTACAGCTGATAAAAACCATCACAGACCTGTCTATAACAAATGGATCCACTGGGCTTTCTTCTGGCTGTAAACTCACAAGAAAAGACATGCATTGAGTAGCAGTGTAACATTAATTCTAACTTCGCAAAATCAGCAGYCGATCTCAGGACAAAATTTATTGCATTTGATGCTGATTTTCCAATTCCTTTTCATTTTCAGGGCAGCTAGTAAAGAGCTGAGACTGCATCCTCATGCAGAAGTGTAACTAGCAGTGGGCTCCAGAATATCTACGTAAGAATCAATGTATTTTTTTGTGTTAATGTTTTGCCAGGAAACATTTCTTCTGCAGCTGAAATACCGGGATTTGAAGTAGGGCTGTAACAAATGACCGTGAGACTAACAGAGTAACAAAAGGATACATCAGCTACAAAGAGAACCMCGTATTACGCAGGGTTTGCCTCACAGACATGCTTAGATATTATGGAGAGGTGAATCAGAGGTGTGTACAGCCAGAAGTCTGAGGAGATCCACCATCTACGTGTTCAGTCAGAAAGCAGCTTTATTGCTTCCAGCCTACAAGGATGGCAATGAGCCACCTGCAACCTGCTATTTTAGGGGACTTTCACCTACTGCTGTAACTCATGAAACTGTATCTGGTTTCAGAACACCTGCCAGAAGGAGGTTTAGTTATAATTGGGTAGATAGACTGTGAATGTCGGGTTGGCTGGTTGAAAATTAGCTCTCCAAAGCTGTTTGACACCAACATGCCATCTGTCCTACTGTGGCATGCTGCAGCACGCACTGTGCAAGAACAGACACAAGATTTCATTGCTTCACAGGCAACTATTATCAGGAAGGCTGGGTGAAGGGATTCTGGGCAATAATGACATCGTCTAAATCTMCACCTTTATAACACAATGGAACACATATGTGAAAAGGCTGGAAAGATGTTAATATCACCACACCTGCTGTTTAACTGTTTTCAGGTTTTTCATTATTTTCCTGCAATGAAATACCATCTAATTAATCCCCTCCTCTGCAAAACTCCTGAATTACTTCAGAAATATTCCATTTTAACATATATTTCACAAATCTTTCTCTTAAAGGCTGTCATGTGATAGACTAACAGGATTTTGACTTGAGCAACACTTCAGCAGGAGGGTTCTCCATGCAGCATTTGTATTCAAGACCTTTTAAGATACTGGTATAAATACAGAACAGCATTTGGAATGTTAAGTTCAAATGCTAAATAAATGTACATATAAATTACCAGATAAATTCCAGGCCATAAGAACAAAATGGTCAAAAGGGAGGATTTATGAGTTTAYTTTGGAAGAAAAGAGTGTTGTAGAAAAAGAACTGTACAATTCTCACTGCAAAATGAACTAGTTACTTCTTGAGTTAAAGCAGAGCCCAAGCTTTAACCTCTTTCCCCCAAAACTTACACAAAGCATGTCCAAAATCAAAGCAGGATCTGCTATTCACTGACAGAACAAAATTAAATTAAAATGCATACAACTTTGAGTTAATGATGCAATGGAGAAATATCCAGTTGGTAAACAGAGTGCAAGAATCTCAGGTCAGGTTCCAATATCTGAATATTTTGAGCAAGACAGTAAACTTTTTTTTTCCATTTGTGTAAAGCAGAAGATTTCAATTTTAAGAATGAAAGAATTCTGTTACAAATGAGTGAGAATGGGAGAAAATGCAAACAAAAATGTAATTTGAGGATATATAGACACACACCTATAGAAAAGAAGGATGTTAAAAATAACACGTATATAAAGTTAGGTACCCATTAAAGCAGGGGCCTATGATACTGATTTTTTATGTTTTCTTTTTGRTTGTTGTTTTAGGAGCTTAGGAATCTTCAGAGACTATACAAAATGTAGCTGCAGCAAAATATAGCATTCATAATATAGCTGTAAAACTGCAACAACAGGCATTTTCAGTGTTTCAGAGCCTCAGCCTTGAGGCATTCCTTTCCAGCCTAAGTGCACTGGACTTTGACATCAGCAATGCCTGCATCGAATTAATGATCTGTTCAAGTTTGCACCTTGGCTGCAAGGTTTTTGCTTTGAGGTCCTCAGAAACACATTTTGTAAAAAGCATCATCTTCCTTACATTTGTCTTATCCTGAAGACCAGATTACATGTGATAGTGACCCTTCAAGGATAGGTGGGAAAGAGGAATGGTCTGCTCCCATCTGTTTCCCAAATAATGCACAGGAATGCCTAAGTTCAAAAAACTATTCAAATGAAAACTGTCTTAATGTGGAAAACGATCATTAAATATAGTCCTTTAAGGCAAAAACAGGAAGAATGATTCCAATGGCTTCAGTGTCATACCAAGTGAAGCAAATAGTAAAACTGCCATTGGTTTTAGCACTACAAGATGAATACTCAATGCCAATCTGAGAACTTAATTTTAAGTATAATTATGTCAAAGGACAACGTGAGAATTAAGTAAGATCTTGATAAGTGTACAATACTGACAACTCATTATGCTTGCCTTCTGAGCCTTCATAGAAAAGAGAATTCAATGCATGAGACGCTACCAGATTTTCCCCATAGACCAAAGGGCAGGCAAATCTGCTGCATAAGGTGTTTTGGTTATTATTCTTAATGACTGTTGGAACAAAATTAATCCAACTCACATCCAGTAAAAACAACAACACTTGATTAGATGTTCCCGRTTTAAGCCCTGAAGCTTAGCAGCGAAAGAATTTCAAAGGAACATAATATACTTGAAAAATGTTTGATCAGTTCGGAGTTTTCATCATCCTGGCTGCCTTCAGCAATTGCCCAAACAGAATCTACTAACACCAGTTTGTTTGAGACCTCTACATAATTACTACACAGAAAAAGGATAGAGAATAGAACCACTAACAGCAGATACTGTTGATTGTGCACTTGTGTTCAAAATACCTTTGTGTGATCTGCTAAGGAACCTTTTTCACTTATTTTATATTACACTTTCAATAGTATAAATTCAACCCCTATATAACTGAAGCACCTACAGAATACACACCTTCGCCCCTTAGTTTTGGTGAGGATTCAATTACTTTGCTGTGTGTTCTGAATATTCTCTGATGATGAAAATATTTTGTGAATAGCAGAATTATATTAGAATTTTATTATAGTAGCAGCCATATTTAATAATATAYAATATAATAATAATTCTCTCACACAAGAAAAAATGAGTGAACCAAGGACACTAATTGAAAAAGATGCCAAAAATGGAGACAAATTATGAACTGGAAATAAATTGATGGATTAATAACAGGGCGAAGGGCAAACTTAATACTCATAACTCACAACCATTCAGCACTCACACTTCATTATTAAAGAAATGGCTTAAAAGTATTTTAAGACATACTAAAAAAGTATCCACTGAGACTGGTCAAAAAGAAAGGGGAATGCTTAAAATGTGAAAATGARTATGTCATTAACTAATAATGACCCAATCAGTAACCTGCAGGTGCAATATCCACTGGGAATGCTGTGCAGCAAATCCGTGGCTCTGCTCACATGTGCTGCAGAGCACTGTCACGGTGGTCAGCTACCTCCACTCTACCCTCACACAGCCAGAGCTGTGCTTTTCCTCAGGTTTCTGCATGTAAAATGTCATTTGGTCTGTGTCCTTATACTGCCCAGAAACATAGAGCCAAAATCATAGTGAATGCCCTTGCTGTAATCCTTATGGGTATTCATAGATAAAAAAAGCACAGACTTTTAAGTTTATTTTAAAAGAATTAAGGCTAGCTATTGCAGTTGGACTGGATGATCTGTAGGTCCCTTCCAGCTGGGCTATTTTGGACTACTGTATTCTAGATATTATTTACATTTCTTTTTCTTGTGGTTGGAATTAAAAGTGGACTATCTTCAAAGCTAGTATTAATAGACATTTCTGAGAAATACAGTATTATGGGCTAAGTATCACGGGTTGAGTGCTCTTAGGACAAAAGTTACATTACTTAACATTAGCAGAAGGAAAAAAACACAGAATAACATGCTTCTTCCACATAGATAAAAMTATGGAAACCTCTAGAATAAAGTCTGCCAATGCAGGTAGCCAAATTCATCTGGAGAGCACTCCATGGATAAAAGCTACAGTGCACAATACGCAAAGAGATTCACRCAGGGAAAATACAAATGGCTTTCCTAATACATGTTTATTGTTTACTTTAGGGTGGATTAGTTTATGTTCTTTTTCTCCTGCCCTAGACAGTCTTTTCTCATACCTCATCATGTACTGTAAATGTACAAATGTTAAATTGGCATTTGTCCTGTAGGGTTAAAATACAACTCAGGAAGCCAGTCTGACAAAGGGAACGTCTGAAACTACAGAGGAATAAAATAAAATTACTGCCGTGCTAGGTTTTTTTCCAGATAGGAAGTAATTTAGTTCTTTTCTTCTGTAAATCTTCCTGTTCTAATTCAGGAAAAGTAAAACGAACCTCTCTACCTAGAATAACAGCAGTCCTCTAAGTTACCCCTAGTCTCACATTTTCCCCTAAGTTGCAATTTGAATGTACATTTCCAGGGTAGTACAATACCTGTTTGGCAAAGTTCAATTACCATTACTAAATTTACTGAGTAAAGAAAAGAACTCTGTGATGAGTTTACAAAACTAAGTGAAAGAAGCTATTCCTTATTCTAGAATGCAATTTCCAAATTTTAAGAGGTAATTTKGAAAGGTATCTTTCAATGCAAACATCTAATTATGCCAATTACMAAAAATTTTCAAAAGAGTTGTAATGGCAGGCATCCTTAACAAGCTGATTTTTCTCACGAGGAAGCTGATAGGAAGCTAAGGGAAACTCATATGCTACTTTTATAAGGGATTAACATGAATTTACAACTTCCCATCATGTTTGTGATGTTATGTAAGTATTATATCATGCCAGYTTTTCTTTTAACAAAGTATTGCTGCTAGCCAGCTATCCTTAGCAAGGTTTCTGGGATCACAAGGCTGTGCCAGAACTCAAAGGATACCGAGAGGCATTTTAAAGGGGAAACGAGAAATATCCAGCAAAACTCAGGTCAATATGACCAAATTCCTTCCACTGACATACMGAACACACCAACTGCACAGTCACATACTTTCATTGGCCATATCAAGGACTGAAGGAGCAATGACACTGTGGGCTACCTCACCACTTCAGAAAGAGCCATGCCTGCTCTGCAATAGGTGAGCCAGGTGAGCTACCAGTGGAAACCCCGATATGCTTAATAAAACTGAAGTCCAAGAAAGAATCTGTAGTATTGAGACTGCAAAAATATCATATAGCTTAATMAAAAAACCTCAGCACAATAACTGACAGAGTCAAAGCAGAGAAGATTTTGATTCTTTCTTTCATCTGTTTTTAAATTACAGAGTGAAGGAGGCTGTGTGATTTAGCCTTAGAACTGAAATCTGTTCTATGACAMAGGAGGTTAAGCCAGAGGGGGATTAGTGGAATACAGGAGAGAGCAGAGAACAGGGCAGGCTCATGTCTGGAAGCCAAAAGAAGTAAAACAATAGACTACACAAAGTATTAAATCAACTTTAACTTCATAATAGAGATCTAAACAATCTCAACATCTATGACTTGTCTCAATATTACTTACTTCTTCCTACCTCAAATATAAATGCTCTAAGTACTTAGTTATTCTAGCAAGCTTTTTTACAACCTCACTAGCAAATTGCTACAGTTCTGCTTAGACTAAGCTCTGCTATAAGCAACCAYATAAGA
The DNA here is from genome assembly GCF_030028575.1 of Malurus melanocephalus. Classification (NCBI taxonomy): domain Eukaryota; kingdom Metazoa; phylum Chordata; class Aves; order Passeriformes; family Maluridae; genus Malurus; species Malurus melanocephalus. Next base: position 5,178,545 of record NW_026623244.1, on the reverse strand, counting down.
AACTATTTTCTATAATTGTTTTTGTTTAGTTCATGTCATTTGGKCATCATAACGTAAATAAACCAAGATATGTTTATACAAGATTGTGTTCAAGCAAACAGAGGATAGCTATATGTATTAGCTAGAACTAGCTATCTTGCAAAAAATGGAAGTATTTATTCCATTTGGCTTTCACAGGATTAATACACTTGGTACATAAAAGCTGTTCTAAACAGTCACAAGACTCCTTAATGAATTGCGTCTTTGTCATTAGGCTTTAGCAGATTATACTAGAAAGGGTGTTTGCAGTCCTTTCCTAACACATAAACTTTCAAAGCTAGTGATTTTACCATCTGAAAACAAACTCAAAACTAGTACCTTCCTCAGATTTTAAGAAATCTCCCTTAACCTGAAGATTTCAAATGCAATTAATTCCTCCTCTAAAAGCACATAGCAAAAATCCACACTTCTCTTCTTTCCTTGTGTATTGTACTGCAGTTAAGGTTTTAAATAGAGTGATGGCCAACCTTGTCAACAATATTGTTTATATAGTATGAAAATAAAACAGCTGTGAAAATGAAGCACATTTGTCTAAGTCCAGCCAGTCCCTTCCAATCCAAATTATTCTAGGACTGTTACATGGCAGTTTAGCATTTTACCATAAAAACCTGACTTTAATAGAAAAACAAGAAGCAGTCAAGTTAGCGTCCACATTATAGATCCACTGGAAACAGAAAGTATTCAAGACACATGAATTCCAAATCCTGTGTATAGAAAGGAGTTTTGCTTTCCCAAAGTTAACAGCTCTGAAAAAAATAAGATGRGACTCAAAAGAAGAGCAATTTATTTGAAAAAAAATGGTATAAGAATTTTTAGAATACGTTGTGCATATATATACAATACTTCAATAACTACTCTGCTTTTAAAAAGAAATATCCACGTTAAAGAAATTCTCCACAGARTCACAGAACATGCTAAGTTGGAAAGGACCACAAGAATCAAGTCCAACACCTGGCCCTGCATGGGACCATTTTGCTCTATTTCTCTGCAGAACTTTGCAATTTAATTTTGAACAAGAAAATAYAGATGAATAACTACTCCAGATCAAATCTTTTCTGAAGCTAACAGTAACATAATAAAAGGCATTTGAAGCAATTGCTTTTCCAAATTGAGAATTTTTTTCCCCCGCTCAAAGGAAAATGCTCTCAGAAGACACCACTTCTGCCCATGGATGGGGATGAAGACAGGAGACCTAATGTCTCCTGTCAGATCTGAGATCTCTTTTCTACAAAATCTCAACACTTTAYAAAGAAAGGTGAAAATTTGCATGAAATCTGTTGCACTAAGTCCATGGGAAATGTAGATAAAAACATGTAATTATTGTACAATTGTGCAAAACCCTTAAAATTAAGCCTAAGAAAAAAATCGGAGGTACTTTTAGCATCAAATTGTATCCTTGTTCTTCTATTGTTGCTTTGAAATGTTTTCAATTGGCACTTGMTAAATCTTACTGGCAAATTACTTATTTTAGAATTACTAAAATATGTAGTTATATACATAACTAGTATTTAAAAGGCAAATACTTAAACATTATAAAACTATATCAATATGAAGCCCCTTAAATAAAAGCTAAACCATTTATGGCCTTAGAAAAATCCTCATATCAGCTTAATTTTAAAAAAAATGCTTACACCATTCTACCTCAAACTGAAGCTAAAAACATTACGTAACAGTCAAAAGGCAGGTCTGAAGTAAAATTAACTAAAATAATTTTCACTGCTTTTCTGTAATACTTCTAGGTATCTCAAATTTGTTATCACTGACAAACAATCATTATTTTGCAATTAATACAGACACACTTCATATCAGGGTGCTTTTTTCTGTGCTAAATCACTCAGGTGAAAACAACAGTGTTGACAACCTACACAACCTTTCTATTGCATTGTCACTTGGAATGGTGAATGTTTGTCACAGCCTTTAGCTAACAGGCAGATTAGGGAAATGGGAGGGTTAGCACATAAAAGACATTCCTTCCAYAGAGTAAAATATTACAAACCTTCATTCAAGTTACAGATGCCACTTTCAAAAAACATGCAAATAGAGGTGTTTCTTTAGGACCARTTAGTAGCAAAACATTCCTTTTATATGCTGCTATGCATTCATGTCATTCAGAAAGGGAAAAAAAAGTAAACTCCTTTAAGGAACCACAAAATAAAAATTGGTTATAAGCTTTCATGCTGAAGATCCGGGAAGAAAAGCTCACCAAAGAAAAAAGCAGCAGTGCATTTACATTCAAAAACAYGTTACTAACTTGTAACAGTTGAGTAATTAATATATTTCAGGAAAAAATATTTACCTGTTCTAGTACTTTTAAAAGTACTGAAATTCATATTTTGTCCAGCAATTTTGTAGCAGACACTTGTTTTTTGTAGAATAAGAAACAAAAGAATGTCCCACAACACAATTTAATATTGAAATAGTTGCAATGTCAAACAAATAAAAGCAAAGMATTTTGCCTAAATTACTTGAAATACTGCATTCCATTTCAAACAAGTTGAAACACAATATTCAGATTTACGGCATTAATTCATATTGCTTATATTAAACCCTTACTTTATTTTCCACATAAAAAGGTTTGAGTCCTTAAAGCACTATTTTAAATGCAGCCATTATAGATTTAAGATTAGATTAGAAAACTGTCACCCAATTTACCCCTCTGGAAATAAAACTAATCACTTTGATTTAATTCCCTGCATAKAATCAGAACTGTGTCCTACGGCTCACAGAAGGGCAAATCTTACCAGCAAATATGYCTTCCATTGAATCTTAGATTCCTCCTAAAACGCCAGAAGAGCAGGTACTTCCAGTACCACAAAAAGCCTGCACGCTGCACTTGTCCAAACTAAAAGTCAGGCAACAGCTGCTCAGTTTAAAGCTACAAACTGTGGCAAAATGCATAACTGACATGCCTWGTGTAAGCCATGAAGAAGACATGCATTTGGCTGGCTCACTGAAAGGTCAGGTTTCCCACCTCCCCAGATAAAAGCTGAAACACTAGGATTCAAATGGAAGGAAGTTTAGAAATTAAGGATGAGCATACATCCTGCTAAGACTAAAAGCATTTGATTTTGACAGCAGAATTATAAACAAGAGTGATTTTAATTCTGCTGGATTTTTGTCTTTAAATATATTAAGAAGTAAGTTACCCTACTCAGGCTTTTGTACAAGTTATATTTATATCAATGTTGTTTAAACAGGCCAAAAGTAATAAACGGAATTACTTTTGTTTTAGGAAACTTCATCTGAAGCATTACAAAAACCACAACATGGGTTTCTTTACTAGCAAATGCCCTACCTTTACAGCTATTATGGTCTCTCACTAACAACTCTAGCAAAAGGCAATAGCATTAGCTTTAATGGGACAAAGGGCTATGACTTAGGCAGTCATCCAAAAAAGTTGAGAGGCAAAGCAGAGGAAAACCTCCTCAAGACTTCCAGAAATGTGATTAACCATKGAGAAATTACAAATAGGCGGAATTTAAAAGACCAGCATAGCCTTCAGATTGCATCTATGTTCAGAAAACAAGTAGACACCAAACTCCTGCCTTCATCCACAGTCATCTGGCTCTGGCATTTTTATCACTTCTTTTCTTCATTCTAACCTTCCCCTTGACTACACACAGTTTACATCACTTTTACAAGCAGCAGGACTACATCACTGGGAAGTTAGTTATGAAATTTGCTAGAGTACACAAGACTGAAAACCAATATGCTGCCACAAGAAAGCTTTCTCCATTTCCCCAGGAAGTCTGAGAGAGAGGTCTGTGCAGAACTGGAATGTGAGCAGTACACTCAGAGACACTTTGTTTATACGGTGAATATACGTCTTGTCTGAAAAATCTCTACTGAAGGAAYGACCAGGGGACCTGGCCAACACACCACTAGTTTTACATTGACAACACAAGCATATTTTTTCTTAATTGGAAGAATGACAATTTAGTGTTGTTTCCAACTTCCAGCTGGAGACTAGGACACATAGATTTCAAAAAATTCATGTTAAATATGGTAATGTAAGGATGCCCATGGAAATACTATAGAAAACTTTAAAATTATTTTATTTAAAAGCATCAATTTTATTAATGCTATATCACTACAAATATACAAAATTAACCATCAAATTAAACATCTCTCAGCATTATAGGGTCAATACTAAAGTATTTTTCACTAGCTGTAAAAGCAAATATCTGAAAACCCAAAGAAAAAAGTCTGAATGTCTTTGATTCTGCAAAGTAAACTGCACAGTATTTCTTAGAATGTAACCAAAAAAATGTGTCTGGAGAGAAATGAAATATCATTATCCTACAAAACTTGATTTGCTCTCCTAGTTTCTCTCCTAGTTCTCTCCTAGAACCAAACTTCAAGGGAATCTTCAGAGATGACTTTTGACTCATCTTGATGCTCGAGTCCTTGGGGTTTTTTTGCTCATGACTGACATGCTAACATAAACATACYGAAAAAGTTCCATTCTACACTTTAAAAGTTCCCATGGACACTACTTTTACAAGGCCCATTCAAACAAATGCTCAGACCTTTGAAATAATAAACAATAATAAGCAGTTCAGGGATTAACTATCTGCATGCAGAATTACATTTCATTTTTTTCTGAAGAGTAGTTGTTTAAAAAAAAATAAAATTATTTTAAAGCTAACATCACTTTGTACAAACTGCTGCTCTCTCAGCCTTCATCCACAAGCCCTTTATTACCTTCCTCACAGCAAACTTCTAGCAACGCAGACTCATTCTATGTATTTAAACTCTTCTTTTTCCTKTGGTGGAAATAACACCTATAGACTMCCAACAAAAATATTGCTGTAAGCTGAGACTCAGATACACAGGTTAAAGGCTCATCAGTGTACCAAAACTGGAATACATACCAGTCACACATTATTACTGGAACCAAAATCTATATAAAATCATCTGAAACTCGGTTCTGTTTCTTAACAGCTTGGCGCTGTACATAAGTTAGGATCCACACAGACGTGTACCCTGAGTATGACACCTGTTACATYCAAAGGCACAATTTTACAGATGAAAATATTTTAAATTCTTTTATWTAGATTACTTACACTAACTTCAATCTACCACCTGGTTCAATCATGTGTCTATCTTGCAGTAATACACTTTACTGAACCTGGAAAGGGGACTGTAAGGACAAGACAAACTATGCTGACAGAACTTAAATCTTTGTGACTATTATGTAATAAATATGTTGGATTAAAGGAAGTTTTTGTTAAATTAATGTTGTCAAGGATCCTCCTTAAGTCTTTCTCCCACTACGCTCGATGTGATCGATCTGGCCGCAACCAGGCCTGGCCAGAGGGTGGCAGGTCCAGGAGACTGACCACAGTGGTCTTTCCCTTCTGCCAGTTTGCAGGGACAATCATAGCCAGCTCTAGATAGTCCCATGTGTCCCTACGTTTACAGCTGTCCTCCAAAACTTTTTTCCTCCTTCCTGACATGTCAGCCTTGATTCTGTGYTTCCTGCTGCGTTACTCTTCTTTCTCTTCCCAACCAGATGACCTGCACTTGTTCCTGCTCTTCCTGACCTACTCAGCAGGTATGAAATCCTTGCTCCGTGACTCACACCCTTGCCTCAGGCCACATTATCTACATATAGTCTGACCTATCACCAGTATTTCATTTCCTTTCCTACAGTGCATTGACTGACTCATTTTCCTACCACAGATTCTCAGCCTAAGACACATTTTGTCTTTTCAGGTCTCAATTTCAGCTCATTTGGCCTTATCTCTCATTCTAGACAGTCTTAACCTTTGGACCCAAACACCCCACCCACCCACACACACCACCCCACCCCTGCTAAATTATGCTGGCCTTTGTACATCTATGTACATCAAGCTTATTATCAGCCATGACTCTGACATATAGTTATCAGACAACTGCCCCAACTTCAGGGATTCTGGAATTTTCCCAGTATTGTAACAATACACTTTGTGCAAAGGGTATGAGAAGTAGCAGYAGGAAAAAACAGAGACTTGGGCACCTGTTTGCTGTGCAGTCTTGCAGATGGCAAAGTCYAATTACTGAAAAAGGGTAATCTCTGAATTCTGTGGGATGAACGAAGAWGGTGTTCTAAAGATGATTGCACTCTGCCTCCATATTCATGATAAATTAGTTTCCTTATGTTCTTGGTCAAAACCTGCTACTGTTTGTTTAACAAGTCCTATCAAGCTTTCTCTGGCAGATRTACACTGATTTATATATGCCACAGAGAATGGCATCAGACTCATCAATTTTAGAAGATGCTAAAGTGAAAAGAATACTGATACAAAATGTTTGCAGTCTGGTCCATCTTCAGACATCTCTTTCTACTTCTCTTCCCTTTATTTTTAGATTACAAACAGAATCAAATTGGGGTGGGGGTTAGAGTACAAGTTTCTTTCAAATGATAACTCTATCAAATGTAAAGCACAAACATTTTCCCATACTCTAGTTCCTTCTTTAAGAAAGACACAAAACCTTTTTTCACTTTCTGCATAAAAATGTCAACACCATATGAACTGTGACAATGACCAGCCTTCAAATGACCTTCAAATATGAATCCAGTCAAAGYTCTGGCCCATTCACAACTATGAGGAAACTTCTGTAACAACCAATTTGTAAGAAACAGAATAGGCTGGGAAAGCAGGATTTCCTTTCTACAGGGAAAAAAAMCACGGGCTTCAATCCAAACCCCACTGAAAGACACTATCAAAACTTTTTACTAACCAAAAAGTCTGAGTTACATACAGAGGTACTAAAACAGTACATCCTAAATGTCTTCAGTGTTCATATGTGAAAATTATGTTCTCTGTAGCAACAAAGATGCTGACAAGGATGTGAATGTCACTGACCAGCTGTGGGAACTCCAGGCATCAGTGGTTCCCGGGAGTCCACTCTCAGGCTGTCCCTGTGCTACCGGGAGCAGAGTCGCAGCCCCACAGTCGGGAGCCTGAGAGCTCTGTGAGCCATCCCTGCTCCAAGCCCAAGACACGACTCTCCTACACAGCAGGCCCTACATKAGCTTCAGAAAACTCTCAGCCTCAGATCCACGTGACTGGGAATTCTGGCTTAGGAGGTCTGGAATGTTTGGAAGCCTTCTGTGGAACTAACAACACTGGATGATCTGCCCACTAAACCATCCTAGCCCTGGGGACTCAGAGCATCTAAGGTCCTTAGCTACCAAGCAAAATCTTAGAAACAGTATTCCCTGGAGTTGGACTGCTTGTGACTGCAAGGTTCATTGCTCAGGTCAATAAGAAACCCCTGAAGGACTGAACACAAAGAACTCACAAAGTGCTTGGTGCTGGGGAGATGTAAACTCAGAATGCTACCCCAGTATTAGGGACTTGCTGTTTGCAGGATCCCTATTTCCAAGGCAGATATTACATAAAAGCCCTAACAAATGAGAGGATAAAGTTTTCRAGAAGCCTTCCTTTTGAATCGTGAATCATTAAAATAATTTATTCCTTTTTATCAGACTGTGCAAGAGAGTGCTGAACTTTGTCGCCAAAAACTGCAAACATTTGAAGGAAAAGTAATGGAATGCTGTCTAGTCCAGAAAAGGTCCTCCAAATACAAATCCAACAGCCCTCAAGATCTTTTCATGATTGCATGCTGTAGACTGGTTCTATTAAACTAATTTACTTTTGCTTTGGAAGCTTTTTAAGAACTATCCAGAAAAACTTCAACACCCTAAAGCTGCAGGACATCTCTTCCTCACYAGAGACTAGCACAACAAATCATACTAGACCACTAGACTAAATCCAATTTCTAATATCTACATGGGCTATCAGTGCAATTGCACACTGAGTTCAAAATCTTGGCTTTTTCTTTAACGTCTTACATCCTTTGGCTCAGAATCCAACAACATACAGTACATAACACTGTCACCACAGATACCCCCAAACGAGTGCAAAGTGTCCTGGTACACAGAGTACACAGAGCACACATGTGCAGTCACTAGCTCAGGCTCCATAAAAAGATGCAGCCATATCAGCAGCTCAGTGAGTCTGAGCTAACTATTGCTGCTGCTTCCAGTTTCAGAACTCAGCTCTGAAGCACACGACTCCGTTCATTTAACCTTGCTTTCCGACCTGTTGCAGGAATGCCCGTGTTTATTTTTCTAAAACACTCRTCTCCTCCAAACAAATAAAACCCAATCAAAACAAAAAGGAAAACCCTACCAAAATAGGACACTGTACTGTACATATCTGCCTCTCACAGACAGTGAGGGTGTRTGAAGCTTAGTAATGTTAGCTCAAGGTACCACTGAAATTCATTTAGATACAACAAGTTTGCCATCTGTACCTGTTCTTAGAATATTTTAGTGTCTCTCTCTGCCCTTTGATTCACCTAGAGAGAAACTAAATAAAACAGTGAAATAAAAAAAAATTCGCAATTCATTCTATACTTAAAGTGGACAAAGGTAAGAAAGATAAATGTTCATTACCTTTAAGCATTGTTCTTCCAGTTGATCCTCCAAAGATATTTAAAAGACCACTTCTTGCTCCTAACGATGTAGTTGCCTCCAGCAAAGCACCAGTTATATAATTAGAGAGTGCAGTCCTCTGTAAAGTGGCACGATATCGACAGTAAGCACCTGTTACACATGGTTTTACACAAAAACCATCTCCTTTGCATATGCAGTCTGCAACAAATGTTGGGAGCTTTCTCAGAAGATAAGGAATATATTGAAAAATATCTTCTGCTCCTTCTTCTTCTTCTCCTCTCACTGTCGTGAAGATCTGTGGAGAATGCAAAAGCATGGACTGTTAGYTCATTTGCTTAGGATAACACACTGAATATAAAACAATTCCAAGTGACCATGAATTCCTGTGAAGTTCAATGACCTGCAATATCTACTTATCCAAAATTTATTTATTAAGATTTTGAGTTAGGCTCCAAAACAGGATATTTAAGAAAGATGTCATTCTGGCTTTAAATCTATGGTTAAAAGCATTCTAAGGAACACCAGTTTTAAAGATAACAATTAGAAAAGGCCACATCAATATACCTCATCAACATTTAAAATACAGAATAGGCACAAAATTGATTATAATACTATTAAACCTAYTGTACTTCCAGAAAATCTTAGAGGTGCCAGTACCAGGAGAAGCAGACTAACTCAGGGCTGGCACTTTTTCTTGCTGAGCAGGGTGGGGTTTTGCAAGCAGAAATGGGTTTAATCACTCTGAACTCTGTTTCAAAATGTTCCGGTGTCACGTTTATTGCATTACTTCCAGCCTATGCACAGGCTCTCTATCTAATATTGGTTTAGTACTCTTTTTCCAATATTTGTGATAACTCACTAATGAACTTCTGTCTGTGGTTTAGCAACTAAATAATGTTTGCTTATTTAGAGAGTCTAAAGATCAAAGCAGGAATCTGGAAGAAATCTCTTCATTTAGTATACAAGGGGAGACTTGATTCTTTGCATTCTTGTATGCTGACTTACTGATTAACATCAATAATTTGTTTCAATGATCTGTGCTTTGTAATTACAAAGTGTAAACTACTAAACTAAAAATTAACACAGGGAAAGGTCAGTATAACTGTCACCAGGACAGGTGCTGAGGTTGTTCCCAACCAGTCTTAGACATGCAGAAGAAATAAGCTGATGGCTTCGTGAAAGTTTTTTCAATTAATGCCTTGTTTCTTGTTGCCATCCTTCCCCACATATTAACAAAATACAGCTGTCCACCAACTGCACCCAGTCCTACAGAGCAAGTACACCCRTGCCCAGTCAAACGATAAGAAACTGTTTGCACAATCTGTGCACACCACATGGCACAGGCACCAACAGCCTTCCCACAGAACACACACGAGCCAGCCATGGATCCGAGGAGGGAAGAGATTCCTGCTACAGGGATCTCACACCCACCACTTCTGCCCTGAGACTGGCATTTACCTGTCATGTAAGTAAGAAGAGATCAAACTCCCTGCTCCCATGAGGGACCTGGCCCTCCCCTAACAGAAGAGGTGAACAACGATGTAGTTCTTTCAACAGTGTAAACAAATTGCAGAAAATCAAACATACTCCAATATATTAAGTATATATTTGTTATTTATGTATTAACCATGTTTGAGAAAAAACAGTAAAATTTTATATTAAAAATATAATTCGTTAACGAGTAATGTAATTCAAGAATTTGAAAAAGAACACAGACATATTTATTAATACAAAAAAAAAAGAAAATGTCACATGTTGACTATGGCTATATATAACTCAGTTCCATTAAAATATAGCTTCTGTGAAGCAGTATACCATGAAATGCTGGGGCATCTCTCTCTTTTMCCCTCTCCCTGCAAATTTTCCAAAATTCATTTGGTCTCAGTTTTCTAGAAATATTATACTTGCATCTTTAATTTATTTTCTTTGCTATCTGGCAGTTTTATGGACTTTTAGACTGTCRGTACAGACACATCTCCACCTTAATTCAAAAGAAAACATGCTCTTAAAGAGTTCCATACCTGGATGGGATGTGCGTACACCTTTTATTTAGCTAACTGTCCGCAAGTACCTTTTCAAAAAGTGTACTGTGAAATAGTAAACCTTTGGACCATGAGTGTGTCACACACAGCAGACATAATTAGTCTTTTTAGCTTGTTTAAAAAAAATATTTAGTTAATGAATATAATTTAACTTCTGAAAACTGCAGTTACCATCCAAAATATTTTTAAAATTGGGTTCTGCAACATATAAAAGCATGTTCTGTTGCCTACACAACTAAAATTTCTTTCAGCTGCCAAAGCAAAGAGACGATTTGTTGACAGAAATAGGCGACAGTGTTTTGCTGCAGAGATTATACATAGAATAATGGTGTTAATCTCTTCYGTGTAAAGTAGACTTCAGGGCACTAGCTGTCTCCAAAGACTCTGCACATCACATAACATTTACAAATTGTTTGTTTTGATTTGTTAAAGTTCTGAGCATTTACCTCTGCCRCAAACAGATGAGGTTACAAAAAGATCCAGATGTACAATGTGTATGTGRATCAGTCACTGAAAAGAACTGAAACAATCACAATAGCAACAAATCCCTCAGGTAACTGATAGGGGAAACCACCTTTCAGAGAGATTGCACCAGACAATTGGGGAAACTTAATCTTGCCTGGGAGACAAAGAAGTTTATTCCAAGCCAGTTCATCCTGGCAGAAGGAGTTCTTTTGATCCATACCAAAGAATGACTCATGTAATTAAAAATTAATGTGAASTAAAAAGAGTGAAATGCAGCACTAAACTGACAGCTACCCATCAGAAAATAAGGTCTCACTTTTACCTTGCATATCAAATGAAAGATTTCAAAACCATCCGCAGTCTGATGTTGCCACGTCTCACCTACTACATATAAAGCAGTAACTCACAAGACAACACAGTATCTGAATCTAAAAATGTTGTAATATTAAACATTCTGTAATGAACACACAATGCTTTTAAAGTAAGAAACAAGATGGAAACAGGAAACTCCATATATTAATGCACCAGTATTCCAATAAAAGTATACTATGRCTTCAATAGGTTTTTACTTTTTTCTATTTTTAAAAGAAATTTTAATGATAAGTGAAAGGAAAATAAAAATTACTTGCAACGTATAATATTTCTGTTTTCTACATGAAAAAAATGTCCTACAACTCAAAAATTAAAATTAGCATTAAAATAAAGATTAAATTCAGACATAATTCCATCATTGTAGCTTTACAACCAARTCCGTATTTGGAAAATACATGGAAACAAAATAGATTATTCAGCTCTTAACAATGTATGCAATAAATCATCAAAATTTTAAAGGCCCTCAGTTTTGCTTCTCGTAACTCAAAATGGTATCTGCAAGTTAACTTATTGATAACCTTCAAGCAATAAAACTTTCTTACAGAGACAACAGACATTTTGCCAAGATATTAAAAAATGTATTTAAAAATAACTGTAAGAACAAGCAACTTATGCTAGCCTTGAAACTATTCCTTATTTTTCTCTTACAATATTTTTTTCTTTTTAATCATTATGCAGCTGCAAATTGCAGTACGTCCTTCTCTCCATGACATTACTATAGGTTTACTGGGTAGAAATGGCAGAAACCTAAAAACTGCAGCCATTTATTGCCCAGTTTATGACAGATAGTCCCCCAAAATGAAGCTGGAGTTCATGGGCACTGCTGTACTGAAAATATCAGATATAGTAGTGCAAAAAAATAGTCATGAAAAATTACACTTATTGCTACTACACTGTAAAAATACGAGAAAATAGGGTGTAATGGGGTTTTAATACTTCACTGCATCTGTCCAAACCCTCCCCAAACACRTCTATCAAGATATCCTAAACGATCAAGATGAAATACTGAAATGTCGGAGGTGTGTGCATGTGCTCAGCTGGGGCGACACATTTCAGTCTGATTTCTGGGCTGCTCACCTACAGAGCATTTTTATGATGGAGGGCTGCTGACACAGCCTGCCTTCATTTGTTGCATCGTTTAAAGCAATTTKAAATGCCTGTAAGCCAGAATGGTGTATGAACAAGTAATAACTCAGGACAGTATGTGCTGAAGATCATTTAAATATCTCCTTTGAAAACATAAAAGCTTTACAGAACGTACATGCTTAAACATAATTAACGTTACAGGAAATGCTGCTGTGTTTCAAATTTGTTCTGTTCCATGAAAAATTACATTAAAATGAGGAAATTCTGATAATTTTTTTGTTTTGGCCCTGCAGGTTTTTCAGAAGAAAACTCTTACTAATATTGATCCAATGAGGCTAACAGTGATCTCTTGGAAGTCCTGACCAAGGAGCATTCCAATTGCTTTTACATCTATTTATTCTACCATTAATTCAGATCTCTATAGCATGGAATATAAGTGCAGTCTGCTATGAAAAAAAAAAAAAAAAACCAACAAAACTTTTGGCAGAAAGTAATATCCAAGGTGAACTCGGATGAATGAGGCATTAATGCACAGTTAGTCAATACTTCAGTTTCATGCCTTCCAAAATGGTACTCTAGCATAACATTTCAGAGCATTTATTAGTAAAAATGTAAAAAAGAGGTGATGCTTGCAATTTATCTTTTGAAGTATCTTGGGTTTTCTAAGTTTTATCTCAGATTATGACCATACCCCCACTGATTAGTTCATCACATTCCAAGATCATTGCTAAAGTACAAATCCTTAATTCAAGGTCTTTCTAAAATATGAATCTCTTGTAACAATTTCTGATTATGTATCAATTATAAGAACTGAAATACARTAAACACTGAATGCATTTTTTGCTATCCCTAGAGTAACCTTCCTATTGCGTGTGTGACATTCCCAAGAGGATGTGCCAGAGCCCATATCTCAAACAGTTGTGCAGGTTGTTCAAAGCCAAAGGATTATTACTGTGTTTGACAAAGAAGATGCAGTAAACAGCTGAAAGGTCAGCTCATTTCTTAGCCCTGTTCACTGCCAAGTCTTGTTCACTTTAGCAACTGAATAGGTGAGGTCTTCAGAAATCCTTCCAAGAAACTGGATATTTTGATAAGTGTTTGTCAGTGTTTGGAGTAGAAAAGCCAGACATTTAGATTTTTAGAACATTACCTTCTTGGTGGTATTCAGCAGCCTGTAACCAAAGAAGCACAGACCAGGAGAACTGATGAAACTTCTTGCTATGTGTCTTACTGAGTTCTGGTATTTTACAATGAGAAGTAGGGCAACRTTTATGATAAAACCTGTGGTGAATTAAACTCCATTCCTAACTTATTATTCCAGATGAAGTGGATGAGTACAGTCAACTGCAAGCTTTGCTAAATTTTAGCACCACTGAAATTTGTGAGAGACGGACGACTGTCCAGCCCAGCAGGAGACGAAACACCATTCTCATTCCAAATCCAAATCAGAGCTACCTGAAACCAGAACAACTACCTGAAATCAGAACAACTACCTCTCCCCAGCTTCTCTGATCTGTTGTTTGTCATGGTACTCTACTGCAGTTTCTCCCCATGGCAAACATTAAAACAACTATCTGGCAGTTTTGCAAGCTGGCATCAAACTCACAAATTCCAACAGGTCCTCTACCAGCATCTCATGATCCAACGTTTTTGGCTAACAGGCAAGATTCTCAAAGTACAAGCAGTCATGTCAGATTAAAATAAAATAAAATCAAATCAAACAAAGGGTTACATATCATGATGCCTTTCTTCACACTCCACAGTTTTTGAAGATGTATTTGAATGTCACCCTGCAGGTGGCTTTGCAAGCCAACAACTGCTCCGCCAAGCAGAACTGACAGCAGATTCAGCAATGGCACTTGCCATCTGGCCTGCCTGAAGTTTTACCAACAGGAGAAGAACTACCACCACCTGAAGATTTTGCTGAAACACAGCTATTGGGTGCAGGTTTGCATTTGTGCTCAAGAAATGGCAGTAAAGGGCTGTTTTGACAACTCATCAGCAAGAAAGCTGGAACTATAAACACACATTTATTGTGAAATAGATGCAATTCAGCAAAAACTGAAAGAAKGTCAGGGTTAACAGTGTTCTCTATATCCTAACTTGCTCATACCTTGCTCTCTGTGTATTTTCATATGGTGCTCAAAGATCAGAGCTTGCTTGCTGAGATGCTACTTTTTGTAATGGAAAATTTCCCTCAAGTATCTAAACTGCTGAAACGCTGTTCTGTATTTTAAAAAAACTGCCTAGAAAGTAAGAAGATACAGTGCCATGGTATAACCCAATGTGTAATTCATAAGATACAAGGAATCCTGTGTTGTCTTGGGGAGTGGGGGGCAGAAAGAGAGTGGGGGGCAGTGAGAGAGGCAGGCAGAAAGTCTTCCTTGAAATACATACACACAGTAATCAGTACCACTACAATTTCACCCAGTACTTGACAAATGTGCTATTTACTATAAGGCATATTCAGGGTGGTGTTGTTCACGGGTGCTGTTCAACTTCTGTCTGGGACAGAATGAAGAAGAAAACCAGGAACTGCTTTGAGAATGCAAAACCAGAAAGGTTTGTTTGCTGCAGCAGCACACTGCATCATTTGCAGCTGCAGGCAGTGGGTAAAAGCAAACACCATACTTTATGCCCTCACTGCCCAGGAACTGGTGAGGGATGGGAGGGTTGGACATGATGCCAAGATACAGCCTAGCATATACTAACACTTTCTCCCCACAGCAGGAACAAATCTCCCAATTCAACAGAAATTGCCCTGGGTGAATACAACTGGCAGAGGAGGTGAATGCACTGGACTCTGTCCAGTCCCCTTACACATCTGAAGGAAAGAACACAACACAGGAAAGAAAAAAAGGTCTTCAGGCACCTCTTCATCATAGGACTCAATGCTTGTTCCAGCATGTTCAAGTAGCTTTTCTAATGCCCAGTGATACAGTCACTGTGGGAAGACCCAGATATTTTCCTTTTATGCAAGTAATCTTCAGTTTCTAGCAATTTAGAATAAACACTGTGGTGATCTGTCCACTGTGGATAACCTTCCAGCAGCTGTCTTGCCAATAGCAATGTCTACTCTCAAAAACCTTTCCAAATTTTGTGCTCTCTTCAAGGATGAGGAAGATGTAGATATTTACAATGCCAGGACAGAGCAAAAACAACAGTCCCGTGCTACAGAGCAATAATGCTCACTTATTCAACAGCAAGTTTTGTTGAGTATTCAGTTCTACACAGTCAGCTGTAACCGGGCAATGTGGCACAGAGTAGCAGAGGACACAGAAAACAGATGAGTTGACCCTGGGAACATGGAGAGCTGTGTCAATGGCAGCTGGAAGGCTGCCAAAAGAGCCATCAAGCACAGATGTGCCCAAACACTWATATTCATTAAGTGATGTTCCGTGAACTTTCTACAGCTTCAACTGCAATTACAGAACGTGCATTACCTCACCAGCCAATATTTCTTATGAATTGCATTCTGTTAATGATGAGATAATTTCAAGGAACAGAAACTGAATTTAATGAGGATCAAACCATCTTGCACAGGCAATCCTTAAATACAGCTCAACATTCTACACAAATATTATCAGCCACCCCCATTCAGTTCTRGTATCTGACAAGTGCCTTTAGCAGAGAATTTGTTTCATTTGTTATCATCAGGAACTGATGATGCAGTTTTAAAGAATATTAATTTGAGACTTGGATTTATGMCCAGAAATTGTAAGAGCAGGTCCAAACTTCCAACAAGTAATCATTTGCACTTTTCATAAAACTTGGTTGGTTTTACTTATTAGTTTTCCATTTCTGTAAGGTAACATTACTAATTTTAATATCCCTTACCAAAGGAAAGATGAACTTCACAGATTTAGAAGACAGAAAAAGCAGTGTGATCTAAYTGGGATACAGATTTAACATAGCATCTCTACCCCCAGAAAGTCCTGTTTTCATGACATGCAATATACTTTGGATTAAAATATCTACTAAGAATCAAAATATAAAACAGAGGCTGAAAAAAAGGCATTAATTAATGGTCATGTGAAGATTTTTTCCATAAATACTTGAAATTTCAAGTTGATTAAGGAGAAAATGAAAGGATTACACCAAACACATCATAAGAGTTCACTTGTCAGCAATGAGAAACCATGCCCTTGCTAGTGASTGGAACCTGTGTAAAAAGGTAAAAAATACCACTTTCTGATCTGCTGGGTCAATTACTTATACTTCTGTTGGAACAATAGTGTATGCGAAAAATTATATCATTATTAATTATTTTACTACTAAGTTCATTTGCTAACTTCTTCATTTTAAATAACATTTTATCTTCTTCTAGTACTTTGCAACTTACAACTTTTAGTTCCGTACTATTCTACCCGTGTCAATTCTACATGCAAGCAGCATTCCTTATATTTCCTGAGTGCTTATTTACTTCCTCCAAACTTTTACAAACAATACACTGTCTTAGTAACTAAATAAATTAACYGACTCTTTTCAAACACCTGTGTTATTTCTACCTAACTAATGCACACCTTGGGGCTTTTCTTACTGAAAAGCTGTTTTACTAGTCTGAACTGGGTCACATTTTTGAACACCTGATCATGTGGACTGGAATTTCGTGGGTTGTCAGCTTTCAAAATTAGCTACTGTGTTTTTAACATGAAACTATATACACCCCACATAATCACTTTTTCAAAATACATTTTAATAATGACTTTTGATACACCTTACTGATGCAAAAAATCATTCATACAAAATTTCTTTTATCAGGTGTGTCATAAAAGGTAGTTAAAACAAGAAGACAGCTATCAGGTTGAATTTTTGATTCATCGTAGAAGTTTTAATGTAGCTAAGTACATTATCTAAAATAGGCTAATTAGGCTTAAAATTATGTCAGAAAGACTGAAATATTTTGCTCAAACCACTGAGATGTTAAAATATTAAAACATCCAGGATTCAGTAATTTCAATTCAAAAGAGATGAACATTCTCATTTTAAATTCCACCTTTCATCATAGACAAAGGTCTTTGTTACATTAAATTGCAACGGGATGCTACTGTTACAATGGATTATTAAGCCTTCCAAATGCGAGTAAGAAAGGGTAAGAAATTCTAACAGAAGCCACTGAAAACTCCACTTAATAACTCCTTGAAAGTTTCCTTTCTTCAAAGGTAGGGAAAAAAAACGTAATTCAATTAATTCCCTGAAGGTTTCAAACAGGCATCATGCTCATATTTTTCATTTCTGAAATACTGATGCGTGATGGGTGCATTCAACATGGGTGAATACCGAGCCCTCAAAGCAGGGAACCCAACAGTTCCCTTCCCAAGTCTTTTTTTAATCTATTACTCTGTATATAGAGCAATAGCAAGTCTAGATTTTCTCTAAGAGACAAACAAACAAGAACCGCACACACGCATCAGATACAGCCAGAAATCTGTACGGATTTGTACCTTTGAAATCTATACGGGTTTGTATATGGGTTACTAACAACTGTATTCTTCCCATTTGAGGAAAGGCTTCCACAGAAGTCACATATTTATAAACAGCTGCATTCCCACTCATGTGAACTGATTATTTAAACAACTTTGGAAGATGAGCTTAGTTGCCTATTCCTGAGCTACAAACTGACAATAAGGTTGAGGGGTAAAACACAGTACAGGAAAAAAYACTTAAGGGATCTCCTGTCAACATGACCATCTTAGAACCCACAAAATCTAAAAATTATGGCTGTTGAAAACCATGTCTCATCAACCCTTACATGTTTGGTGTCTCATTCTCTTCCTACAATTTCCTCTATTTATCGAAGTTCATGTAGCTACTTAGGCAAAGCTCTGGCCTTACATATCCTTTAAAAATAGTATTTTTATATGTATACTTACATAACTGCTTCWGAAAGCACACAGTGTGTTCCATTCCCATATCTCTCATATTAAAATTCATAAGATAGCCAATGGCGAGGGTTAAAGGTCATAGCACTGGCTAATTCAGTTTTACACAGTGTGATACTGCATCCCTGYGAGTAGAGAAACTGCTCAGAATTGCTTATGAAGCTCTCAAGCTCAGAGTAAATGTGCCAAAGCTCAAACACAAAGTGCATGTAATTAAACTGTCTTTGTAATTATACAATTGCTATTATAATTTGTACCAAAAAAGGCTCACGATAGGATTTTATTGTACTATACATTCTGGACTTACGTTGAAAGGTGGAATTTTCAAATCTTTYCAAATCCAGAAGAAACAGTCTATAGTTCAGATCTATAGTCAGAAACCTAAAGATTAAATAAATGTAAAGTGCAACAGAACCTTGCTGTATCACTAAATAATTTAATTTATAACCAATGGTAACTGATGTTACTGTAGAARATTGGTAGATAATTTCAGCCTGTAAAATTTATGCATCCTACCCATGGCATACAGCTAATAAAAGAGCAAGTTTTCCTTACCACAGGAAATCCAGTTCTCATTTTCTAATTTTATAGACACTGAATCCATGCCTATTTGTTTGCTTGTACTTCAGCTRTTGGGTTCATAGGGTCACATGAATAATTATAAGATTATTTTGGATAGTACTTTCAGGCCAGGAAATTCTCAGAGTTTTCATGACTGAATTGTTTGATAGACTTGTAGGTCAGGACACAGAACATGATTTCATGAAACAAAATAACTTTGTTCTATAAAGAGGCATTTTTCCACTTCAAGGGKTTTTTTTTAATTACCCAGAAATAGAAAAGGCACAATTCCTTGCCCAAAGTCACAACAGAATATTGATACTTTAAATATATAATTTAGAAATTAAGTTCAATCTAAATTTACAGAAAAAAAGTGAGTCTTCATTCATCACTACTCATAATGAACATTTAATAACAACACTAAAAAAAGATAAAAAAAAAAAAGGGCTATCTTGTAAATTTTTAGAATAAAAATTTTGGCAAAACTGAAGCAATCATAATAATCCATTGTGGTACAATGAAGCAATTTTACTTATGTTGGTTTCTTGAATCAAGAACATAGTACCTTCAACA
Organism: Malurus melanocephalus; assembly: GCF_030028575.1. Classification (NCBI taxonomy): domain Eukaryota; kingdom Metazoa; phylum Chordata; class Aves; order Passeriformes; family Maluridae; genus Malurus; species Malurus melanocephalus. Next base: position 5,159,076 of record NW_026623244.1, on the reverse strand, counting down.
CTGTTCATCTTCCTTGGTCATTAGCTGCTAAGGAAGATTGTGCTGTATCTACAGAAAGTATTTGAAGTGTAAAAAAGCTAAAAATATGAGGACAGTGTGAACAACTAATACACCATGGAGTAACCTAAAGAAATGACTTCCTGTTTGCCTTGTTTCCAGCTGGTGTGTTTAGCTGCTGCCTTTGAATAACTATCCTGCAGAACACCGTACATTCAATTCCCACATTGTGTTTTTATTTTATGACAAAACTTGGATGATAGATACCTAATATACACTAATAGCCTTACATTAAGACAACTTTATACTGGAATAAAACTGAATCTACCAAAGTAATTGTCCCTGAAAGAGTTTTTGATTAGCATCCGAATCTGCTAAAATGATGAGAGGATGGTAACATTATTATCAAGTTAAAAATGGTGCTGTCTCCAAATGGAGCTTTGGAAGCCAATTSCAAGATGTAAACATGGGGCACTGATTCATCAACTGTATTTCCAGTTCAGTTTAACTCAACTGAAAATAGATGTTTTGTAATTTTCAGAAGTTCTAATTCCTTCATCCCATTCAAAACACGTTTTTTAAAATAAATATGCTTGTTTTAAGAAAAAGAGTACAGGTGAGAAAGAAGAGTGAACATGGGAGAAGGAATGAGAGCACATTAGTTCAGTATTTAAATTACATTTTTTAATTGTTAATGAAGCAAGTTTCTGCAGAACTAGAGTATATGTTCTCCGTTCTTTTCCCACTGGAGTGGAATGTCACTGGAGGCTTGATTTTCAGAATTTAAGGCATTTGGCTTAAGACCAGAAGAACAAAAATATTTTAAATTAACTTTCCTTATTCTCTGGGGATTGTTTCAGACCCAGGGACCAGAGTTTAGTCGTCCATGAGATTTATTTTGCTTTAGCATTAGCTTCAACTAARCTTTGTATATACAACAGCTTCCTTACCAAAATTCATAGCCACTCTCCTCAGTGTAATCATTTTTATAAATTGCAATTATATTACACTGAATTACATAYATAAGTGACCAGTGTGTATGCTTAGCCTCTCAAAATGAAGGATAAAACTTAAGATTCCTATTACAAGCTTCTCTTTCATACTATCACACCAGTTCTGAAAAAAMTGACTCATTTATAAGTACCCGTGCCAAATTTAGGATTCTTTAAACTTCAAAAGCTTCACCTTAGTGAGACATAGTGCTCTTCAAAAGCTTTGGGAGAGCTGAGTACAGTTTTGTTTTGAATTAACTGCAGCAAGTTTTCATGTACATAATAAACTATTCGCRTACTTGAGGCAGGAAAATTTGTAATGGATGTTTCAGTTAACTGTTAAGCAAAAATGGTTGTTTGCTCTTGTTTTAAATAATTATTATAGAAAGACGAAAAAACAATGAAAGCATTGTATGTTGCCATGAAACTCTAGTAGCAGCTTATCATTTTACTGAAGTCCCAAATACTTTCAATTTGACAAATACATGCTTAAGAATGTAGTTTTCTCACAGCATCATCATTCTGAGAATAAGCAGGAAGACTCGTTCAAACAGTACTACGATAAGAACTTGCRGCAACATCAGGGCCAAAAAATCCAGAAAAACAGTACTTTATAAAGATTATATAGATCTAATGGATCTTTACTGTAGTACAGAATAAACAAACAGAGATAATTTCCAGGCCCCTATTTTCTCAGAGTCACATCAAGGACAATCTAGTCCATTGAGGGTAAAGTTTACATATGCTTTTTATAACAGAAATCTCATTAACCACAAAATCTACATTAAATATATAAATCTATTGTAATACTGGCACAAAAAAGGGCAATGCTGTGGTGAAAAAAAGTCATTTCCTAATTTCCACCTGAGACATGTACTTCTAAAAGCTATTTTAAAACTGAGTCTTTATATTCGAAAAGTTATGCTACAATGAAATCTGTTTATGAAGATGTATTTGTTAAAGACTACATGAAAACAAAAAATGAAGCAATGATGGAGGTCTAGCTGCTTATGAAAACATAAGATATAAAGCTTGAGCACTAATTTAGTTTTATTAAAATGACTGATACAAAAAAGACACTGGCTGAAAGGTGTGATCCCTTTCTAAATCAATAGAGAGGTAATGAGTAAAGGTGGCAACAAATACAATTCCATAAACTAAGATGGGTTTTGCTAACTGCACCCTCAATATGTGCTTGACAAATGTGCAACTGTAACTCAGAATTTTGTCTAGTCATTCTTTTTTTTAAACTTCTGACTGGCTGACTATATATTTTATTCATTTACGGTGCATTAATCCCCTGGACTTACTGACATATCAGCAAAAGCCATATCCACATGCTACTTAGCAAAATTGTCATTTAGTAAAACGCATCTGTATATTCCATAACTTGCCTTTTTTATCATTGTGTACACACTTTAAAACAGGAACTTGCATTTTTTCTGCTTCTTGGAGAATAAGCCCCACAACCTAATGCTGCCAGACTACCGTAGTACATATGACTTAACATTATTTGTAATGTATCAACCTTTGGTTCCCCTTTGTGTTATGTTTTTGTAGCGGCACAAATTAAAAATTGATATTTGGACCCTTTACTGAAGTTCTGAAAGCTTTGTCATGAAGTTCCCAGATCATTTGCTTTTAACATAATAAAGCAAACCAAACTACAAAGGTATCCCAAAGGAAAATTCCTCCTGCTATTTAAGTGAAAATAAGACACATTGTCACAGAGGTAGAGTTTGTGTTCACTACATGTAACCATCACAACTTATTCTTACCAATYATCAGAGCTTAGGTACAAAAAAAGAACATTACCATGTTATTTTTACAAGTAGGTACTTGGATTCCTCATTTACCAACCTACACAATAAATTGCTTGCGCTGAATCAAAAGCCCTGTTCATAGTTTAAATTCCTGAACCATATTGCTTTACTGCAAGACTAGCCCAGTAYATTTAAACTTTAGACAATTTCCAGGTTTTTTAGACTATTTAAAAGTRCAACATATGTTTGAGAAAAGAAAACATTTCTCTATCATCACTAGCTTCACATGCACATGATGAGAAAATAAGACAGAACAGTATTTTTAGCATCTATAAAAATATACATAATAATCAGATGTTAACCTGACTGCATTTCTACTGAACATTTCCCTATTGATTATACTGGGTGATGCAATAGATTCCGATTTTTTTTCATTTATATGCATTCAAAAAATTATTTTCATTATTATGCATTCAAACTTTACRTGCATTCATTGCATATTCAAAAACCCAAGTCTTACATAGTTATTATTTCAATATACCTCATTAAAAAATATTGTGTTTTCTTTAAACCCTTGCTGTACATGCAATATTTCTTTATCAAGTCACAGTAAGAGTCAGATATTCATTGGGGTTGTAATGTTGACTTCATTAACTGCATCTAAGTATTTCATCAAAACAATAAAGTAAGAAAAAGAAGACCCTGTAAGTAGTTATTATATTACTTTATAGTTAGAACYCAATACTAAGCAAAAAAGTAGACTTTTGTAACTTTATGTACTAAAATTCTGTAAGTGGCTTTACAATCAATTAAACATAGTAAGCTAGTAAACATTGACATGCAGTATGTCTATTTTAAATAAAAAGGAAACAACACAGACTTTTCAAAATTGCTAATTGTTTACATCTACAGGGTAAATACTGATTAAAAGGAAACTTGTTCCAGAAAGAAATATCTTGCTTAATAAAGCAAGAATATATTTTTCTCCAGCACTACATTCTTCTTTCTGACGAAGGAAAGCTTTCCCGTTATTCCTGCAGTAAGAAAAACTTTTTTACATTTTATATAACATGAACCATACCTTTTTCCCTTGTGCGTCACCATATCCATATCCTATCAACTGGCAGGAAAAGTGACAAAACTGTACAGAAACTGAAACAAGGCAACACAAGCAGAAACTGCAGGTTGGCTTTCGGCAACACAAGATGACAGTCTGTTCCCGTCTACAGAGRCTGCCTAAGAGCCTGGAGAGAAAAGAAGTTGTTGCCAAATCTTAATCCCATTGCTGCATTTCACATGGTGCTGCCTCACCTCTGCAGCTCCTACAAGTCTACAGTCAGTGGAAATCTGTTCCTTGTAAAAACCCCATGAGCATTTCAGTGTGRTCACAGACACACGGATAATAAAATCTGAAACATTTAATATTTAATTTTGCAGACCTACAGGAGTTTGTGTTTACATTACTGCAAATGAAATGATGCAATGCTAAATTTATCTAAAACACTGCCTTAGACTCTTGGTATTGTATGAATTTATAAAAAAAAAAAAAAAAAAACCAACTTACAATGCCAGAAATTAAGCAATCCCAAAAATGTATATAAATACAGAAAAGAAGGTCACAGGCAAGATGTAAACTCACTGTAAATAAAAGTAAAATAATTCTTCCCACATTAGGTTTCTCATCTCTAAGCTACTAATACAATTATTTTATTGCAGAAAATATACAGATTAATAGGAAAAAAAACTTTGATACAAATTATATAAACAGAAGAGGATTATTTCTAATTACGGTCCTCTTGAACCAGTTCCCAAGCACACTGCTGAGGCACACACTGCTCTGCTCTCATGCTGCCGTGCTCCTTCCTACTGACCCACCATATTTCTTCACAAGGGGGCACAATTTAGAAAGGAAAAGCCTGGTTCCCAAGTCATTATTTTCCAAGCCTAAAAATTCCCAGGACAACTGTATGCTACCTAAGAAGGTCACAGAGGAACACAAAGTGGATGAAAGAAATTTTTTGCTAGTGCAGGAACTGAAATAAGCAGCTCTACAAATCTATTTTCTTGTTGATTAAAGATATATAAAGGAGYCAACATGCAAGTACTGCAGTGTACTGGATATTTTGTGTCTTTCCTCAGAAAGGGTCCTTAAAGTGGRTCCTTCTTCAAATAAACATGAATAATTCCATATCTGGTAACCTGGGTAACTTTATCTCAAGAGTGGGCCTTGTAACTATTTAATTAACCCTCAAATACTGCTGTTCAGTAACTCATTCTATGGACAAACACTGATTGAAAAAGCCTATAGGTGAGAATAACAAGTTATGGAAGGGAAAAAAGAACCGTATGTGATAAAGATAATGACAACAAAGGTTAAAAGTAGGAAAGCCACTGACTAGCAGAAGTCTTGAAGAACCAGAAGAACTAGCAGAAGGTGTGAAGTAAATGTGAGAGTTGCACATCTTCTGAATTCTTTTTAAATAGCATGACACACCACTTAATGTCTTTGGGATAYCTTACTTTACAGTTATGGAAACACACAGAAGAAAAACCCTTAAAGATATGCTACAGTTGCATACTAAGGTGTTGGGAAAGTAAAAAGCWTGCAAAACATCCAACTGCTAGTAAAACATGATAGCTTCATTTAGTATTCTCTTACAATTAACAGACAGCAACAAGTACATATAAAGGGCACATGGCAGAGAGCATTATGTTCAAAGAAAACAAATATAATGATTTCTGATTTAATATTATTGTTTTAAACAATATTAAATGTAACATCTTCTGTGCAAGTAATGCAAAAATAGGAAGTAGCTGAGGTCTAAACAAAAAATGTAACAAAACTTCACAACACCTTGTAATTAAACACCCAAAGGTCAGTACATTGGAATCATTTTAACTATTGTAGGCTCTGGCATTACAATACAATTTTCTCACTCTTCCAAAACTGAAGCAAGAACAATTTCACAYGCATGCTTTTGTTGAGTAAGTCCTCCTGGAATACATATAATATACTTTCCTACAGAATCTTTCACTAAAAAAGAAAGAAATAYCATACAAGTACATGTCAAGAACTTTTCTTTAGAACAAAAATCACTTGTTTAACTCTAACAGCTGATTTTCTGGCATTGCCTTGATATTTTAACATGTACTTTAGTACCCAAATTCCCTAATACCAATTTATGGTTTATTTTCTCAAGTGCTGGAAGCCACAAGAAATATTTTAGTGGTTATATTCAGAGAAAATGTACTTTTAATTGACAAGACATGATGGTTCATTTTTCCTAYACACATTTGTGTCTAGAAGAAAACCCCTTGGAATTCCCAAGCATAAAAAGAATAGGGTGAACACCTCTTCCATATATATTGATTTCAGTACATCTTTTGGGGATRAAGATGAATCAATCACTTCTGAGCAGAAGGGCAACAGTAAAACTMTGGTGGAAGGAGAGTCCATATGGGTAATAAGTGAGAGGAACAGCTGYAGTSTCTTCTTGCCTGTTTTATGCCCAATAATRAGTGTGCTTCCACACAGAACAACGACATAGTAGGTACACACACTCAGCTTTCTGCTTTCTTGCTACTGACTAACTCTTKTTGGAATGCATTTATCAAAATCCAGACTCTGATAGGGACAAATCATATAAATATTTAAATATCTCCTAAAGAAAACATTTTAGATACACTTCTAACCATGCTGAGATTTGCCACACAGATGAACTCTTCAAAGAAATCCCCTACCATTATTATACTTGTGGTTTTGAAACCACAAGTTACAAAACTCAGCTATTCTCCCTTGGCTGGCCTATCAAATATTTTACTGGAACCAGTGAGAAACATCAAGAGATGTTCTACCTGCTAATATTTTGAAAAAGGACATCTAAGATGACAAGCCTGTTCCTTCATTTCAGTAAAACCACTTTCTGCATAACAGGTGGCCCTACATTTACTGTGAGATTATCGATGAAAAGATGCTCATCTTTACGTATTCATTCCAGTCTCAGTGGCAGCTTCTACTTCAACTATAAAGTAGGTGAACAACTATTGTTCTGAATGAAGAAAACTTAATATAATGAATAAAAATAATAAAGTTCAGACAAATAGTTGTAATTGTTGTTCCTAATTACAAAAAGATAAACCTGAAGTTTGCTGGAAAGCATCTATGGGCATTTATTTCATAATGTATTGACATTTCCAAGTATACAGACATTCTAAAGGAGACATTAATGATTTCATAGCAAAATGGCTTTGAAAGAAGGTAACTGAAAAAAAAAATTCAAAATATGCAATGAATTTAGCTAAGCAGCTCTAGAACCTATAGCTTTACCTATATCTACTGTGTGCTGCTACGGTTCAGTCTTTCATTCCACAAATGCTGCAGAAATATTCTTTCACAATTTAGAACAAATCACCTGAACAAATGCTATAATTTGAACTGAAAATTCCTATCTCCWGGTCCAAAACAAAATCTTCATTCTAAGTGCCCATGACCACATCATTATCCAAACAGTGTGAACCCTGATACCATCTAGCACAGAAACTGCTTTGCTCTTTTAAGCTTCTCTAATGTGCAGCATGATCCACTATGCAAAGAAATACTTCAAGACAGCCAATCTGTTCTTGGCAGTCCCAGCAAAACAACAATCTAATGGATTTATTCAAATACAATTTAAGTGCACTTCTGGCAGATAAACAATGAAATTCTCTTTCTTCTTCGGGGACTTAGGGTTTGTGTAGAAGAACACAGCGCTATCTAAATTCCATGTATAGTTTGGAATGCTCTCTATCAGCTGAATTTAAGATGATCATCTCCCTATGGTCCGGAACATATTCTTTTCTACACAAGCAGGCTTATCAAACTATTTAAACTGACAGCACTCTGAAGTGCCTCCCTACACACAGAAAGGGAAGACTGAGAGGAGGCAGCTGAAGTCTACATTCATTTAAGTTGCCAGTTTGGAGTTGTTTCTAAGATCTCATGAGGAACTCCAATATCACATGCAGGGTATGAGGTAAGTATTGTCATGACTGAAATTGCTCCCTTCATCCTAGCACAGGATCAGCAAGAAAACCAAATGCTTTTCCTGTCAAATACACTTTTCATGTATTTTTCAGTGTCATAACATTTAGACCTAATAGCATTTACAAGCGATTTCCATTCATCTGTGGAATCCAACAGATGAACAACAYTGTTCCCTTCAACCCACATCAACAACTTTTTTGGTGTTAGCTGTTCTTTCAGGCCAAGGAAGAAAAGCAATGTTTTCTCAATAATGTCAAGGAATTTTAGGTAAACAAACCACTACAAAATTCCTGAGGGATGAGAGCTRAGAGTTTATTGTGCCAGCACGAGTCATAAATGGTGCGACCTGCTTTTAGAGAAGGTGACATTGTCCCCAGCTGCAGGATTTTCTTGACAAAAAGGTGAAGGTGCACTATTACTGAGCTTTGTTTTCCATCCAAAGAGAACTGTTCATCTCTGCAGAAGACTGACTATATGACCTCTAAATTAAGAGTCTGTAAATTCCAAAATAGTTTTAATTTCCCAGTGACCTTTTTCGACACTGCAAAGAGCAGAAACTTTTGCTGTGGAAGAGAAGCAAACTCCATATTTCCTAACAATCTTTAAATACATATCTCATTACCTTTCTACTTCTCTGTCTGAATGGAACTGGAGAGAGCACATATCTGCCAGGAATTGTACTACAGCATACAGCCTGGGGGAAAAAAAAAAAGACTACAACAGCCAACATATTCCCTTTAGTCTGTTTGCCAAGTCTGTCCCAAAGCAGAAAACCCAGATGTAGAACTCTAGTGCTACAAGTTCTCCTACATACCTTTCATGAATTTGTCTGTGTAGGTTTGTCCCAAAGGGCTTTAGTTTCTTAGACATTTTGGAACCTGTGTCTGTACCAAGACATGAATTTGCAATACATTAACCAYTCCTTTCACTGAGAAAGTGTGAGCTGCATTTTAAGCTCTAGTAAATTATGCTTTTCATCACAAATATTCTGTAGATTTGATCCAAACCATCCCTGGAAAGCTTCTCCTCGGTGAAAGGAGAAAAACATTCCCATGAAAAATTATTTCCTCTAAGAACATACATGGGAACTCTCCAGCACATAAAATTACACCAGCAAAGAAGGATGGAAGGCAATAATTCAGGAGACCATTTAAGCAGAATTAAAAAGAAACTGACTGAAACCTAGCTTGCACTTTTTATASCCGCCAAAGACCAACTGGAAAGTCTGCATTGTCCATCACTAAACACCTTGACCTTTTCTTTCTTGTATAATTTCTAAAGCTTGTTGAAAAGTTTTACAAATACTGGGCTGGTGAATACTTTCACTTTCCAAAATATCCAGGAGGAGAACAAGCTATACCCCAAAACAAGTACATAAAACTACTAYAGCTGTACAAATACAGAAGACATGGAAAAAAGTAAGTATGTAAATAACATTTCCAAATAAAAACTACTCAGAGAATCTGAAAGAAAATCTGTAACTTCTAACTTCAGTGTCATGCTCTTTGCTGAAAAATCCTCCTTCAACTGCCACAATTGCAACAAGGCTGGACAAACCCTTYTCTACTGCCTGAGCTTTACAAGGGATTCCATAACTCTTTCCATCAACTGGGTAAAGATAAACTGCTGTACGAATCAGTAACTCTTAAACTGAGTTTTGTCTACCAGCTAAGATTTTTCAGAGGAAGTGTGAATATGTGACAACCTTGTTATGTTAATTATACATAAAACTAACAAAGAGTTAACACTGCCAAAACTTTATACATGCTATGCAACCAGGAAACCGTTATTCCCTTTTTTCTTATGAAGGCCTCTAAGACATAAAAGAAACTGCCAAGTTTCTTTACCAGACGTCTGAGAATAAATCTAACACTAAAAAAKTAGAAAGATGCTCCAAATTATATTCTAAAATAGTGTCTACAAAACTCAGATATTCATAAGTTTCTGGTGCCATATTCTTTTCACAKCATATAGATCAGTATTAGTAATTTGAAGATTTTAATTCTAAATTTTTATGAAAATGTTACCCAGAAGGGTAACAGCCTACTGAACAGCTAYAGATATTTACAAATAACAGAATTTTCTTTCACGCAATGTTTTTAACCTTTCCAGAAGTACTCTCCAAAAGTGCATGTAAGATACTATTCTTCAATATAAATAATAACTTTCTATTAATCTAATCTATATTCTTATTACCTAAATATATTTTGAAAGGTGTTATTATTTGTGAACTTTGAAACTGGAGCTACTCAAATTATTTCTTTTGGCTGGATCATAAAATATAGCTACATGCTGTGTTTAATAATTAAGATTTTCATCTGATTCCACCTACTGGTAGGAAAATTGTTTTCTACAGCCTTGACAATGGTATAAACAAGCAAAAAACCTTTGCCCACAATCTTATTCAAGCAGGAGAGAGTAAAATGGACAACTGTTTTTTTCAACAAGGAATCTGATTGTAAAAGGTGCTAGTGAAGAGCTGAAGGAGCAACAGTCCATTTTTTTTGTAGCTGTGTTGAGGCTTGACTAACTTTAAAGCCTAAACTTGTTTGAAATAGTGAAGACTGAAAAAAATTAATTTCATTTAAAACTGTCCTTTTATACAATCTATTCTATTTAGTGTTTGTCAGTTCTTTAGATGAACAAAATGTTTTCCTTCATCGTTTTGCCAAGAACAACATTTTACTAGATATAGATTTTTAAAATATTTTCAAATATATATGTGAACACAAAGGACATTTTAATCAACAACACAAGCAAACTAAATAAATSTTTTATATAAAGATCATTTGCTCAAAATAAAACTATTTTTGTTTATATTCATACAAACACAAGTATCATGACATAACACTAGTCAAGAGAAAATATCATCTCTGTTCAAGCCATATAAGCACAAAAAGCCAGGAAGGTTGGCTCCATGAYGGGCTAATTCACCTCAGGAAAAGATTATTTTGTCTGGTTTGTAGAAAGAAGTCAGCAAAACACCAAAACTCAACCTTAAACCATTTTGTGAGGATTCCCAAGCTGGTACAGGGATGGATCTTAGAAAACTAAGGTTTGATATATACATATTCTCCTAAAGAAAATGTGGGATCTAGGCCAATTGACCTACATGACCTCCCCAGGCTTGTGAAAAGACCTAACTCTCCTACTTGGTCCCACAAGATGGAAAAAGACCTGCCTCTCTAACTGTGTTCTTAAGTTGGAAAAGTTCTACAATTAGACTGGAAGAGGGCTTCACCACAAATTGCTTCAAGGAGTCTTTGAATACCCTTTAAATATCATAAAAACACTYCCCCCAACAATAATTAGGAAAACATACCTACTCATGTGCCTTTTTTTTTTAATTACTTCTTTTGGGCTTCTTCTTTGGCTGACCATCATTCAGCCAGATTGGACAGAATACTTTAAAAAAAATTAATATGATAGAAGTAACTCAGAATTTCACAGGGAAAAAACAGCAGCATATGGAAAATGCTTAAAAATTTATGAGAAAGGACCTTTTCAAAGGAACTTTAAACACCAAACCTTTTGAAGTKCTGTGTCCTTTCTGGGGGTAAATAATCATACAAAACATCTTAGACACAGTAAGATTTATAGCACAAACCAGAGAACTTACTCCCAATATAGCATACATATGATTCTGCAAGAGTGCAGACCATGTGAAGTAYAAACCTGTAAACATTTTAGCAGCGTTCTACTGAATATGTGTTTCCTGACCAGTCAAACARTTAAAAGGGGGGTGAGCTTGTAAATTCTCTTTCTTCATAAAATATTTGACACAAAAATGTCCCAAAGCAGCTTAGTTCAGAAAGAAGCTCTGTCATACCACAGTGCAAATAACATTTAAATTCCAATTTTTGTAAATAAKGTGAACACTTGTTCTTCTGTATTTTTCAACATTATTTATCTTTGAATGTTGAGAAATARATTAGTTACAAGAAGAATAGAGCCATGAAGTTTGGAGTCACATACAGTAAGTCTGTTGAGTGTACTGTAAGCAAATTTACTGTCAAGAGGGATCTTTAAAAATATTTCTAAARCAGTCAGTTGCTTCCAGTAATAAAACAAACCATGAATGCTTCCATGTGCAATTAAATCTCCCTCTTGTTTGTGCACTATAACTGAATAATAAACCTCCAGAGCTGGGAATGTGGTGCAGCACGGTGCAGACACCTGAACCAGCCTAGTGAAATCAGGAGCATGTGGAAGCAATAGCATTACCTGCTTTTTCCACTGTATTGTATTTCAGCTCTTCCCTTGCCTTTTCATTAGCTAGTGGAACAATGACATAACATGGTRATGACAATTCCATTTCACAAATGCATTGATTACAATATATTTAAATAATTTGTTCCTTTTCAGATTATAAGCACAAACTTACTTTTATTAGATCTAATCTGTAGTAATTCAAAGTATGAAAGACATCACGAAGTACTTCCGTTATTTTCTAATATGTTAAGAGTAAGTTCAGAAAAAAATCAGTTTTAGATATTCGGTTTGATCAAACCTTTATTTCTGAGTAAAGAAATATTCACCAATGCCAATTAAAAGTGATAATGCAGCAGAGAAAACACAWCAAGCTTAGCAATAAAACTGCATGAATTATTCTATCCACCAGATGGCATATGCCTCACATCTTACTTCAAATGCAGTAAAACCTCAATGACAGGTGCAAAGATTAGATTTTTTTTCTGTTTCTTTTTCTTCTAATGTACAAATCTCRATAATATTTTAGTATTTCTACAGTTTCAGCAAATGAAACCATATGTTCTGTAGCCAGGGTATGGAAGAATGAGTTAATTTCCACACAGCCCATCTACGAGCTGTTTTGAAACCTTAGCCTTTGCTCTCCTAGCAAGGAGATGCTAACACAGTTCTATGAGGAAAGTTATACCTGTAAAACTACTCTTGCAGAGATCTGGGTCAGCATAAAGATAGTGTAAGGMTTCTTCTCTAATAAAGTCTTATTGTCAAAAGGGCTGCAGAAAGACAAAGATTTTATCACCATGGGTATCGTATCACATATTCATAGTTACCCTTAATTATAYATGTATGTGCACGTGTACATGCATMACACCAGGTATATGCATCCAAACCAGGTCTAGATGCAGCACCCTAACAATACTTTCAGATGGCATTTCAGTGGAACTTAAATCCAAATTTTCAAATTGGATCCYTGTAAATCAAACTTGTAAATCACCAAGACTTCTAAGTGTTGCTGGTCTGATTATGAGGAACGGAAAGCATTTGGCATCTTGAAAATCATGGTAGTTTTATCCAGTAGACTAATTAGGAMTTTTTTGTGTCTAATTTAAACACACAATTTTGGCTGCAACTCTTCTGAATAGTACTAAAGTGTGAATTCTAYCTTTAAAAAAGTGTAATGGGAATTACTGTATAAACAAAGCTTTCTCAGATCATCTCCTTCCTGACTTGGGGGAACAACTCTGACAAAGAATAGTTCAAAACATCATGCTTTCTTTGGCTCATGACAGTCAGACCAATTGCATCTGTCCAAGGTAGTTGGCTAAGTTAAAGGCACTATGTTGGACAATGTGACAACATTTGGCTGGACAGGAGCAACTTGCAACAATTAGCAAAAARCAAGTAGCAACAGAACGTGAAGCAAATTATCTCCTCTCAGTCAAAAACTACAAAATTTGATCCACCCAAATCAAGGACTCAGTCACAGGTTTCCAAGCTGTGGTGCACATAATATTAATGATACACAAATGTCACCTAAGCAACCAAAAACCTCTTCTTACATGTGGCCAAGTACTGCTGCTACTGTGATAATGGTAATATATGATCAAGGTGAAGTTGGAAGCTCTGCTCTGGGAGAAAGGTGGAAGTCTGCAAGTCTCTGGAAAGCACAGAGATTCAAAGTATCAGCAGCAGTGTTAAATTTTCTGATATGYCTCATCTTAGTCTTCTAAGAAACTGTTATTCTAAGCTTTCCAAAATTAGTTTCATTCTATTTCATAATTTAATTTCATTTATTGACCAGGCAAGAATTTGAAACTAATTTTKATCAACCTTGAGACTCAGTAATTTTTCTTGCAGATCTATTTTTTTTTTTAAACTAACACCTATTTTTTAAAAAGCATGTAATTTTCATCAAATAGTTTCCATAGCAKAAATATTGCAGAGGAAAAAACCCCTATAAAATATCGTCTAATTACAAACCCAAGAAGGTAGTATAATTGCCCAGCAACTGAGCCCTGCCACACATACTTGGCTTTGTCACATCAAGCCTTGCCAAAGTTTCCCAATTCACAATGATTTAAAACTCAAATGATGACTACAAATCTCTCTCCAAATTCTATTTAATTTCCTTTATATTTCTACTTGAAAGTGCAAACTCTGTACATAACTATGATGGTAGCACTAGCATTGGTTTACATATGTCTTGGCTCCACACAAAAGCAGCAAAACTCTTAGTTCTGTTTAGGTTTGAAAACAAGATTTTGTCGGTTTTTGGTCTCTACATTTTTCAAGTCCCAAAACTCAAAGGACACTTTGTCAACTATCGCTTTTATTTTCCTTCCAACTTTTTCATAGAACACTGGCTCCTTTTCATTAGTTCTTTCAGTTAACTACCTTTCATATCTCATTAGCAAATTCGCCCACTACTGTTAAATCAACTTCCACRTCTTTCACTTAATGAAAAAAAGGGCTTTTAAAGTTTTTGTTCTCTCGGCTCCGCTGAGTCACAACCACATGGGTATGTCCTGTGAATCTGCTTTCATCTTGGCTGTTGTATTCCTTGTGGTTTTTTGCAGACTGGAGAAATTTAAATTCAGCAAGGATCAGAGGAATCYGGTCATTAATGCCTAATATAAATACTAATTAGCAAATACTTCTTTTTTTCCTGATGAGTAACAGTAGGAAAAAAAACAAAAAAACAAACCCTTACAAATGTACTATGGTCTATGRCAGTTTGATTTAACTTTGGCCAAAAATACTCAATCTTTTGGAAAGCCAAATGCAGTCTAAAAGTGTAATAGTACAACCATTTGCATATGTAAAGTTGGAATGCTGTTTACTAACTTTCACATGAAAAAGAAAATCCCCAAAAAGAATGCRGAAAGAAAGAAGACAAAAGAAAAGTTTAAACTGAAATACAGGACAGATGCCACTTGGGAATTTATATGAACTCCACAAAGCTGGACTTAAAGCTAATAGAAGTAGGAATGCCCATTAAGGCCACACAATTGCATGAAGAAGGAATTTCAGCCTGAACTATTAGACTCAGCTAAATGTAGATTGTAAATACTATGAAAAAGTACTATCTAAAAGTAGAGAACTAAAGGGAGATATATTGGGAAGTTTTTTCTCTCTACAAAAGATTGAAGGATTAAGGAGACTTCATAAAGACCACCAGTGCAGGAGATAATAAGTACGTTGAGCATAAGTTCAAGAATGGCACTAGGAGACAAGATCAGGCAGCTCCTTGACAGGCTTGAAGTGAAAACAGCAAAGCTACTTATGAGGACTAAYAAATAACTAGAATTTTCAAGGGAGAGAGGAAAATGCTYCCCCCTTCCCATCACTGAATTTAAWGAGAATTCCTATGGAGACTTCCAAGGTCAGGAAGCCTCGAAAGAGAGAGCAGATCTTGTGGAAACATCCACCAAAAGGAACCTGGTGAGGAGGAGTCTGGAAAAACCATAGAGAAATTAAGAGAGTGCAAGCTGCAGGGGTAAATCTTTTTCAAACAGCAATAGCTGGACCAAATCCTGAGGTAAGCATGCGTAGAAGATTGCAGAGCCCTTAAAATGGTTTAGGATAAGGYCTATAAATGGGTAAACAGAAAAGACAGTTGAGGTGCCTTGTCTAGGGGAGCAAACACATGCATGCTCTGAGCTTCTGGAGTTGGGACCTTCACGACAGACACAGCTCTTCCTCTGCTACACACTGATAATAAATTAACTGACCTAACAGGTCACTGGAATATTTAAAGCCCTCAGTCCAGGGGATTGGCCATGGGAGGAGACATGCTATCAGCTGACTCTGTGTGCTTTTCTATCATGACAGAGGGAGCAGATTAAATAAAATCTGACCACACAGGTTCCAAAGAAAACTAAAACAGCACAAGGGACAGGTGTGGCTGGATGCCACAGAACAGMCTGCTACACTAGAACAAAAAAGAGAAGGAGCAACAGGTGATCMTTCCACAATCCTACACAGTAATAACCTCAAATCTGAACACAGGGGGCAGTATTTTCATTACTATCTATATAACACCTTTTGGGTTAGTAACTGAGTCATTTAAAGGTCCAGAAGAAAGATGTCTGAAGCGAGGACAAAACACAGCTGCTGTCTATGTGGACATGGAGTAAGTTCACAATGAATAAAACAGAAACACAGTGCACTGCACAAGCCAGTCCTAACAGACAGGTAATATACCAACTATACCCTGTCTTCCCTGATATGCCTGCCCTGCTTTATTCTGAAAATATACATACACAAACTCAGTTCTAAAATTSCAAAGTGATTCGTATGATTACAAAAATGAACATATCATCTATCCAAAGCAGTCCAAAACCTGGGGGGTGGCAGAACAGGACAAATATGATGTAATGGTCAGGTAAGGATATAGATCATATGATAAATCAAAATATTCTCATGCAAACACAAAAACTTGGAACGGCTTGAAAAATTCCATCACACACACCCAAATTCTCCACAGAAAGCTTCAACCTGGTGTTTCCGATGCTCAGTTAATTATTCTATATTAAGTGAGTTCCTGGCTCCTACAGAGCAAAAGCTCTGTAGTATATGAAACATCTAGGTGCAACAAACAGTACTTCATCTTTTGAATTTCAGCATATCTTCGTGCTTGTAATGCTGCCCAACATATTTGTTTTACTCTTCTGTCACTTTATAAAGGTAATTTAATTCTGAAAGAAACCACTGATGCATTTATCTCCTCAGCAGCTAAACTACTGGGAGGAAAAACAGGAAACAGCTGGTCAAAACTAAAGTGTGATGAGAAATTTATTCAAAACTAAAAAAAATATGACTCAAAAGAGATCATCATTTTCAAAGGCTGGATTTGCAGTTTTTACAAAGCAATGGCAAAGAAACTGTGCAAGCTAAAATACATATGCAGTGATTCACAAATGCCTGCTAAAGATGAAAGAACTGTGTTGCTCAAAAGCATTCAAATGACAATAGAAGTCCATCTACAATCTGATGGTTAAGGAAAGCAATAAAAAAAGAAACAAAGCCCCTCTATTTCTAGACTAACAGAAAATAACAGCTGTTAAATATGATTCATTTTATATATTATGATATCTCTATCTTTTCTACAGCCCCAACCCTGTTGAGTGACTTGGTGTGAATAGACCAAAGCTTCCTTTACAGTGACAGCAAAACACTACATCTCAATGAAATGTTCACACAGCAAGAGGTTTTGCACTCTCGTAGTTCTCCCTGACCATATCTTATGCAAGGTAAATTTCAAAAGGACACATAGGCAAACCAGAACACAAGTTAATTTCCTAAAGGGGAAATATTCTGAATGCTCATGAAATAACATGTTTTCCCTTGAAAATACATACATTGACATAAACAAGCCACCAATGCAATCGGAAGATTGGAAACAACAGACAGGGAAGTCCAGTGTCACAGCTTCTATGACAACAGTAATGTGCTTGTATAAAGTAAAATATTTCACACATGCATAGGGTCAGAATGGCCTCAAGCATGCTGCAGGATGCTCTAAGTCTGCAAAGTTACTCAAGATAAATTCCTAACTTAAAACAGAAGATTGAGGACATTTTGCTCTCAASAGTCTTTTGCTTGATCCAACACAAAATCACATTTAGAACAATTGTCCAGGCTTCGGATATATGCTTATGCTTTTGCTGAAAGATGAACGGTCAGAATTATCACTCAGACCTTTATTCAGCCTAGAAGTATTTCAAAGTTGATTGCCTATATGCATTTTTCTTTATAAGTTATTTTTTCTTTGCTCTTACACTCATAACTCTAAATTCCCTAATATTAATATTTGGAACTAGTAGGTAAATMTGAAGGTGGGTTTCCATCCCCTCCCCTTCACTGGAAACTTCTAGGATATGTCTGTTCTGCAGACTACAGAGCAGCACACAGCTACTGAGCTTGCTGAGATAAAAGGAAATCTAGCCACAGCATATGGGGAGTGTTTGGGAGAAGTTTATCTTCTCCAAACTCTGAGTGAGCTCACTAACAACTAACTGCCTCTAAGTCTAGAGAGCAGATGAGATCATCACTTGTTTGTAAAACAGCAAGGACACAGATTCAAGTCCAGAAGCAGGGCTTCCAAGCAGTGTGATAATACGAACAGTAAAAAACAGCATATGCAACTGAAGGGTAGTGAGGGAAGTTTTATTTATTAAGTTAATGATCTCACCTGAGCTACATTACAATGTGTTACACATATTTATATAAAGAATATCTTAAATTTAAAACTATAGTTTTAAAAAGACTTAATTTAAGTTTGGCAAGTCTGTCTCTTAAAAATGTTTGACATAAAACATTTGGTTCATATGAACCCAATAGCTTCATTCTGCACATGCTTCTCTTTCTCCCTCCAAGTAACATTATCCCAACAGGAGATTTTAAACAGATTACAGTATGACCAGGCTTTCACCCATTCTCTAATACTTGAAGGGAATTCCTAAACACTCTAAGAACTAAGATTGCTGTAACTTGAAACTAGAGCAGTTAATAATACATCCTTTGTTTTGCCCACAATTTACTAATGAAGGTCGGTATCTGTTGTGATTGCTTGAAAACAATTTTTACAGTGTCAGGAGGCTGGCATGAAAATAACCACTACATAACCATCACTTTTAATCACCTAAAAAAAGCTCACATTATTTTACCAAGGATTCAAAGTCCAAGTGGTAGCAACACTCAACAGGCATTATAGTTATTGGAAAAGCTAAGGGGAAAAAAACCCTTACTTTCACAAGTATTCATTAGAGTGTTCAGAGACCTGCAACAAGTGCAGGTGCTGATTTCAAGACAAATATAAACCTTTTCATTACTGTTCCATGCTTCAATGCTATCACAGCAACATTCTCTGTAGGTCTCCATCTTTGAGTATTTTCTGTAGTAAAACCAAGTCTTCAATCTCAATGTAGCTGGTTACATTTGAAAATATTAAACAAATCTTTACTTTCACACAATTTGCAGGACAACAGAAACACTGTCTGTTACATRTGTTTTGCAGGTAAATAACAGCATCTAACTATATAATTTTCTAGCAAAATTATTAGGACAACAAAAATAAAATTTWAAAAAAAAGAAAAACAAAAGGAAAAAAGTAGCTACAAATGCCAGGGCTGAATGTTTGTTTCCAGCACTGCCTCACTTCTGACATTCCTGATGAAAGTCGTGTACTGTCACACTGCCCTGAATCACTCTGGTTCCAGTGCTGCACTGGTGTTATTCGCTTTGTTTGGTATGGGAGCACCCTTGGAGTCTCCTGTCACTTGATACTCCATCTCATACATGCTTGGATGGTACTTAATAGCTGTATTATGTTCACCTGTTATCCTGATTTTYAGGCTGTCACCAGTCTGTATCTTCAAGAAAATTTSAAGACCAGAGGGCTCATAACCCTAMATTATCCAATCACTGTACACACACAGAGGACCCAAATACCCTCAAATCTCATGGAGGATGCTTAGATATTGTGGCAAGTAAAATTTTCCAGTAGAGATTTTTCCTCTAAGTTGTTCTTGAAATTTCATACTGGTAAGGCCTAACAATTACTGTCAAACCAAGCTTATTTTATTTCAGAAAATTTTCTTTTTAAAAGATTCTGAAAGATTGTAGAAAAGCAAGATAAATTAAAGTGGATATGGAATCTCATAAATTCAGCTTTCAGTTATTCACTCACCAACAAAATSATCTTTATATGGCACCGTTTTTATCAACTTACACCAGAGCAAAGAACCCAACTTTTCAACAGTTTGTACAGGTAATGGAGATAACTTAGTTTCAACTGGGAAAAAATTTAGAAAAGTGTCCAACTCTAACACTCTACAATGAACCCTTTAATGTGCTGCAGGGAGATTTTCTAAACCAGACCTTCATGCTTCTTTACAGTTCATGAACAGTCACTAGAAGGAAAGTCAGAAAATGTGGAAAAACTGAAGGCATTATAATGCTCTTGCCAAGACTCCCACACTATTGGCTCCAAATACCTAAGTGTGCTCACAGCTAAAACTTATTGTTCATAATTTGGCCCAATGTTGTTAAAGGTATAAGGCAACTATAAAATAATACAAAGTATTCAGCAATTTAGCTCAAACTGTATCACACATTATGGTAGTAAAATGACTTCTTCTACAGACAGAGGGTAAATTTTCTATTTTTAAAGCTAGCCTTTAAAACTGCAGTAACTCAACCCAAAGCAAATATAAGCATAGAGCTTCATTTTAAAAAGTTCAATTTATTTTTACAGCACTTACTGAAGGGAAAACATAATTTCATGCCTATTTGGCTTCTCTCCTGCTTCCCTGATTTTCTTCCAAATAGTCAATTCTGCTCATTAACTTTTTTCTTCGAACAAAGAAACAAGAAATACAGGGTCCAGCTTGTCCTTACCTACCAACTACTTTAACATAAGTAAACAAACTTTTATTTCTAAAAAGCACCATAGCAATAYTAACAGGCAAAATACCGAGTCAGATAAAAAAAAAAATATTGTCAGAGTGGAGAAATACTCCAACCMCTTGCAGATTATTTGCTATGCCATTATATCCTGTAAATTCCTTTCAGCATGCTGGAYGAGAAATTTTATTTCAAAATGGAAAGCTGAAAAACCCCTGTAAAATCTGCCTGTAAACCACACCACAGAATCACAAAGTAGCCTTTTTTTTGTTAAATAGAAGTACAGCATAAACTTTAGCATAAAGAAAAGTGTTACAGTTTAGGTATGCAYGCAAAACTGTGAGGAAAGGGAGTAAAAGTCCATTTAAAGAACWCCATATTTTAAAATGAATAGCAAGAAGTAAAAAATGTTGGGAAAAGAACGTGAATCTAACAGAAAGATGGTATGCCAGCAAACTCAGGCCTGATATTCTTATAAAAGCAACTAAAAACAACCCAGAAGTCAAAGTCAGTGACAATTTAATTTTTTTAGGCTACYTTCTGGCTTAGGGACTTTTATGCTGCTTATTATTACTACCACAAAGGGTAAATCAGATGCTTTCAACTTTTTGTTCCACTTCTCAAGAATCAAYATGGGCCCCTTCATTATATAAATTATGTTTTGCATACATTGGAACAATGTATCTTCCAAGATACTACTAGATATAGAAGTTTATTATTTGTTCTGACAAAATACTGACAATTAAAGGTTACAATTAACTCACCACCTGAGAAAAACCACCAAAAAAGGTTCTTCCAAACACATAGAATTACTAACCCTTCTTTTGTTYATAATCATGTGTTAGCATTTGCASTAACAAGCTCCTGCATTTGGTCAGTGCAAATGTTGTTGAAATAGCCTAAACAGATATTATTTCCATGACTGATAGTGAAATACTCAATCTAKCTGTATTTTCAGAAATGCCAGAAAAGCATGGGCTGACTAAAATTGCTGATGCAGCTCTGAAAGCAAGTGGGACAGCAGAGGGAGGGAACTGAGCTCTCTACAAGTTCAAAATTAAAATCAATATTTAYATTAATTACAAAATATTTGTTTTAGTAATGAATGTACTCAGAATTAATAATCAACTATAAACAAMAAAAAAATTCAAATACTATCTATTAAACAGCAAACAACTTGTGCCTAGCTCTATTKAAAAAGAAATATCATGCAAGATGACTATTTTAGATATCCCTTTAATAGAACATAATATAAAGATTTTTTTTTTACGTCCAGACCCTTTTTCTGTCCTTATCTTTTTAGTAATGGATACTATCAACTGACTCTAGCTCTTTATGGAAATAAAGAAATCTTAATACAGGACTCCTTACATTAGCCATGCATATCAAAAATCTCTGCATTACATTCATTTTACACAGGAGTCATAAAAACACCATGGATACTACAGGGGGAAAAAAGACCCAAAAACTCGATGCTAACAAATGCTGAACTACTATACTAAATCATTACATTAGCTATGAAACACTCCTGTAAGATAAAGCTATAATAGAAACATTATTCTACCTGGAAACAGATGTGGCAATTAATTTTTTTTTAAATTGCTGCCTAATTAGTATTTGGCATTTCCACAGTGCCCTAGCAATTCTGAAGAATGCCAGGTGTATTAGAGTGCTAACTTYTATCTGAGTAGAGTTGAGAAAGCCAGCAGAGTTCTTGTTTCTTAAAGCTCAAGCTACCGGCACCAGGAATGCAATGACACAGCAAAGATAGTACTGACGCCTACAAAATAAGCTTAACTGAAGAATTCAGCTATTATGCACTGCAACTGTGTTGTTGCAGCTGCCATCTGCAGATCTTGAGGTCACTTACAGAGTTTGAGAGAATCACTCCRTGAAAGTCCAGTGAGCTGCCCAGATTTCATACCTTAGTTAATGGTGAACATGGTTACTTCTGTCCCATTGCTTTACCACCACGGCATCATATCAGGAAAAAATGAAGTGTTAGGATCGTAGAGCTGACATACATCTCACAGATCCCAGGATCTCTGACTTTGGTAATTAGTCAGATTGCTAATCCGGGGCAGCTGAGCTGAAGCCAAGCMGTGGGTACCTGCCCAAGCAAAGCAACACCAGAGCCTGCACTCTCATGATCTCTTTCTATGGCAAATTCTTTGCACCTGTGACTTCTTTAATACCTGCTAAAGTGAGGGGCTTGCACTGTTCCAACACGGACAAGCAAATGTCTCCTGAACAAATCCAACAGCCATGTTACACACACCCATCTGATAAGGGTAAATGCTGCACTGKATTTAGCTACAAAAATGAAGTGCAAAATTAGGAAGAAATACTCAACATCAAGACCTGCTTTCTTTATACAACACATAAATTAAATCCAGAGGGGTCAAAATCTTCATATAAAATACCCATAAACATGGGTACATGAAGAAAAATATAACCTAATGTATTATCTGTATATGCAAACCCTCAGTCCCACCTCCCKATGCAGAGGAAGAAAAAAGAAAAAAAACACTCAAGAGGACATTTCAGTGCCTTTCCTTTATTAGGGCTAGAATTTTTATGTAAGGGATATGCACAAATGAGACCCACATTTTCCTACTTAAAACATAAAGGTCTCTATTGTTCCATTACACCAGTACTGCTATGAAAACTTAATTTCTCCAACTTTTTTTTCCTCTCRAAGAACAGAACTACTGTTCACTTAGCTGTTCCAAACAGAAAGCATGCTCAAAGGGTGAGATAAGGGGAAAGGAAGAACAAATTACCACATTCATTAACTAATTTTTTCCTTCTTCCTTTGATTATTAGCATGAAAGATTCCTACAAATGCCCATAATTCATTAAATTATTTTAACCCAGTGCATATGTTCAACAAGTCCATATATTTGTCACATCTGTTAATTTCAGTTTGTGTAAATCCATCTATAATGCTAATAAGCCATAAACACATAGAAATACTATTGCAGAAATAATATTTTACATTAAAATAACAAGAAAACAATGCTAATGAAATGTCTCATTCAGTATTACTGCTTACTAGTTGAAGGCACTTTTTAATGGAAAGGTCATCAGGTTATCAAAACAAACAAGGAAAAAAAAACAAAACAAAAATCACTATGAAAATCTTACCTCATACCATAAAGACTTTTCAAGACAGGAATTAAATTCCCATTTTATGAGGGACTGAATTATAGTTAGCTGTTCTGTTGTAGTCCTAGAAAGCTTCACGCCACTGTTGTTTCTCCTTTGCTCAACATAATTCCAYGCAACAGTTCCTATGTGCCCTGAAGGTAAAGTCCTAAAAATTGCTCTCGTTCCAGTATAAACTGATTTTTTAACCTCCTTATCATTTTTACAGAAACGTCTTATTAATAGAGTAGAACGTTCCTTTTTGTTTCTAAAAAAATCCTCTTCCAATTCTTCTTCACAGTTATCATTACAGTCTTCAAAATGGCTCAGAAAGGGCTTTGAGGGCATTCTTCCAGTAAAGTTATTTCCACAGAAGTTGTGACCTGAGCACGCCACTTTAACCTTTCGTGGTGCTCTTTCCAGACATAAATACTTATCCCTTAGAGCATTTTCATACATCTGCTGTCCATTTTCATTTTCACAATTATTTGTCAACTCCATTATGCTGCAAGTGCAGGCTGGRGAACCAGTGGTGTTACCGTCACCATCGCTCACGGGCTGCAAGCAGTCATCCAAAATATAGCTGTTGTGTAGACTGCACAAAGCCTTTGAAATATTCCTTTCACTAGCACAATGAAAGTGGAAAAAGGCCACTTTATCAGGATCRCTGCTGTCATTCTTATTTACTGCWGTCTGGCTTCTTAATGAAGGTCCATTCATTTTCAACTGAATTTCAGCRAGCATGGCTCTTTCCAGCGAAACAGGAATTCCAGTTTCCAGGCATGCCTCTTCCCCTGCTAAAGGATCACAAGATTGATACAACTGGCTGCAYGGGATATTTCTCTTGTAGTTTTTCTGTACAATGTTACAGTTAATGTTAAGAAATTCCACTGAATCAGAGATGGAGCTTTTCCTCTCCCAGAAGTTTTCATTACTCTTGTCATTAGTCAGTTGTTCTTTGGCCAGAGGGAATAATCTGGGCACTGAGCCCTGAAGACTTTCTTCTTCAAGTCTGTGTAAGTAAGACAGAGTGTGTGTGGTTTGCCTTCCCGAACTGGCAGTATGTCTTTTTATAACACTGGTGTCCAAAGCATTTTCAGTATTTTCATCTCTCGCTGACTGGGCAGGTATCACTTTACCCTGTACCACAGAGAGGACAACAGATGCTGTCATCTCCTCAGAGGTCATCTTGACACAGTCTTTAGTTGCTAGATGTGTGCTGGGGATGGGAGGAGGACCTTCTCCACCTCACACCATGGTTTCAGTGTAATAAAGGATCCAGTGCTAAAGAATCAGGGAACACATGGTAACATATATAYTGACTGTTTGTTCTTTTTGAACTGGCTTTTATAAAAAAGTAATTTTTTTTACTGGTGGGCTACTAGGCTTTTCTAACCTGGGATTACTGGCGTGAAACACTAACATTTTAAAACCAGTTYCTTATTGTGATGTAGCCATTCAGCTGGATTCTCTCCACAATCAATTCTTCTGTCATGTATAGCACACAYACTGCTGCCTCAGACTGTAGATGACCAACCACATGCTCCATGTCACAGATGCATCTCCCCACAGCGCATCCAAAAAGTCGGTTTTCTGTAAAGACATATATAGACATATTGAACACCATCCATGGCACAAAATCCACATCACAACCACAAACACAACAATGTAAGTGAACTGCATCGAGACCTAGAGAATTCCAAAATACACATTTAAATCTGTCTTAAAATTTCACATAGGAATTTTTGAAAATCAGTCACATCCTACATGTTTAAGTAGCTTTCTTCACTATGGATAGCCACATGACTACTGAAAACTAATTATACTGAAACTGTAACACTGACATTGAACATATAAATACTAAGGGAAAATAGAAAATGTATTTTCCATCTTTTTTCTGACTCATAGCCAGGATAAATTAAAATATTTTGAAGAACATAATCAAATTTAAACCTACACTGTCTTCTAAAATAATTCTTTTCCTGTTCAGAACTGCAATTGTTTTGGTGTTACATGGTTTTTGCTTTCATTAAACTGTATGCCGTTACCATGAAATCATGAACACAATATTTTTGCCACAAGTTTACAACTGAAAAAGCATGAAAACAGATTAGACTGGAATACTATGAATATTCTTTTGACTCCTTTGCTTGYATGCCTTAAGCTAAAAAGTTAATCTGCCTTTCACTATTGTCATTAATTCTCAGCTTCTTTCCTGCAAGCTGCATGGTAGAAGTAAATCCTGGAATCCGAAAATATAAGGCTACAGATAGCTCAACAAAGGAAACAGAAGGCTCAAAGAGACACACCTAGATAAATCATGAATCATAGTGAATTAAACAAATGTGCGCTTATACTTCAATTTATCATATTKACCATTGAAAAACATAGAGTGTATTACTAAGAATATGGGAAATGTAGATAGTTATATTAAGGCCTACATTTAATAGGATAATATAAATTCAATAGAAACAAGCAAAAAAAAATTATAACTGTAGCTGCAATAGCAAAAATAGTAGAAAACTGAGGCAAGCAATGAAATCACTGGTTCAGGTAAATATAATAGTTAAATCATCTACAGTTGATAGAATTAGTAATGCTGGGAGGAATGAAAAGCAGGAAAGCTCAGTTAATCTGAAGTGCAAAATCTGTTTTGCTACTCTTCTCAAGTAACTATGATTAACACTTTTATTTTAATCCATTTTAAAGCATCAGTTTTYATTTTTATCGATTACTAACTTTCATCCAAAAGCAGTCTGGCACAAATCAAAAGGTAAAACACCCTTATTAGTTCACATGACATTTGAGGTGCTGTTTTCTATCACAATTAAATTCATAAGTGTAACTAAAAATGTATCATTTTTCCAGGGTGGGGGGAGGGTCACCAAAAAAGGAAAAACAAATTTAGAAGTTACATTTTGCTACAAATTTGTGGCTTAAAAGTTTGCTAGGCCAGGAACAGCRCTATTTCTTCATACAGTAGCTACCACAAGTACATGGAAAAAAATGCAATTTAATGCTTCAGTCRAGATTTCAATTTTACTGGTTTAACAACAGGGAGGGTCACAAAGCAAAGTGACAGAGAGAACAAAGAGCCACAAGTTTTACATTCTCCACCCATTACAAAACGCATATGTGTGCCAGATCAGCCAGAGCAGAGTCCAGGTGGTAAAGGCAGATTCTGTCCAAGAGAGATTTAGCACCAGAAAAGAACTAACAGCTCCAGTTCACAGAAAAATTGTGTAGAAAGAGATAGTAGTTCAATGGAGTGGAGAGCTTGGGTCTTAAGACAGAGTTACATTACCAACACAGTTCACAKAGCACCCTATGAAATACTCCAACAGTACATTCCCTGGTAGTCCCTATACYTTTAAATTGTACCCTGAAATTAATTTCAATCCACTTTCTTCAACCTCACCTATTTCACTACAAAAGAACAAAAAAATCCACACTACCAACAACCCAACACATGCACACAAAAAAATGAAAGCACTATAGCAATTTTCTTATTCTACCATTTCTTATCCCTCTTCCCTGTCCTTCCTCTTCAAATCCACAGATGACAGCTTACAYAGATTTTTTGCCACTACGCACTTGACAGATCTCTTTTATTTATTCTGGCAACCATTCCATACCTTTCAGTCCAAATCTACATAATGATGATGCTGATGAAACGAGAAAGGTTTAGGAAGGAGAATCAGCTGACTTTTTCTTGATCTCTTAAGTTTCTTTCTTGCTATATCAAGTAACGATAATTTTTTGTAAAAGGTATAAAACATGTACATGTATTACTAATTGTCTTCAGTACAGATTGTTCAAGGAATTCTGTGGTCTATCAAAATGTTTTAATCTACTGATTTATTTTTCCTGTTTGCATCAGAACAAAAATTTCCAGACAAYTGAAAGAAAATACAAGCCACCAATATATACTGATAAATGCACTCCCTGTAATATTGCTAAGTCAAGAATAAAAATGAATGAATTGGATTGTCATTGTAAATATTATACCTATTACACTTGTTGTCAAAGAAACTTACTAAGTATTAGTTTACTATGCAAAAAGACTACATTATTATGCAACTTAAACATCACACAGTGATTTTAAAATCACAAAATTGACCATGTACTTTAACTTACATTAGTTTTTTATGAAGACACTTCAAAAAAGAACATCACATCACTGATTTGCTTMTGTAAGAAGAAATTTGCTAAAACTAGAAGTTTATTTATATCCCAGATTATCCACAAAGCTCATTCAGAAACTAGGACTGGTCTTACACAGTCCTCCTTACTACAACATAATTTTCTCGCCTCCCTCCCTCTCATACCAAAGCATTTCCTCACATCCTCCCCAAACAGCTTCACAGACCTTTTTCTTTTCTCTAGAAATTATGTCAAATCTCCCCCAACACTGGTTCTGCTGGTCACCTCTCTCCTCAGCTGCTGARGCCATACAGCTGCCCATTTCTCTCTAACAGCATCACTCTTCTCTGTCTGTGCCTGTTTGAAATCCAACTCATCAGAATAATGTCTGCTTAAGAAGCTCCCACTRCATGTCCAGCTGTTCCCATCCTCTTGTGACCACTGCAATGTGACTGCARTGCAAATGTGATCCRTCTCAAGAATCTTTTACTTAAGTTACTTCACAGCTAAAACATTTTCCCAATCCAGTTCATGGTGTGGTTGTATTAATGTGCTACAACTGCACAAGGAGAAAATACAGAGTAGTACAGGGAAGGGAAGAAACCTTCCTAAGGTGATYGACACATTTCTGTAATTTGCAAATATAATTTGATGTTTCAGCTATGTCTATCTAGCAGGTAGCTGCCACCAAAGCAGGTAGACCTACTCCTCTCCCCAGTTTTTTCTTTTTGTCCTCATTCCCTGCACCTTATTTATCAGGATATCATCAGTCCACAGAGTTAAATWGCTTCACCTGGCTGATAGGTCACAAAGCTATTCTTTTCATCCAAACAAACTGACTCACCTTGTGGTCACATGATCACTACATTTCCACGAAAGGAAAACCTTAGGAATGCATGGTAGGGACCACACGACTCAGCAGAAGCTTCAGTTTAGATCTTGTTTGCTAGGATGTATAAATGCACCCTGAAATTTCTCTTAGTCTGGAATGTCTAGTGTAGGAATATGCAAAACCTCATGAGATAGYAAGTAAAAATCATGATGGTATAGCCTCTGATCTGTGGACAACTGCAAAAATATCTGAAGCTGAGGCTCTGCTGAACAGATGATATGGGTTTCATGTGTCCCACATATTCTCAGTGTCTGCTTTCCACCGCGTTCAACAGATTTCAATTCACTGTACTCAGCAAATTCCTGAAAATGATGGAATTCATTACACGTGCTATAACATGCATTAACACAGTGTTATAAATGCTATCAAATGTAAAACTCACAAGTTCAACCAATAAAACTGTATTTTGTGTCTTAYTGTAGAACAGCAGAATTATCACTCCCTGTGGCTTCCTTTACTTGCCTGTCTGCATGTGGGTGGCCAAAGCCTAGATCTTCAYACAAAATCCTCACACAAACACTTGCATATAAAAATGCTGAAATTATTCAAAAGCATATTCTTCCCATTGTASATCCACACTGATTTAGACTTACGGTTAAATCTGAACATAAAAGCACATGAAGTAGACAGCAAAGCCTGCACTGTATTCAATACATGCTGGTATTTTCTAAAGCCACTGGATTAGCTGGTGAAATCCATTAATAACTACACTGGTTCATTTTACAAGGCCTAAGTTATGTCAGAAATGCAATGTGCTCCTTCCATCAGTAAAGGAAAGTAAAAATATAAGAAACTAGATCCAGCGTTAGTGAATCACTGTGGATGCAGAGGTCAGCCAACAAAGACAAATGAGTAATTAAAATAAACAATCTGGCAACCATTCAGCAGAAGCATTCACAGAATGTATTAAGTCTGAAAATATGTGACACAAAACTAATTTATCTTCTTTTTTTTTAATTTACACTTACTGCATATACTTTAAGACTTCCAGTACAAGCTGTTTCTAGTTAGTATTAATAATAATTAACAATAACATTTAATAATTTATTGTTCCCCRGCTATCTGGAATTAAAGTCTACAACAGTCTAGGTAAAACACCCAAGATAACCAAAGACTACAAAACTGTATTAATTTACTATCAATTTAACTTATAATTCCTTACTCAAGCTAATTTCCTTCTAAAGTCAGCAGGAATTCTGCTTCAGCAAAAACGAAACAGAGTATGTTGAATGCACAGTATTGTTTAATCTTCGGAAAGGCGTATSATGGATCAGAACCATCATACGACATGGCAAGTTGGAAAGCCTTTCATTTACAGGCTGTCAAAGGAAAAGATGATCATGTACGTGTTTGAGGGTACTGGCTGGGCTGTGGGAACAAGTAGCAACTGCAGGAGGGGCAAGGAAGGGATGGGTGTCAAGGTAAAGCAGGGATTGTTTAATAAAGTTGTGTGCTGTCAGTGACGCCAAATACAATTCTGAATATGCCATGCTGTGGGAGCTGCACAGGAAACTCAGTGAATGCCTGCTAGGGGCCAGGATTACGGGTGCAGAGAGTAAGGGGGACTGACAAAGATACATGACATTACTAAACACATACTGTGGTTCCCATGGGGTGACTGCTATTGGACTGGGACAGACAGTAATTCAAGACAACTAAAGAGCAAAGGCAGGCAACCTGACAATCCTCCCCTCCACCCTGGCCACACTGGGATATTTATAACTATTTCTTGAACTTTCATGCTGCATATACACGGTAACTATCTATCCTAAGCAAAAGATATTTCAGCAGACAAAAAAACCCCAACAACCAAATAATTTTAATAATTATTTCAAATTATTAAAAGACATACATAGTATCTAAGGCATAAGCAATCRGTTAGTGAGAGATTCTTGGGACAAAGCAAACTATAGAAATAATTTGGTATGATGAACACAAAACATTTGATCACCATCACATGACTCCAACAACTATGCTTGACAACTACAATCCCAGTTCAAGCTCTTAAGAAAAAAACTGATTCATGAGGAAAAGTGTTTGTATATTACACCTATCTACTTACAGTTAAAAAGAATAATGAGTTTTATTTTTAGTAGATAAGCTATAGTTTGTTCCAGACCAATTCCTTAAATAGATTGAGAAACTACATTTACTTAATTCCTCTTTAATTTATGCTGTCTCATGCACACTATTAATTTTCCATTACAGTGTTTTATGTCWGAAGCAACAGGAGATACTAGCATAAGAACAGGGCACCAACATGTCATCACCATTTTCTRAACCTCACTTTTCCCTAGGGAACCACAGGCAAACAGTAAGGAGGAAATAGCCAGACTCTTAAGAATCACTCAAGATGTGCACAAAYCCTATTTGAACAGTTGGAAGCAAGTTATAACAACATTTGATTTGGCACAGAGCATCATGYGAACCTCAGATTTACCACCAGCATCTGTGTTTCAACAACAAAAAAATCTCGAGGAATTACAGTATTTATATGCCCTGTCAAGTTAGGGTCTTTTTTCTAATTTCTAGAATACTTATCTAAACATGATTGTGTATTAGATGTCTCAAACTATGCAAATGTCTGCCAGATGGTGAAACCTCTCAATTGTCTCATCATTCATCACTGTATCAGGCAGAATGTGAAGCTTCTGCCAGATACCAGCTCCACTCTTCATTTCTTTACAGAAATGCCTTTTCTGCACAAGSAGATGCACTGAGAGAAGCCAAAACTGCATTTATCTTACTCTAGGGTCACTTCTCTATTCTTTCTAGATCTGATCTGCAATAAGCTGTTTAAATAAACTTTCTGTTTAAACGGTAAGTTGAATTTCATTCTAAGTGAACTTATCTGAAAGCTGTAATTCCATCACTGACACTTGGATGAACAAGTCCTTCTACCTGAGATGCATGACAACTCCAGCCATTAAAGGCAGGATAATTCTTCTCCATCTTTGAACAAGTACTTCTGGAATAACTTTTCTTAATTTTTTGAGGAACATGAAAACAGTCTTAAATGAATAAAAAAGGTTTTCAAGCACTGAGTCACACTCTAAGAAAAAAGGAAGTGCAGCAGAATTTAAAAATCTTCAAGGCACAGCATTCAACAGGCTGGTCACTGCTAAGTAGATCTCTTGGAAAGATTAGACAAAATACAAAGGAAAACAAAGTAACTGACAATTAATAAAATATATGAAAGACAAGGAAAAATAATGCTTATACAGAAGAAAAATAGGAAATACTGTGAGAAATAAAATAAAAATTAGGGGGGAAAAAGTATGTAAAAGACAAATGGACCAGTGCGTTAGGATTTATTTTAAAGCCTGAATATTTAATAAGTAATCATACAAACCAGGCAAAAAATAAGCAGGAATCTCCAGTTCTGGCAATCCTCTTTCTCGTTTAGTTCTGGTTCACATCAAAATGCCACCAATAGTAAGCTTCCCATTTGAGCTCACTAGCATTTCCACCAATGTGAAACCATGCCTTCAAGGGATTAATGTGGCACATTGAAATGTATTTCGATCAACAGCAACTGCACTTTTTCATAAGAAACTGGCACCCTGCTGAAGTTCTAAAATCACGCCAATCGAGGTGTGACAAAATAAGCAACAAGAACACTTCAATTCTCCTCGTCTTGTTTGTTCTTCCTTACAGCATTTTTCTCGTGTGAGCACCCAAGTCTTCCCTCCTTTCCCTCTCTCTCACTGTGCTCTATTAGCTGTAATTCAAGCCACACTGGTGAGAACAGAAAAAATCTGTAACAGAAGCATTTCTGGGTACTAAAATGYCTGAGGGTATGTTAAAGGTGCATATACTACTACAATTTATCTTTAGTAAACCCAAGCTAACACTTTTACTCGCAGTATGTTAAGCCACAGTAGTCGTATTTTAACYATTACTTGAGGAATAACTTCAACTGTATAGCATTTAATTTTTATTTGAAATATAATATGTATGAAGACAAAAGTTCAGTCATGTGTCAATTCATGCATTTACACTTTAGTTCTAGAAAAGCAAAGAAAAATATTTCAAATGCTGAAAACTGACATTATTACATTACYGCACTACTATTCCCCTTGTTCAAGATACATTTTCTTTGTATATCATTCCTGACCTATTCATGCCATTCATTCAAGAATCTTAATATTTAACGTCTTATACTTTCTCTTTTGGACATCTSCTATGTCATGTGCATATTATTATGCCTAAGAGTAAAAACTGGGGTAAGAGCAAAATAAGGCAAGAGCAAACAACCTGTTTGCTTRGATTGTAATTAATTATCTGCCTTGAAAAGACGGAATTTTCAGAAGACTATTGATTCAGCATCCCTGAAAATACAKRAAACAAKTTCTATAMTACTATTACTGTTCTTGTTCTAACRTTTCTAGATATTAAGCTCTGTGACACTGAAAACAGTACTACTCAAATATCGCAAACAATATTTGCTCAGCAAATCAACACAATATTCATTTTTTTCCTATGATGGCTTTATCAATCACATCATTCTCTGGGAGAAAGCCCACCCTGACATCTAATTCAAGYCATGAAGCAATCTCTTAAGATGTTGGCTCTCGCCAAAATTAAATGAGCAAGCAGCAAGCCACCACACAACAGCAAATTATTTTTTCAGGATGTTGCAAGAGTTTGATTATTCTAAGATAAAACTGATTGTGTTGGGAATGACCTGTTAAATTATCTTTTTAAATTAAGGGTTTTAATACTTTAAAACCCCTGTAGTCTCATTATAATTCAAATTATAAATCCTATTTATTCAATCCTGCTCAATAAATACATAGGCCAGAAAGACATCCATGATCAAAATTAGGAGGTTTCTTTTATAATATACTGTCATGTCTTCCAAGATAAATGGAGCCAAACACAGAGGAAACACACAGCAAATTCCACGTTCCTTAAGCTCTAGTTGCGTTTATTTAACAATTTAACCTACTTGAACGAGAAACATGCCTCAAGATTAACATAGCATGTCTTCATTTACGATTCTGACGTATTCAGGTGATCCTTCATTTGAGAACCTTTAAAATCATTGTCATGAACACCTACATCCTTGCTGAGAGATTTATTTGCTTTTCCAGGTTATCTKAGTCCATTAAGTATTTCTGCCTACTTGTATTTACAATCTGTGGCTTATAAATGTGCACTTGTACTTCACCCATTATTTTAGGATCAAAAGATAACCTTCACCAAGTCTTCAATTTAGGTTCAGTCATCATAAAACAGGTCACTCTTGGGTAGTACTGTCAAGCTCCTTGCTTCAMGAATAGTAAGAATATGGAATTCTAAACATGAAAATCTGCTCCCTTCATGAGATGGGACTTTATGGCAGATTTTTAGTCTACTTTAGTCTACCTCAGTCTTCACAATAAAGTTAATTGGTATAAAAATGTGTGGCAAAAGCTAATTCTATATTATCTAACAAAATCACTTGTTTACAGTTGCTTAAATTTCTGAAAAGTTCTTGTACTTTCAGCTGAACAGATGGARTTTTAACCCAGTGAAGTTGCTGGTAAAATGAAGTGACAAGTATTTCAGATGATTTTAATGTTCATATAGAGTAGCTAAAGGTACAGTCTAAAACAAGAGAGTACATGATACCAAGCATTATACATCTCAGTTACTTCTAGAAGTAATGAATTTGAAATAATCAYGATGTCGGAGACACCACTTGCAAAYAAAGCTTTTCTTGGAGCTGGAGTWTYACACAGGAGAAAGCTCCTATGTGGACCCTCAACCCTTCTTCACAGCCAAAATTATTTACAGAACTTCTCTCCTACACCTCAGTAACATCTGCATTAAATTTACTGAGCCTTTTGCATTTTCAAGACCTGCACTTTGTAATAAACCAAATTGCCACAGGCCAAGTCAAAAGTTGGAAGAAAACATGTACAGACACAGAGTGTGYCTTTGCAAAGTCATTTCCATAAGAAACTAGGGTAAAAACTGCAGTCATAATTTGGAAAATGACACTTCTTTCTCCAGAACACCTTTTTTTTTATTTTCACTTAACTGGCAATATGTGCCAGAGAGTCCTGCTAGTATCCAAACAAAACTGTTTCATTAAAATCTGAAAACGCTGCTAGGAAATCATCTTGGTTCTTTTACCCTAAGACACATTCTTAGATTCATAGGCCTCTGTGGTCACGCATTACGTAAAAATGGGTGTTACATATATATTTTCTCAGTCAAGCAGAAAAATTTGTTTGCATCTATTTGATTGTGCATCCCTGSTGCTAACACATTAACTCAATGCAACCCAGCTCCTTGYATTTAGGTCAGAAAGGTCCTAGAAGGGAGGAGGTGTGCACACAWGCCTGATGCAGGCTCTAAACTTGAGCAGAGAAGRGAAAGCACCACAGAGGAAGCAGTCRGTGACACAATTAAACAAGCCAAAGAACACAACCACAAAAGGTCTGTAAAAGATAACAAGCCAGCAAGCCCATGTTGAAATGCTCAAGGTTATTTCTGCTGTAACARCTAAAGAAGATCAAACCACTCTGTTTTCTGTAACGTACTTGGGCATGATAACAATGAACCAATGCTGCAAACACCATAGCTCTCCAGGGATCAATGTGGGTATTTATCAGAGGCACTGTCAAGGCTGTGAGAACACGAAGTCCTTAAATGCCATAACCAGCCCCACCTGCAATCCCCCCATAGCTGGTCCAGGAGACATTTCAGCTCAGGACTGCCCCAGTTCTGGGTTGAGATACGCTGTTGACATCTCTAGGCTCAGGACTTGCTCTCTGCTGCTCCTGACTATTTAATCAGACTCGTCAGATCTGAATCAGGACCCAGCTCACCCACTGGCAGCTTTCTTGATCCTGGTGGACTGCAGCAGTCTCAGCCCTTTGTCCATCCTCCCACTGAGCCCCCTGTAATTCCCCAATACGACAGGTCATTGGTCTCACCATCAGGCACACCACGCTCTCACCTCAAATGATAAAAAGAAGTTGAGGGAAATTAATTAACAAGTAACACTCAAACAGTACAATGAATATGGACTTTTCTGTGTCACCATGAGCAGGGATGAGGAGGTTACCCTGAAACGCTGAATCAAACACTATCAGGCCAGTACTGAGGCCGCAAACTAAAGATAAGGAGCAGCCCAAGGCTTCATAATCAGACTTCTCTTGGGCAAGATGACAACAATGACTTCATCCCACTGAGGGGAAAACCCTGCAAAACAGTGCAGGAGGAGGCTCACCTGCAGGACAGACTGTTCAAACCAGTGATGACCCCAGGAGGCGGCTGAGTGCATTATGAAGTAATAACTGGCATGAGAAAAGATCCCTGAAGAGAGGCAAAGCAGAATGAAAACTAATGGTCTGTGCAGTCTACACAGCTCTGAACAATGGCTGATGCTGGCAGCAGCACTCTSCTTGCAACAAAATCCTACGTAATGTTTCAAAACAGTGCAAAACCAAAAAATTGCTYCAGGACAGTTTGCAAGGTAAGTGACTTGCCACAAGTGGTCAGTGACTTGCCACAGCTGGTGAAGTTCACTGATGATGTATAAAGCAAATGTTTACAAATGGTAGCTCAATGAGACTCTCACCTGTACCAGCACTGACCAGGTGCAACAGGCAGACTGAAGCTCTCCCTTTTCCCAATCAATATTYTGCATACCATATGGAGATCTTTGTTTAAATAGAAACATTTCTAATGCAGATAGTACCGCTTTCCTCTCTAATACTTTCTGGTTGATAGAAAGCCAACAAGGAAAGATCAATTTTTCACAAGGTTGTATGAGAAATGTGGTGATGAGATAAAAGGGATATGGTACCTGGACATCTAGAATAAAGTTCATGRATAACAGTAGATGACCTCTGAAGAAAGAACATATAAAACCAGTATACGTAAATGAATGCAGACAAACCTGTCCTTTGAGATTTCAAATTAAATATTRTTCATCTGTCCTCTTAGGCATGCTCCTGCCACACCTCACAACAGTTAGCTGCTACTGCAGATCTTTTTCATTACCATCTTTTTCTTTAAGTTCTAGAGCATTTTTTTTCTTTTTCTTCTCTAATTTTTTATCAGTAGTCCTCATATTTTATTATGAGCTTATATTGCAATCTTGTAAGTACCTTCTTAGACCTGTTCCTGTTAATTTACTGGGCCCACTGAATTAATCTTTTTACTGATTTCCAAAACTATCTGCTTTCCCTTTTTACCTACCTTTAAGAAAAAATAAAATACAGTAGAATGCAGTTTAGTTTAGGAAAGGCAAGCTCAACCTTCAAAACCGAAATCTATCTTAGACCTCACAAAGTATCTGACGAACTTAGAACAGCTCATGAGAGTAATCTGAGAACAAATTAAATTAGAAACAGAGCATGCTCCTCACACTGAAGTATTCATGGATTATGTATAATTTTCTGGCTAATTACTTGTTCGTTAATGCTGGTTGGTTTTATGTAAGCATTTTAATGTTTTAAAAGGCAGAAAGAGCTATGGAAGTAATAAGGCTAGTAGTACTACAACATTTCAACATATTTTTGAAAATACAATGTATGCTTTTCAGCACTTCTGATTTTACATGGGACGTCTCTGAAAAATAAAAATTTTACCCACTATGGAAGATATGTTGTAAGAATAGAGAAAAAGCCAACAGTCAGGTATACTTTGTATATATACTTCATAATAGTTGTACATAATTCAGGTGTGCATAATTATTGCCTATGATAACCATAAAAACCAAAATATTTGCTTAGTTTTCATGATTCACTCACCAGAAAAAAGTTACACAGCAATCTCTACATAATCTTAGGTACAGTTATGATTAAAAGAATRTGCAAGAGATATTATGTACTCATTCTAAACTCCATATTCTGACTTTCAGAAGACTTAGAATACTCTAAGTTCAAATATTTGACAATAATTAATTAAATATTTTTGAACCATACCAGAACACATTCAAAATAAGCCTAAATCTTATGGATAGTCTCCTTCATAACTTATTTTTTTTATTTTATATAGTCACACGTCATTCAACAGATTGTCAGATTATCTGAACACTGGAAGTTTTAAAGCCCTGTATAGGAGAAAGCCAAGTACTAGAAGTGCCTGCACAGAAACATACAATAGATAGTATAATAACAGTATCTATGCTTTTTTAATTATACACTCATATGTACATCAAATATTTGGAGGGGGGGGAAGGCAAGTAGGTCTTTAGATTTAGTAGAATGAGAGACAAGCCACATGCATAAAAACTGCAATTCCGTAGMTATGGAATTAATTATTGATATTTAGGACTGCAACTAGAGGGGGAATAAAGTACCACCAAACTGATAATCAGAGGGAAAAGCCCAGGTTAACCTATWCAATTTCACTGTAGATGAGAGGTTTTTTCCTGGCCTTGGGCTTTGTGGCTTTGGGCCACATCTAGCAAGCAGGAGACAGACAAGTCATACCAAGAATATGTCAGGGACTCAATACTTGCAAAAATCTGTATGCAGAAAGATCAGAGCTTCCCTTTTTCTCTGACAGAGGAGGGGCCCCAGCTTTCATGCTTTTCTGGCAAATAGAGGGAACATGGCCAACTTTCTTTGCATTTGCTGGCCAAAAGCTGAGACAGTCTCTGTCTCAATTCAAACTTGAAAACCTTTATTGGGATGCATATGGTTRCTCACAGAATAGAGCTTTATTGTAAGCAAAATGGGTAAGGCAGGAAAATCAGGACACAAAGGCTACATTTTTTTTTTAATTATCCTTTGACTTTAACTCAAATGCACAGAATTATATGGGAGAATTTTGCACAGTGTAAAGGTAAGCAAGAACAAGGAAGTGAAGGTTGCCTTTTTTCTTTTGTTCAGGCTTTCCACTCTTCTCAATCTCAGAGCTCCAGTGCTGTCATACCAAACAACTTTTCTTGCTTTAAATCTGTGCACACACCTTCCTCAAATATTTTTACAGTTTTCCCACTAACTCATAAGTGAAGTCTATGCAGCTTTCCATAAAGCACCACAGTTGAAATGAAGTTCAGGGGTGCACTGAAGCTGTTATACAGGATAATACTGTTCTGTACTGTTGTAAGTGTGGTACAGTATCTTTTGTCCTCAGAAATTTTAGCCTCCAAAGCAGCTTTCTGTCCCTAGCCAGCAGGAAAACTGACAGTTAAGGACAAAAATTATTAACTTGCATAATTAGGTAAAGAGTATGTGGAACAAAATGAGGGGATGACACAAACACGAAGGTAAACTTTGGGCAAAGYAGAATGACATTCGCAAATTTTAAGAGAATACACAAACTTGCCCCTTCTGGGAGAGTGGAGTGAAGACCTCCAGAAAACCCATTACTGTCTGTGCATCTCTACCATTCCTATGCCRATCAGGTAACAAAACTCCAAACAGATGTTATGATCTGAATCCTGAAAGAGAATCCAGGCAGGCAGAGTAGTCTAATAGTATACAGACATTTGAAAGATGTTACTGCATATTTTAACACTGACCTGTTTTATAGCCTGCTGTCTAGGGAACTGTTTATTTCTACACACCACTACTGAACCTGGCTTGCAAATCTAGAATCACAGTTCACAAAGTATAAAGAATTAATTTGTAAAGACGGTTCCCAGTATTGCCAATTCTTACAGTACTCAGAAAGGCACCGTTTTTCTAGAAACCCTAGTTKTACTATTATATAAGTACTAGCTGTACTAGTAATATAATAATTCATAATCTCAATCTTAAAAACAGAACTTTTATTTATAAAAGCAAGATGAAAATGGGAACAATAATGGTTTAAGAATTTTAAGACAAAAAGGAAGGTGCCATGCTTACTAATTTTAAGCCATAGAAGGGGAAGGATAATGAGGATTTGGAATTCCATGCTCTAAACAGTTGGTGCTGACAACACGTTTTTCATAATAAAATCGGTTTGTTGGCAGGCCCCCAGAATGGATTGGAATGACTAAACAAAACAGTGAAAATACATCTCAACTGTAGATATTATCCATTTATTAACATCACAAATTACCCAATTATTTTTCTAATTCTCCCAAAGTTAATATAAGATTTTAGTATTTCCTTATTTTAGTAAAGCAGAAGGACCATTTACAACCCAAAAAGTTGCTGACTTCCAAGGTATTTGTATTCCTTTATACTAATAAATCCATATTTTAAACAAAATTCTATTTTCCCTGATCCCTCAAGTCCTTAGATCTCCTATTACACAGACATAAGATGTTCTAAGACAGAGTTCCCGAATTTGCTGCACAAACAWAATCACAGCAAACAAAATTTTCTTCCAAAAAGTGTTCATAATTGAGTGACACAGGGATCCAGCTAAAAACATTTGCCATAGCTTATAACTTGCTGGAACAAGAAGAAATTTCAGCAGGCCACTAAGAACAAAAAAAAGGCATTGAACAATTTAAAAGACTCGTAAATGCCTTCTTAGTCATGGGCCTAAAACAGCATTTTACAAGAATATTCTTTCTTTATAGCAAATACAAAATGTTTCCACAACTATATATAAACAAACCTAATCTGTGTAAACAGATTGGTAGTTGACGATATCTGCTTAACACAAACAAGAACAAACAGTGTTAATATTATATTCTTTCTCCACAGTGAAACTGGCTGCTAAAGCTAGATTTTTAATAATCACAGCATTGCTATACCGGGGTACTATGTCTATACTTAAYTTTTATTTTCTTTCAGAAAAGCTAGATGAGAATGGAAACAACTGAACAGTGCATTTTGGGGTTCAACTGTATTTCCAAACAAGTTTCAACTTTAGACCTTTATCTACAAATCTTCTCTGCTTAAGTACTAAGAAGGCTAGTTTGGCTTAGGTAAAAAAACCCACCTTCTTCAACTTGAAACAACTTAAATAAAAAAAATTAAAGAGTAAATAAACAACTATGTTTCATACGGCAAGTTAGTTTAACCGTGTATTGGAATTGTGTTATACAGTCTCTGAAATCTGTTTTAATTAGGGGGCCAAAGGCATAACAAGTATCACCATGAAAATAACCCAATGTCACATGTATTTGGCCTAAGTTAATAGAATTTTGTGAGATTATTAAATACTGACAGCTACTTTCTACATCCATCCAACAAAAAAAAATTTAAACCCCTATAATTCAAACCCTGAACATTCAAATTACTCAAGCTAATGATATTAGAAATACCTCTAAATGGGATTGTCATGGAGGTTTTAGTAAATGACACACGTATGAAACCATCCATTTCTGTGTTGTTTCTCCCTATTTCATTTCTAAGTCTACTGAGTGGACACCACCACTGAAGTGGAACTTCTTGCTCACACTTTTCTGAATTAAAGACAGAATGAAAACAGATGCATATAAAAATCAACGACAGCAATTTTAAGTGGCTCTTGAGACACAAGTATTTCCAACAGGTGTCCAACTGTTTGATTTTATTGTTTCTATTTTTGTTGTCTATTCCATAAATTGATTATTAAGAAAAACAAAAATAAAAAAAGATGCAATCATGAAAAAACCAAAGAGAATTAAGCAAGATTCACCCTTTTTGTATGTTGTTTGGAAGCAAAAATGCAAACAACAGCCTATTCATGCTACACTGAAAATCTTCWCGGACTCTGAAGGAGCCCTATTAAGAAACATTCTTCACTTAAAAAAATGCAGAAGTACCATAACACAAAAAGCTTAAAGAAACGTTATCTGCCTGGTCCTCTCTGACACCTTTGCCACTCMATACGTTACAAAACTGTGGCACGTGGCATAGCTAAGGATTGAACATGAGCTCCAGAACCATGCAGGGACTCTGCCTGTTTGCCAGTCCCTCCTGCAGTCAGAAATCCAGGGTTYTCTAGCCTTGCAGACATGCTCCTCTACGTCTACTGCTTTCCGTAAGTCTGCTGAACTAAAATGGGTGTACATTSAGTGATCAGAAATTTAAAGCTTTCACAAGAAGTGCAATGAGGTTAYTTTCCCCCAGCTTTCAGTAGAAACCACCCTGTACTTACAGAACATCTGATACACTTGAAAGTCACCAGAAGTGCAACTTTTTCTAGAAAAAGTTAGCAAAATACTAACCAATTATTAGAAATCTCTGCCCATCAATGCAACAATCTAAATATAAATGCATTTTAACATACTTGTCCAATCTGAACTATAACTAACTGGTTGAAAACACATCTTTGAAAARTGTCGGAATATGAAAATTACCTAAAATTAGAACAGAAGCAGAATACCATCTTCAAAATGCGAATCAGCCTGGATATTAAAACACTGGGTTTCGTTTTTCCCTTGCAATTTGGTACATAGCTAAAATTCTAAAACCCTCAAGGAATTTAAAAGGAGGCATTCACATCAAGAATGTTCCTCAAGAAGTCCACAGGTTGTCYTTTGATGTGAACTGTTGGTAGCACACAAAGCAGTAGCTGGTCTGGTATGACCCATTTTTAATCTTGCAACATTCGAAAGGGAAACCAAGTTGGTTTTCCCCAAAACACTGCTGAAAGGTATTTGTACCGCTACAGAAAGAAATTAACCTAATCCAAGCAATAGAGTTTCGTACTTGGAGTAAAGGAATGCATTATGAAAATGTTTGAAAGAAGATGCAGTGTAACAAAAACCTCAAATACCAAAGATCACTGCAGCAGCATTCTTGCTGTATGCTGTAGCACAGACAGAGAAAAATACTGTGGGAGGAGAGGTCTCACATCAGAGCATTGTCTGAAAGAGCAGACAGCAAGGTCCTACTGCACAAGGCAAGGTCAACGCAACTGGAGAGTCATCTGTTTAAGAAAACACACTATTATTAGATGCAAGTTATGCAGCACTTGTGCATACTAATAGAATAAAACCCTTACCCCAAAAATAAATGT
The DNA here is from genome assembly GCF_030028575.1 of Malurus melanocephalus. Lineage (NCBI taxonomy): Eukaryota > Metazoa > Chordata > Aves > Passeriformes > Maluridae > Malurus > Malurus melanocephalus. The sequence continues at coordinate 5,116,665 of NW_026623244.1, read as the reverse complement.
TTTCAAATGGTAGCTTCAAGTTTGTTCTCAGTGTTTCTAAGTTTTGTGTCTCATTTGAAACATTGAAACRAGTAACATAAAGAATACTGAAAATACCTAAGAATTTAATTTTTAATTACATATGAAATCTTACAACCAACAAATACAACAGTACTTTAATGAGGAGGCACCACTGAAAATGTTGCAACAAGTTATTAAACATTACTTACTGATAGCAATGTAGAATAAAAAGTATCCCACAGTTGGGAGCCTATTTAAACTGTTATGATATGCCAGGGACAATGTGAGTAAAATGTCACAGTCGCTGTGCTGGCCCACAGAATGCACTTCCTTGTACAAGATCCAAGCCTGCACTGTCTCTACACCCAAATGCTAAGTCAAGTACACAYGAGTTTGGGATGCAAAGAATGCAGGAGGCAGCTCTGTGGGGCACATCACATACTCCACAAGGCTTGTGTCCCTGATGCTTTAAATCATTTACTGAAAGAGCTGATATTACCTGTGRCACCATCACTGACATTTGATAAACYGAAGCAATGTAGCAGGCTCAGGAAGAAGGATARTTCTGGTGGGGAGTTGAGCTCATCCTCTTAGCTCTTGTACTTTACCAGTTTTCAGTAAGTGCTGCCACACCAAGCCCTTGCTTGGACATGTGTGATTATTTACGAATGAGTGGGCAGTTAAGAAGAAAGTATTGGGGATGGCCTAGTTTAAAATCAGTGACATTAATTATGTCTTGCACAGAGATATCAGCATGACAGAGTATGCAAAACCAGAGGACCAGATTTTGATCCCATATTGACAAATTAACTTCTTGGTTTCAAGTAAAACCAAAAGTCTGTGCCTCAAAACAGAAGAAAAAGATTAGAGAACTCTCAATATAAGAAATTCATAGAAAGACTGTCACCACTTTACCCTCAGCTCTTGAACACAAGTCTTGTTTCAGAAGCTAAATGTTTTGCTCAAAAAAATCAAAGAGTGAAATATGACCCATATCTGGCAGAGCCATGACTATGGAAAACCCCACCCACAAGCTGATATAGGTATAGGTTTGCCAAGACAAATAAAGCAGTATGCAGAGTAAGCTGGACTGCTCTCACATAATATCAATCATGTAGGTTCTGAAGTACATGTGCAACACCTCTCTTCTAAATGATTAAGAAGGCTCAAGAAGGGACAAAATTAATCTAAGGGAAAACATGGAWTTCATGTTAGCATGCTAACAGCTTTCTAAAACAGAGAGGTGATGAAACGCGTTATTTACAAATGAATCAGACTGCACATTAAAGGTACAGAATCTGTTAACCTGCTGTCTGCACAATCAAATGATAGCCACTGCTCAATGAAACCATCAATGGTTGCATTGTGAACAGGCGTGAGAGTAAGTCTGTCCATGCTGGAGCTGCATGATTCATTCCAATGTTTCAGTTACTAGTATTTTCAAAAAGTATGTAAGAGAAAAAAAAACGTGAATTATTGCTAATGACACTTGGCATTGTCATTTATAAAATTTAAGAGTCATAGTCATGACCCAAAATTCATTTTGCATTAAGCACTGTAGAAACAGGAAACAAAATGACAACCCGCATTYTGAACTGCGGTCATCAGTGTTTTAAAAGAAAACACTCTTAAAGAAACGCTTTTGTAAATATGCAGATAAATTAAGATGATCACTTAAAAAACCCTTAGTTTTAAGGTTTAATGGAAAAAATCCCTATGCAAATCACAGACTTCTAATGAAATAATAAATTAGTTACTTTTTGCTTCATTTATAACTGAAGTTTTTCTTTAACTAATTCTCATTTCAAATCTAAGAWCTATTGGTAATTATAGCTGCTTTTCTCCAAAAAATAAAGAAGAGCTGCTAACTTAGGCAAATTATTTCCAGTGGTTATAAGTCTACTACCCTTTATGAACTGTCACCACTGTGCCTTGTTTCTATATCGGATTTTAGTGCAGGTTTAGTCACTGACGGATCTTAACATCCATATTTTTCTTAAATAAAACAGCCCTTTGATAAAAGAAATACTCACTTCCATGGGTACTTACAAACAATGCTCAAACTGTTTCATGACATTCTTTTAGATAACCTAAATATAGAGAATTTCTTTTTCTCCTATTGCAAACCTCCCAAACATCAAATTAGCTTATCATCTCTTTCATGAACTAGCTCTATGATCTCCGGTAAACACAGTTTTGAGAAACTTTTTRTTCTGTAGTAGGGTTTTCATATTTTTTGATCTAAAAGTTTTACCTTGTGGGATTTTTTTTCCCTTCTTAACGTTTTGGAACTCTGGTTTGAACATCACACTTTTATCAGTTAAGAGGTATCACATGAAATCAATGTTAATGGAAGGATAAGAAACTGCACTGCCTGGTCTAAAGTCTTAATAACTAACTTTTGAATAAGTATAAAAATACAAATGAACTCATTACAGAATCTGAGATTACTACTTCAATATGGCAGAAAAAGAATGAATTCTGTTTAAATGACTAAGAAAGCAAGACTTTTAGTAATCCTCTGCAAATTTATGCAGACTGGACATGGTCTTTTATGTCTTGGGAATTTCTCTCAAGCACTTCCTAATACACAAAACGTTGTGTCTGTTTCTGGTTTCACCTTGTATGTTTCACTGCTAGCAGATTTGTTTAGGTGTTTTTGTAATGATCACAAACATCGGTTGTTTGCCATTGACTTTTTGAGGGAGGGGATCAAAGATGATTATTTGTAGCTGGAAAGACAAGACTTAAACTACATAACAGTCACTGCTCTGCAATGATTATTAAGTGGCTGCTTCGTAATTGGCCGGCTCTCTGATCCTCTTTCAAATAAACAAACATAAAGGATGGAAATATTTAGCAAACTTTTGTCACACAAACATCGAGGACTGAAATATTTGGAAAACTTTTTATCAAACTTTTAGCATAATAAATACAACAAGAAGGCCAATTCTGCTCCTTACACAAACGCTTCACTATGAAACAAAACATTTTACTGTTCCTTGAAGTACAGCTGATCCTTCAGGCATTTCTCTACCACTCTCAGTCCAGCTCTTTCATTTCCTTTATCAGAAGAAGCCCATTTCACAGTCACCTGTATGGGCTCTTCCCTTTATCACCTGTGCTGGTGGCATCCCAAGAAGGTGCAGCAGAACAGAAAAAGCATCACACTTAGACACTTTGGTCCTGATCCTACAAACACTTCAGGGAAACAACTTCTGCAAGTGTTTGCAGACTTTGAGTCTTCATAACTCAACAACACTTCACTAAGCGGGGCAAAGAGAAGTCTGGAGCTGGAAGGAATGCACTGCCCCTTCACGCCAGGGTGTCAGGGCCTGCAGCTCCGGCAAAGAGCTGAGACCCACTGAGGCGGGGAGAGAAGCAGCACCCCTGACGCTTACAGCCACAGGCTCCYTCCAACGCCACATCTCCGATGAGCTGCACCACTCTTGGACTAAAATTTGCCRGACTTCAACGTAAAAACTACAACTGTTTGTACAATCGCCGTGGAAGAGAGAAACTGAGGGATGAATTATGACAATTTCTAGCATGGGGGATGAGGRCACCCACCCCAGTTTTCTTTTGCTTTTGGAATTTTCTTGAACCCTACCGGAGGAAGGGGAGAGCCCYTAAGCCGAAGGTCAGGCGGGGAGGGCGCGGGCAGCGGGGGCTGCGGAACATGGCCGAAAGAGGAGCCCCTGCCCGCCCCCGGGCACGGCCGCAGCGGGCAGCYCTCCGCAACTCCCCGGGGCCAGGAGAGCCGGGGGGACGGGACCCGACCCCCGAGAGCCCCCGGAGGGGAGCCAGCCACGCTCGGGAGCCAGGGAAAGAGCCCGTGAAAGCGGGCGGGGGTGAGCAGGGGACGCACCTTTCAGCGTCCCCCCGGCATCTTGTCCTCCTCCTCCTCRGGTCGGCGGTGACTCCGGAGGCAGCGGGGCCGCGGCGGCGGAGCGCTCTGCGGGACGGGGCCGCCCCCGGCTCGCCAGGGCTCCACGGCCGCCGCTGCCCGGGGCGGCGGAGCGAGCGAGGCGCCTTCCCCGGCGGGCCGGGGGCGGGGGCTGCGGGCGCGCACCGCCCCGCCGGGCCCGGGAGGGACGGGGAGAGCTGGGGAGGGGCCGCGGGGCAGCGCCGCCAACTGAGTCAGCCGCGGGCAGAGGGCGCGGGGCCGCCAGGGAGGGCTGCCCCGGGACCGCCCCTCCGCGGCCGTGGAGAGCGGGTTTGTCCCGCCGGATGGCTGCCCTCGGGAAGGGTCGCTGGGAACATTCCCCGCACACGAGGCAGAGGGGATGCGGCAGCTCCTCCTTGTCGTGCCCCGGGCAGCCCCGCGCTCCCGCAGGCACGGCGCGCTGTGTGGAGCGCTCCACGTCCCGCAAGTGCGGCAGCGGGAACCACTGTCCCCGCTCGGCGTGCGCGCGGCCGCTCATGAGGGCACCCCGCTGAGGGCACCCCCGGAGCCAGAGAGCGCGCCCCGGGTCCCGTCCCGCCCTGGCAGCTGGAGCCGCCCGCCGAAGAGCTTCCTCCTACCTCCCGCAAACGGGCGCCATCGGCCGAGCGCCCCAGCCCCGCGCGTCCGCACCGCGGAGCAGCGGCGCCGTCCCGCGCGGCTGGAGCGGGTCCAGCGCCATCGCCGTGCGCGCCCTGCGAGCGGGGGCCGGGGCGGGGGCGGGCCGGGCCGCGGCTGCCTCAGCGCATCGGAATGTGGGCCCGCGCCCCCCGCCCCGCGGCAAGCGAGCGGCTCGGCCCCCGCAGCACAGCCCCGGGCGCGCTGCACAGCACAGCGCGGGAAGCGCGGCCGCGCAGCCCCGGCCCGGTGCCTCGCCCCGGCGGCATCAGCGGGGACAGCGCGGAGCCCGGGGCAGGGCAGGGGAGCGCGGCGCGGTTTCCATCGGCGCTGCGGGACAAACCCGCTTTACTGAAGGCAGCAGTGCATCGCTGCTTGCGATTTTTTCCATAAGAAGTACAAGAAGGAAAAGTGTCTCGTAAACTTCCAGTTTGAAGGAATCTTCCTCATTTTTAAAGTGGCGAAAGTTGGCTATAGATAACACGGGTATGTTTAGGACGTTTTTTGCGAAGGGCACTGATTCTCGTAACAAAGGTATGCGGGGATTGCATTCCAGTGCGGTGCTGTAAAACTTGCAGTTCATACATTTCATTCTCTTTCAAAGCAAGAAACTCATCCTGTCATCTTACGTTATACTATTTACGTTATACTACCACTTGAAAATCAGATCTAGCCCTACGGATTCTGCTTTGTTACCTGAGCAAAGACGCATCACCTCATTGCAATAATTATCTTATTATGAGCATAATACAAGAGTATTGATGTCACGTACATAGTAATAGTGGGAAAAGTCTGTTAGCAAATAATCTAAAGCCAGTGAAGTTACCCACTGGTAAGTTACATATTTTCAAACATGATTTTTAAAACAAATTAGGTCGGCTATAGTATGTTATATATTTATTCACTTACTACTTCCTGGYGTTACATTTATTATCTATTCTGAGTCTTCTCATGGCTTTCAGATTCTGATTATTAGGACAGAGAAGAAAATACATCCATTRTAGCAAAGCACCTTGAACTTTTGAGCAGAATACAATCTAAATAATTTATTGTTTAGGAGACATGAGACGTCAGTCTGAACTAATTTAGGTAATTAAGTCATACTACTGATCATTCTATACTGAAATACAGTATATATTGGATAAAATCCAGGTCCTGCAGAACATTTAATATTCCCTTTGCCTCGAGCTCAGTCTGGATGTCATTCACTGCATATAGCATCCAAAAAATGGCATAATACAATATTTTGCAAAAATTAAAATTTGAGTAGTGAATCTTTTCCAGCTCATGTTTTGTGTATTTTTCAGTATTTTCATATATTTAGATACTGAATATCAGTTCAAAATACATTCAATTAATAATTTACTAGTGTACACTACAACTTATGTCAGTTACTTCGTAACAAGTCATGAAATGGGGTTTTCAGCTCTACAATAGTGAAAATGAATTATCCTCCAAACACACAGGCAACACCCACCTTTCCATGGAAGCTTTTTCCAGTTTCTCTCTGCTTTTCCATTTGTTTTAAAAAGTGCAGGAAAGTTGCTATCACATGATTCCAGGGGAAAATATATATAATTTTTCCTTTACAACGTGTTTGCACTTTTTTTTAACTTCCAAAACTCCAAGAATAAAAAGGTATCCTATACTGAAAAGAAAGTGTTATATTTCACTGGATGGAAAATTTGGAGAAATCACCACATCCTTGACTTGCCTAAAAGGCATCTGTCTTCAGACACACATCAATGGGCTAACTTAGCATACCAGGGATCAATAAAAAGCTCAAGCAATTTGTTTCACTAAGAATTTAATTATTGAAATCCAGTTCCTCACATGTAAATTGAAGACTTCGTGTTTCACCAGGATACTGGAGGATTATTTAGTAGGATTTTTGAACACTGAAAGTTACATGTCAGATACAACAGTGAAAGGTGCTCTCTACAAAATAATTAGATGCTTATTTTCTCTGGRATGACATTTCCTTCTCTGAATACTGTAGGAAAGAAATTACAAATAACACAAAGCTGCAGGACTGCTTTTTTCCTAAAACGTACTTATGCAGTTAACAGTTCAGAAATTGCATCCCTGCTACCAAGCATTGCAGGATGAGAAAAATTTGAATATGAAACAATAATGGTGTCTAGATATATCTAATAAAGTTACTGCAAGAAGAGTTACTTGGGAAGAAGCTCATTTCCTTGGTGACTTGTTGGAAAGCTGCCATTAGGACTGTTACCCAGGATGTCTCTCCCTGGTTGTACACACAATGGAAGAGAATCCCCTCAAAAAGGTCACTAACCTTTCTTCAAATTTTTCCCCAAGGTGGGAGAACTCTACAGGCAGCCAGAGCTCCACTTTCTTTGGGGGTTTCCCACACCTGARCTTTGAAGAAGTGACTTTGAGCTGCCTGCCAACTTCAGTGTTATATAGATGACGAAATTTTTTTTTTTTTGCTGGACTTCACTCAAAGGTCATGGTTTCTTTTTAACATCCTCAGCCAAGCAGAGAGTGCTTTGAGAATGCTTTAGTTTTCTCTCTCATTTGTACATCAGTGTCTACCCTGTTCTTGTGAGCACTCACCATTAGTCATTACATTGTACCCTACTGCTCCTCCAAGCTTGATGATCCAGAAAGACAACACATCCAGCTCAAATACAATATCTTTTGGTACAGAATAATACAGGATTTTCAAAAAAATATTGATGTGTCTCACAGTCTTCTACCAACCATGCATTTTGGAGTTTGGGTTACAGGATTGATTTAGAGATGAACTTCAAAGTGATGCATAAATATTAAATTCCACACATTCCTGTGAGATGGTATTATTCACATTATACAGATGGGGAAACTAAAGCAATGTGAGTTTAYTTGGGCAATTTTCCCATCAGCAAAAAAAGTAACTACAGTGGTAGCATCAGTAYTCAAGAATATCTGGCTTTTTTCTGCACTCAGTCTGAACTATGTATCACTTGCCTAAACCCTGCAGTGTAATGTATAATGGAATATTTTGTTTTTAATCGTGGTATTATGTAGCAATATTTTCAAACAATTTATTTAACAAATTATATAAAACACTTAAAATATGATCTTAATTTAAAAAAAAAATAGCCAAAAGGTTTTTCCTTGGGCTTTGCTCCAAAATTCACCCTTCAGCTAGGACTAAAGAAAAGCATGCAYGCTTGCACAAATGCAAACAAATTCTAAAAGAAAATTAGAAACACATGAAAGTAAGGACTCAGAATGTTTTCTTAACTAAACTCTGGTTTCAGTACAGTAAAATTTTCATTGATTCACCAATGGATAGACAATTTTTGTGTGAAGGAACATGCAGGCCTTATCTGCAATTAATTCCTTGCTTCCAATAAACCAATTATTATTCTACAGAAGTACAACCCATGGAGGGAGGGTGGTGACTGCTCTGTCAGGGCATCTCAGCTCTCTCTAAAACACAACCCTCCTTCAGTCATAAAGGGATTCTGCCCCATGAWAAAACAGTTCTAACACAAAGGCAGTTTCAGTTAAGACAATTATTTTACAAGTATTCTAGATAAATAAATAAGACAAATTACTTGAATTGCAGAMATTGTTTTAAAGTTATTAACTCTGGACTGGAGGTTTTTTATAAAGTTTGTCATTCTATAAATGTTCCAGGAGCTTTGTAACTAAATGACAAACTTAATGTTACTTTGTGTGATGTGAGGTCAGTTTTGCTCATCTTACTATTACAACTATCACAGTCATGGAGGCAATTCTGAAAGTCTAATGAACTTTCTCATAGACTTTCTGACATTACAATTATGAAAAAAAATGTAACTAGAGTAAAAAAAAACAGTTACAAATAAGCTGAAGCAATGAGCTTTGGAATTGATGTCAGCTGTTTGACTTTCAAATCATTAATAAAGTCACCCCCCAATTAATCTTTGGAAAAGATATGAAAGGTTTAGTGCAAAATTTGAAAAAAGCTCCCACACTTTTTTCAAATATCTCTAGGATAGAATATTTCTGGTAAAGATAATTGATTATAAATATGGAATAATTGCATACTCATTTTTTGGCTACACAAGTTTTAGTCTGAGGAATTTTACATTTCAGTGAAGCAGCTCTGGATATAGATCAAATTAAAGAAAGTCTTTTATGTCTTAACTGTATTCCCATTGTGTAACTTAGCTATGTTYTTAGTAGGCCATTATTTTATGTCAGTTTAGGTTAGAGACTATATTAGAGAATACAGGTCCTCATTATTGGAGCAATAACTCTTGTTTATCTTATATTACATTGCAGGGACAATGGAAATCAAAGTATTAATACTAATAATTGAATAAGGTTCATAAGTCTAATAAAATTGAATACTACATAATAATTTTCTGTTCATTCTAAACCCAGAAGATGGAAAATACACAGCTATTAATTGATTAATCTATGAGAATTTGGGAGTCAATAATAGTACTTGAGTATTAGGATATTAAAGTGGCAAGTTAACTAGTGCTTTCATTCCAGATTAAGTTATACAGTCATGATGRAAATGTATTGAGAAGCCCTCTTTACTACCTTCCTCATATAGTTTTAGATTTGAAGTTCTTCAAACACACAGTAAAATCCTTAATACATTTATAATGATAAAATGTGTGGTTTCTTGCATAAAATTGCATGGTCCAACCAGAATGGAGTATTGTCCTGAGCATCTAAACAATAAAGCCTGATTGATCTAAACTATTACATGTATTTCTTTAATGTCATTAACTGTTCAAGTTCACCTGATGGAACAGTATTTCTAGGCTTGTTTGTCCTGACATTTTCAAGGGAGCTTCCCCAAAAGGCAGTTTTTCTATTGCCTCATGATTGTGTGTTAAGTTTGGATACCAAACTATTATTGTACTCATGGATTGCCTTCATCTGCAATGCAACAAATTGCCTGACTTGCCCATGTTCTGTCATCCATTTAAAAAAACAGCCAAGAATGAGTTAAATGAATGTAATAAATTATAAAATCTGTATCGTCTTTAATGCTCATGTCTAAACAGCAACCAGTCTACAGCTTAATTTAATATTAACCCCATTCAGTTCCTTTACTGGCAACCTGCCATAGTATACATTTATCCAATTCAWAAAGCAACACAATAATTTGTTTAGGTAACTAACCAAAACATTTAAAGCCTGAAGATATTTTAACTGTTTGTTTTTCTTTTAATAGTTGAAAAATTTGGATGTCAACACAATGGGCAATCACATTAGGAAGCATATAATTACCCACTATGTTCGTATTTTTCTATTCTTAATGTTGAGGTATTTCATGTTGGGTGATTCCAAGCAGCTCTATGTAAAAAGTGTAACTCAGAACCTTACTGTGTAGTGTAAATCACTGCAATTTTAATGCAGAATTACACTAACACATTATTTGAAAAGGAAAATAAAATAAGTAAAAYCTTGTAGCACTGCAACAACACCATGTTTTAGCCTGGTAAGCATTTCAATGCTTCGCTGAAATCTGTAAGAGGTAAGCAAATAATAATCTAGTGTTTTCTGCAAAGTCAGGCTGACTGATTAGGTGTTGAAAATGTGGAGCACGGCAATGCTTGTGGTTAGGAGTTCTTAAAAATATGAGCATTTATGACCAGAACTTTCCATGGAAGAAGCCAGACAATCAGACTGCAAAACGGGTAATCACTACTTTGCTTTTTGCTCATGAAATTAAAAAAAGGATATTAACTTTGCAATATCTATTACAGCCTTCTCCCCCCAAAAGGAACATTATTAAATTTACTGTAAATTCTAAAAATACGTATTTTACGATCCACTTGTAAAGTTCGTATACTCAATATTTAAAGAAAAAAAAAATTGCCTTGTTCCATTGTCACATCAGTGCACATAGTTTCACAGCTAGTCCTGAASAACACAATTTTATGTAACCTTAAATACAACAGAACTTTAGTAAAATATTTTTTCTTTTATAATAAAACCAAAATAAACTTCAGCTTCTGTTTTATATGCCAGTTGAGATTCTTTGCAGTAATTCCTTCCACATCTGCTCTGCAGCTTTCAGGTTTATAAAAGCAGCATCTCCCAATTTCCTTTCATCAGGATATCCATATGCTGTGTTTTATAGACATGTTGGTACAGTTTAACACTGAGYCACTAATTACAACTTGGAGTCATATATATGCTAAGGCTAAGAAAATAAATGCATGTGSTTATGAGGCATTTAATAGTGAAAATCCTGGACAACCTAGTCAAAAATTCTTCAAAGTGTGCTAACATACCAATAAATGTACACCTGAAATTATCACGAAAGTCATAAAAATAAAATTGAGAGTTAAAAAAAAAGTAAATAATAAAACTGTACAGAAGCACCACCAGAATTTAAACCAATGGCCTACGATCATGCGCAGAAAAGTTACCAACCAGATTGTGACAGCAAAACTGCAGCTAAAGAGCCAAATGGTTTGTTGATGGGACTGGTATGGAAATATCTTCATAAAACGTTTGTTCAAAACAAATTTCTAGGATTTGTGAAGACAGTACAGTGTTGCTATCTCCCTATTTCTAGTTTCTCAGTTGCCGGTGTATTGTAAATGCGATTGGCTTTCTAGTGAACAGTCCATTGATGGCAGCWTTTGAGGGAATAGAGCACAGGATGACCTCAAACCACATTAATCATCACTACATGCTGGATTAGGAGTTCTGCAGTCCTGACTGATCTGTGGTGCTGTATTCCCTTCTCTGTGCACCCTCACYCAATACTCCTGTACCCTTGAGAGCACAACCGTAGTAGCCCCCACTGGTTCCACCTCTGAGAGATGACAGTCTAAGCACAACTGGGGAACTGAAAGCAGCTGCTGTTCTTTACAGCAAATTCTATRTAAGCATGGTATGAGCTATATAAAAAATTGGGGCCCTAAATATATCCATTAAGCTCCTGAGAAAGAGATCTAGGCTGCAGTTTTAGAAAGACCAGTGTAACCCTTCATGCTTCTGTCTAGAAGTTCCTARTGCTGTAAAAACATTTAAATGGGAGAAATGAAATGTGAATAATGCTTTTTCATTAATCACCTACCTGGAAAATATTTCTAAGTTTGCATATGAAAGAGTAAATGTGTCTTGTCACAAAAAAGATCAGTAAAGACTACAAAAAMTGCTTTAAATCCTGAAGTGAAGTTCTAAATATCCAAGGAGACAAAAGRCAAATTAGAAAAACATGCTACAAAAATATCTGTGGGCATCAAGGAACTTGGAAAAAMCAGAATCCTCTAGAAAATTTTAAAGAGCAGGATCAAGCTGGCAAATATATTTCTCTTGAAGAAAACAGYTCTTAAGTTTCTTGATCAAAACTGACACCTAGAGCGCTACAAGCTAATATAAAGCAGTGTCCATTACCTTAAGCCCAAGGTTTCCAGGTTTAAAAAAAAGCATAGTAAAGAAACAGAAATGTGGGTATAAGCCTAGTTTTCCTATTTTTTTCCATGCTAAGGATACAGGCTGTAATCTGAAGCAAGCAACATGCTGTTGTATTCTTATATAATCAGCAGAGAACAAACTGTTCCTTCTCTTCCTTAAATCTGTACCCAATCACACAGACAGGCTTCACTGGGACAGCTTTGCTACAGAGTGCTTGCCAGTGAGAGAACAAAGATTTTCCCCCAGACTTTCCCTTTTCTCCCCCTTCCCTCCCCCTCCTAAGAGAACAGGAGATACAAGAGGCTGTTCTGTAAAGCTGTATCAAGATGATTTAGGATAGACATTAAAATTTACAAGTCCTGTTGATGCAGAAAATAAGGTTAATCTGTGAAGTTTATAGCTTTATATATATATATGTTTCACTCCTTCCTTCCTTCCTTATAAAAAACAACATAACTGTGTTGATAACATCATAAATTGAAATTAGCTACCTTTTTTTTTTGCAAATTAAGAACTAACAAACTGCAAAGGCAATRCAGCTACACGGTTCTGGCAGGTAAAGAAAAGGGAGATTAATCACATAAACAAATGAGGCTTCTGGGGAAGCCTAGGCTACCTTGCAACTTCCAGTCCTCCCAYGGGAGATTTCAGATTGTACTGTTTTGATATTACTCTGCATTTTTAATAATGAAAAAAAAAAAGTTTTGTCAGATGGCAAGGATAAAGAGCATCAGCTAAGTGCTTTCATATGGACTCCTTACACGTTACTGCAAATAGCAGAATATAGGGTCTCATTCATATTACATACAGATGATGTTTAATGAAGAAATTCAACACATCTATTACAAGGTACTAATTGACATGAAATATTTCTGGCAAAGTGAAAAAAACCCAACACAATCAGGTTTACTTTTAAAAAGCAAACAGCTTTTTCCTTCATTTCCTGATCGAAACCCAGTAGCGACTGAACAGTTTTAAAGGTAATATAAAGGAATATTTGCTTTAAGAAATGAAGTACTGGAAAAGTAATGGGAAAACAAGTAAGTAAATACTAAAATCTGATTTGCAGTGCACTGTGTGTATTTTTATAAAATCAAATGGATTTGCCACGTAGCCTTTCCAAATAATATCAAAAAAAGGTTTTTCTCTTCTCTAACATTACTCAGCTTCCCAAAAACTGTCCAGTACTTCTCATGAAGTAGAACAACACCTAACAGTGCCAGTTAACACCAGCAAAAAATACTTCAGCCAACCTTCCCGTGAAAAACATGTTGACAAGTATTTTTTCTAGCTCACTGTAGTTGTTAGCCATGTCACCTCCTCCCTTTCTAATATTTCTCTCCCTTAATTTAAGTCAGTACAACCTTTCCCAACTCTGCCAGGCTTTAGGCACATTATGGTGTGTCAATGCTCAAAAACTTGCACAACTTTCTCATTTCATCAGCTGCACTGCCTGAAGWGGCTCTTCCAGCACACCTGCTCCTGTCCATAGCCCTGTGCTGTGGTGASCAGAGCAACAGCGACTGGGAAACCCTGGCATTAGAAATATTTGGCAGTAGAGCCTGGGGATGACGTCCYAGATGATGTATAAGGCCTCCCTGCCTCAGCACCTGCACCAAGAACCTCCTCAAGAACTATGCAGGGSTCTCACCCCAGCCCCAAAATAAAAATTGGGAGTGGAACAGAAATATTTTTTGAATGTCCCAGGCAAACAGTAGAAAATCCTAAATTCATCCTAGCTCATCACAAATCGCCACAAATAATTTAAACAGCAAGACTGTACTTTCTACCCCTCCCTTTTAATTTTTTTTTTTTTTAGTAAGGATGTTTAGGATATATGCTACTTATCCAGACTGCACCATACCCAGTATCATCATTATTGATAAGATGTTCAATTTCATTCCAAGATCCTGGCCAACTCATTGATGTTCACATCCTGGGGGCAGACCCTCTCTCCTCTCTCCCTAGATTTTCAGAGGGAGCATTGCCGAAGTCCTCCAGCACCATCTAGAATCTTTTGCTCTGAKGGGGTGCAGGACACAATTTAAAACATCAGAGAATAAAGTTTAAGAGATTATTGAAGGGTCTGCTGAGCAGCATTATGTGTAGTAAATAAAAAGCTTCAATAGCATTTGGAATCCTACTTAAATTTAATATTTACACTGCGTACATCACATTGAAACTTTCAATGTCTAGATCTGTGGATTTTGAGTTTTAAAAGGATTTAATCTTACGCCCTACGGAAAAAAGAAATACAGCCCCACCTGCCGACAGAACAGTCACAGYACAAAGGGCAAACCAACCTCTACTCGCTGGCCAGAAAACACGAGKTTTCTTTCCACCTCCTTTCACACAGACCCCCAAAACACTTCATTAAGCAGAGCAAGAACTCAAATCTCTTTCCTCCTTTTCTCAGCATATAAACTCAGCATATATTATGACAAATTAGTTTATTTTTTCTAAAATTCACTGCTCCTTGACAGGGTAATGTACAAATTCCATTCAATAGCGTGAGAAAATACAGTTCAATAAAAGCTTATCAAAAAATAATCAACTGAAACCTATTTGAAGAGTTCATCTGCATATTTTATCTCATGCACTACTTCCTGTGCTCAGTGCTAAGTACACTTTATCAAATCAATAAGGGGATAACTTGCAGTGCTGATAAGTATTTTGCAACTTCTGTGAAAAGTTTGTTACCCAAGGTATAATGGGAATGTTTTTTAAGTACTTTGATCTCTTTTCCTTTTGTTTGGTTAGTTGTTGGGTTTTTTCGAGTGAATAGCATAATATTGTAATTTTGTTTTAAKTCTTATTATCTAGTAACAGCCCTGTCTCTTATGCAATGTCATTAATCATTCCTAAATAAGGATTTTAATACTATCTCTTTTTTTACTCTTCCCTTGAAGCTTAAATTTCTATCTATTTTAGCTGCTCCAAAGAACACACAGAACTGCAGGAGAAAGTGGTCAAGTTTCTTTCACAAATAATCTTCCTTTGCCTATGCCTGGCAGAGTTAGATCTCTTGGAAGAACCTTGCTTTTCCTTTGCTTTAGCGCAGGTGAAACAAATAGCATCGAGCTGTGCTGCAATGCATTAATTTTTGAGCATACAAAGTGAAGAGAATGCTGGATAAACAGGCCAACATTGCCAGTAATTCCCCACAATCTATTTCTCCCTCTCTCATTAACACCCAGAAAAAAACCATTTGTCACCTCCTCTCAAAGCTGTCAAGTGCAAGCTTGAGAAGTCCACTTCAGTTATCTTCTCCTCTTGCAAAAACTGATGACACTGTAGGAAGTAGCACTGTTGTAAGGATAATAGAAATCAGCAGTCTTTTTGTAACAGTTTGCAAATATGAAGATGTTTTTCCTCTTTGGTGAAAAATTAATTATTGACACACTATTGTGGGATGCTATTGACACAAGTGTGGGAAGCACAAGGATGGATTAATTATAACCTTGTGACAAGCGGAACAAGAGTTGAATTCCAGTCATGACGTATAGTAATAAAACAGAACAAAACCCCAAAAAATCCACAGAAATAAAATGCCACTTGGACACAGGAAAATTTTACTTTACTGTCAATGCTACAGTGTTTCCAGTTAAGAAATTATTGTATGGAAGCTGATGAATCTTCTTTTTATCACTTATCTTTTTTATTATTAGCTTTTGCAAGGCATAAAAAGTGATGCATGCTAATATTAGCAGAATTCGAGGCATATGTTCATGTTTACCAGGRACTGTCTGATAAACAGTTCTTTCATAAAGTTTTACAATAATTAGCTTCAGTTATAATACCCTAATCAATGCAAAAYCAGAGATTAATTCTTCAGGATTGTTTTATTAGCAATGAGGAATATAAATCTCTTATGAAAATATTCTTAACATTCAATATGTAAGAATTGTCTATAAAAATATACTACTACATAACAAAGCCAATAACTTCTACAAAACATATAATTCAACATATATTTAACAATATACAGGACATAGTAAAAATGCTTTAATTAATGCTGAGGGTGTTTTTACCCCCATTTTGTCAAACAATAGTTCACATAACATAGGAAATTACTCATTCTGATATACAGAAGTGTTATCACCATGGAACTCTATGTATGTTCCACCCTGAAGTCACCTGCACCTGCAGGAACATAAAGCCACAACTTTTCTTTGGATGGATAGACAGTTACAACCCCAAAACATTCTGCTGGTAGATGCAATGTCCTGCTGAAGTCAGCGTTGCACATCTGCTGTCAGCACGGCCAATGCTGAATCCATGCAGGGATGGAGATGATGTTTTTATTACCCCTGTGGGGCTGATGCCACAGATGAGCCTACCATGGTTRGTGAACTGAAWAACAGACTCCTCCTGGGTAACTACYACTAGTTGGCAAGGAAATAACTTCTAAAGAGGTTGCCTCCCTAGAAATAAACCTTCTTCCAACAGACTGCTCTTAAACAAAAGCTCAAGGAAGAGAAAATACCACGGTGGGTAGTTGTYTATTTTAAATTATGATCAAGGGAAGTACGATCTATTTTGTCATGATCAATTACAGGAAGCACCATCTTGGAACAATTTTTGGAACTGGGAGTCTGGTTTCAGAATTAAAACTACACATTTAACTAATAATGTCACCAATGYTGTTACGTTGAGGCTACTTCATACCTGGTGTTAAGACAAACACCAGAAATTCATTTTAATTATGTAGACCAGCCCTGTCTACACAATGAGCTTGTCAAATTCTTGGTGTAGATTTATTTAAAGGGCTTTTAGAGCACAATTTAAACAACCGACTTAAGCTGAAAGAAATTGGTTGCTGCACAGTGACAGCACAAAGCTTTCTATAGAGGAGTTGGGTGCACAAGGCTTTAAGGCTACAAAGTCTCACTGAAGACCACAGGTAACTACAATGTCTTGCATAGTAAAGAACATGTGAATCAAACTTATGATGTATCATAACAAGTAAGTCTTTTTACCCTACATTTCTGTGCAAAATAACCAATAATTAATTATTACTCTTTCTGTTCAGAATCCACTGGAATCAGTACATTGAATGAATATGTTGAAATTCAAGAGAAACTTAACTTTATAACAGAGCAATTGCAATGCAACAATATTCCATCACATTACAAATGAAGTAGTTTCTATTAGAAAAGCATATTTATCAAACTTTGAAGATCACAACAGGACACTACAGACAATGAACATCAATACACTTCTGACTCAAAGCTCAGAAAAATAACTTTTGACCCTGAGAAACTTGCTGTATTAAAAATCTAGAACAGAACAGAATCTAAAGGAATCAAGGCTCAGCCAATTTCATTTCAGATTTTAAAACTGTTAAGCTTTGAAATTTTACCATCTTAACAGAATTTTTAAGAAATATTTTCAATTTTAAAAACTCAGCATTTCATGGTACCCACACTTTCGTAGTTTCATTACCTTTAAGGCTTGCAACTAATATTCAGGTTTTCAAACTAATATTCAGGTTTTCTCAAATTTGAGAGGAAGAAAAATTTTAAAATTGAGGTTGAAGAGCCTAAGGCTTAAATGTCTTTCATTCCCAACATCATCTAGAAAAACCAGTTACAGAAACTAGCTTGTCATGCTTTATGGATAGAGAAGCCCTAGTCAAGTCCTTCATTCTCATTCCAGTTAAACAGTTCGCTAAAAGATGGACCAAAATCAAAACAATGTTTCAAAACATACATCCTCCAACATAGAATCTGATTTAGATTATTATTTCAACAACTTAAATATTTAGGAAGATTTAAGAACAGCAAGAGGAAATAAGCAGATGAAGCCATAAGGAAACCCTGTGTGTTTGATAAAAACCCAGTCATCTGGGCGTTTTGGCACTAGAGGTATGGAAATATATTGAGAGAGTTTCTGCAAGAACTTGAGACAAAAATTACAAATCACTAAATGTAGATCTTGATTTTTGGTCATGTAGCATATTTTCTACGTTTACTTATATGTTAAGGGCAAGAAAACAATCCTTTCTTCAGTAGCCTGTTCTTTTCCACTAAGTGTAAATAAGATTCATTGAAATCATATGAACTACAGATTTTTTTTTTATGTACGCTTCCACCTTTTTATTCTGATAAAGCAGCAGTCATATGCTGTAATTTAAACTATTCTCCAATTCTACTTCCTAATGTTTTTATACTGCCATCAAGTTTAGGTTACTCTGGTTTTGCCCTCCCCRGCAACCTTACTAAAAAGATACACACTGGATCAGCTCCCAGGGGTAGCTCATCACATAAGCATTGAGCCAAGAGGAGGGTGCAGGGCTACCTGACAATCCAAGTTTACATCAATCTGAACAGCTTTGGAACCACACCTTTGTAAGTGGCAATTCAAACACATGCATATTAAACATGAAGTGAAGCAGTAAAAAATGCAGTCTGTTTTCCTTCCCTCCCCTGAAAGCTGTTGCTCAATGGCAGTGATGGCTAAGCAGCAGAAAACTAAYCCCAGTTCAGAGTTTCAAGTATTAAGCAAAAAGGGTGCCAAACTGGAATTTTATTATTACATGAGGCTTTTAAGAGATAGTAAAGCAGTTCCATACTACTCCTGACCTTATCAGCAGTAGCTGAGCTTCAGCCTTCAGGTAAAGCAGAGAACAGACAGCTGTAAGCAGGAACTGATTCTAGCACTCAAGTGGAATCTGCTCATGTCCATAAACACATTCTGATTTAGGATGCTGGTTTTACCTGCAGAGACTTGCACAAAGACAGCTCCTCACATCCACACACATGGAAAAGATTTTTCTGGGAGGTACTAAAAAACATCTGGAGGACAACTCAGTCACTGATCACAGTCACCACGGCTTCATGAGGGTCAAATCTTGATTGTCAAACTTTATTTCCTTCTACTACAGGGTAGCCACCTAGTTAATTCTAGGAAAGCCAGTACATGTAACAATTTYGGACTTCAGCAAAACTTTTGATACTGTCACAGCATCCTTCTGGACAAAATGTCCAGCACACAGTTGGATAACTGTGTTACATGATTGACAGGTGAGCAATTGGCTCACAGGTCAGGCACAGAGTTACAGTGAATGGGGTAACATCAACCTCGCATCCAGTCATTAATGAGCTCTCTCCCCAGCCCAGTTCTCTTCAWTAATGACTTGGATGTAGGACTCAAAGGAATACTAAGTTTGCTGATGACACTAAACTAAACGGCCCTACAGATACTTCAATAAATTAGAGGGCTGGGCAATCACCRAATGTATGAAGTTTAACAAGGTCAAGTGACAGATCTTGCACCTAGGGCAGGACAACAGGCAGACTGGGGAATGAGAGGCTGGAGAGCAGCACCACGGAAAGGAATCTGGGAGTCCTGGTTCATGGCAACATGAACACAAGGCAGCAGTGCCCTGGCAGCCAGGAGGGCCAACCGTGCCCTGGGTGCACCAGGGTCAACATTGGCAGCTGGGCAAGGGGGCATTGTCACACTCTGCTCTGCACTGGGGCGGCCTCACTGCGAGTCCTGCAGGCAGCTCTGGGTGCCATAAGAAAGACATTAAGCTGTTAGAGAGCTTTACAGAGGCCRTGAAGATGGTGAAGGGTCTGCACGGGAAGACTTACATGGAGTCACTGACATCACTTGATCTGTTCACCCTGGAGAAGAAAAGACTGAGGAGAGACCTCACTAAGGTCTTCAACATCCTCATGAGGGAAAATGGAGGGGCAGGTGCCGATCTCTTCTCCCCGTGCTCAGTGACAGGACTTGTGTAAATAACATGAAGCTGAGTCAGGGAGGTTTAGGCTGGATATCAGGCAGAAGTTCTTTACCCAGAGGATATTTAGGGACTGGAACAGAGTCCCAGAGAAGCAGTCACAGMATCAAGCCTGTCTGATTCAAGGGACATTTGGACAATGCTTTCAGGCACATGGTGTGACTCTTGGGRTGTCCTGTGCAGAGCCAGGAGCTGGACTCAATGAACCTGACAGACCCTTTCCAATTCAGCATGTGATATGATACTCTGACCSTCAGGTACAACTCACTACATGCATTCCAGTCCTTTGGTACTGTAGTCCCTAGATCTGCCTTGACAGGATGCAAAACTTATTGGCAAAAGAAAAGACATGYGGCCAGACACCTATAATCAAAATAAGAAAAAATCCACCATCTTTAGTGATTTTGAAAAAAACATGTATCAAGTGTACAGAACATAGCATTATCTTTTAGAAAAACACTGGATTCAGTAATTCAAAACGTCCTCATGATACAAAGGACGAAATAAAGATTCAAGTTAAAATTTTCTTTAAACTCTACTGAGACAAGACCCAAAAGTACGTAAGACTCAACTTGGGAAAATCTGGCTTCCTGATACTAAACATTTAGTCCTCCTGAAATGTGAAAGACACCAAGATCAGTAACACAAGTATTTTTTCTTAGTATTTGTTGCATTCAACATAAAGCCTTCAAAGGTGAGATGTGCAAGGGAAGTGATAAATGCAGACTTCAAAGGCCCAGCTGGAGAAGTGGGACTGAAGTTGCCCACTAGCACTGTCTGATGGAGTGTGGATGGAATGTAATGTGTATGCATAGCTTCACCTTTCCACCCAGATCTCTTCAAACGTCAGCTGTAGAAACTCTGTATGACCTTGGCCAGCCTGCRTTTTCTGTGAAACTGCAATTACACTGCACTCTTGCACTTTCATAGGAAAGGGGAAAAAGCTTTATTGTAAATCCTCCTAAATTTATGAAGGCAGAGGAGACTCCAATGTGGTCTCATAAAGAACTTTTGTACAGAAGAATCTAAAAAAGTTCATAAGCAGCATTAAATATAACCTACATTAAATACCTAAAAAATACAATCTTTTGCATAGAATAAAGTGCAGCTACAGCGCAGCATTCCATACCACAAGAAAGGGCTAACTGATGAATGGTATAGAATTAATTGTTGTCTCTCATCACTGAGACTGCAGCAACTAAAGACATGTTTATTGGGAAAATCACATTTGGAAAAGAGAAGGTGATTAGGTTCTTCCACTATATCTGTGAAGTAAGAGCAAACACTCAAAATTCTATTTTAAAAAAAGCAAAGCTGATAGATAATTTTTACAAGTTAATTCTCTCGATATTACTCAGAAWAATGAAATCACTTTTGTTCTTTTAGAATCCAAATTAAAATTAAATCTGCATTTGGCATCTGTTYTGTGCAAAATAATAATTACAAAGCTCACAGAAGTACAAGCTTTATCTGTTCTGTAAAAGCTGGTTGTTTAAGGATTATCAACTCTTCATTCCTGTCTAACTTTTGTACTGCAATCCCTGTGGTAATCAAGCACAGAACAGTATTAAGTCTGGGAGACTTATTTTCACTGCTCAAAAAAATAACAAAAGAGTCTAAGAAGTGGAGAGTCTAAGAAGTGGAGAGTCAGGAACTTTTGGAAAATAAATATTGTCTACTTTTGAAAGGAAGCAACAACTTTTAAGTATGTTTCTACTGCTCATATTTGCACACCTAAATATAAGAAAGTATATACCTCATCAGTTGCTAAAACATCTTCAATTTTGGTTTAAAAAAAAGTCCACTTATTTTATTGGATATAATTTGGTACTATGATTTGGTAAATGGGATACTGAAAATAAATAAAAATAAATATTGTATTTATATATATTTCAAGATTGCTTCTGTAATGAGTTAGTGTCTATATTKTTAGATTTCCCTCTGTTTGGCTTTTTTCACGCTGTGTCGCCACTTTCGAATGGCAGTTCCAGAACTACTGGCTATGACACAAAGGGCACCACCCACAGTCCACCACGTTGGTAGATGATTGAGAAAAAGAACTTGTAAAATAAAAGCAAACACCACATCCATTGTTTTCATTATTGATACAGGTCCAGCTTTCTCTATCTGTAATGCTTTTGTGAGAAATATCTGACCCCCCAGCCCTAACAAGCCTATTAGTACCAGAAAAACCCTATCTCTACCACAATGTGGTAAACGCCATTCATTCAAAACAAACAATGCTATAACACACCCAACTAAACCGATGACTGCGTAATACCAAATTGACAAAAAATAATGCACAGATTTTCCCACCTTCCTTAGTATAACAATAGTTGAGGCTGCAGATAACGTGCTTGCAATCGCTGCTATAGTTCCTTTAAGGTGATTTGTGTAACTTCCTTCGATCCCCGTAACATCTGACCCAAACAGAAATGGTGGTCTAGCAATAAGAACCACTCCAGTGATTGCAAAGAGAGTAAACAGAAGATCCCAAAGGCTGTATTTCTCCTTGAGAAAGATCCATGCCAGTAACGATGTGAAAACAGGACTGCTAAAAGTTATTACAGTGGCATCAGCTAGTGGCATGACTTGGTAAGCATAGTAGAGAAGAACCATTGCAGTGGAGCCAAGGAATCCTCGGAAGAAAAGAAAAACTCTTTTATCTTTTGGTCCCAAAAACCCTGTTCTGAAAAACAGAAATGTCATATTAATGTCACTGTCTTACTTATTTCATGACTAATATCCAAACACATCTAAATATGGTACACATCTTTCTAGATGAGGGACTTTAATACCCAAATATTTTTAACTGATCACAGACCAATTTATTTCCCGTCATGACCCCCCCATCACATTCAGAGTCCAGAACCTGTTGTTCTAGTGATTAATTTTTTGCTTGCAAAATAACCCAAGAGTATCTATAAATTACCTTCTATTTTTTTAAGATCACCCCTTAATGGAAATCAAAGCATTTAATACAATAATCCTTGCAGAAGCCTCTACCATTCAGGGAGTCAAAGATTTTCAGTTTTCTGAATTGTATTAAGAAACTATCAACTAATCTAAAATAATGCAGTTATGCAAATGAAGTCCAAACTAAAATAACATTGCAGTCTCATTTGAGAGCTACTTCTACATCTACTTTTAAAAAAWAACTTGAAACATTTTAGACACTTACTTGTAGTATATTAAACCAGGAAGAACAAATGCCATTTGGAAAACACATCGAAATGCACTCACTTCTACTGAATGTAGATCTTCTATTTTTTTAAGAAATAAAGAGGCCACTGAGAAAAGGAAGGCAGACAGTATGGTATAAAACAGACCAAGTCCTGGGCACGCAGCTTTCTTCTTTGTTCCTGCAACAGATAAACTGCAGTTAATAAGGATCTGTTAGAAGACTTCTCTGACCAGGCAGCTCCACACACTGCAGTGCTCCACACACAKGTAAGAGATTTTTGTGGTGGAGAACAGAGGAACCAAATAAACAAATGCAATTATAACATGTATTTACCAGACCCACCTTGAAAATACTTTTCACTGACCATCATGGCTCTCCTTTTTTTCTTAAAACAGGGTATAAGAGATGAACTCTAACACCTGGGTTACCAAAYAKTGCAGTTCTACCTGAGTTAGTAGAACTTTACTTCTTGTAGATCGGACTACAAGGGTGATTTACTATAGGGACTAGTCACAGTGCTGCCCAGGGACCAGTAAATCTGTCTACAAAATAGTCCATGGTCAGGTTCTGAAACTATTATCTTGGGAATTAGCTGCTTAGTTAACAAAGGTTCCTAAGCAAAAATTTAATTTCCTTTCTCATAAATACACACATGCAAAATCTCTACACAGAACTTCATTTTTGTTACACTTCCTGTTTATTTTGCAGCTAAACGACCCTGAATTTGATCTTGACATACAGAAGTTTCATGTAACATTTTTATCTTGCTTTAAGAATCCAACTGTTTTCTTCAAGTAGACATCAAATATATTTTAAAATCAGAATAAATTTAAGTGACTAAATTAAAACATCAAAGGCCTGATGTCTATCATAATTCCATGAAGACCTTAGTTAATGCTTATTTATCAGACTTCCCTTTCCTGAAAGTTTCCCAAGTCTAATGCTTCTATTCAAGTTTCCCCATTGCCTCAGGCTCTCTTCGGCAACATACTCTGCCTCGTTCCACTCATTTTCTCCACCCTGAACTATTAAAAAAAAATAAAAAGCAAGGAGAGGGAGAACTGTGTTGAGGTCAGCAGCAGCAATCTCCCAAGGAAATCAGCATTTTTTGTTATTGCTTTGTTGCATAAAAGGAACAATGTTTCCACTGAACCTAGAGGTGAACACCAGGGAAAATAAAGCTCAACTAAAAATTTGAGTGGGACGTTACCTCACTATCTCTTTCTTTTTCTCTGTCTGCACAAAATATTGGGAGTTACCTTTTCTTCTGCGACACCCTCTAAAGATAGGAGCAAGAACTCCATGTCCCAGAGGCAGTGTTTTGATAAAAGGGTGCCTCATCTCACATTAGTGTGGCAGCCTGTRAGCCTTATGGATCCTCTAAAACATTATCAGCAGGGTACTGCTGCGAGTTGCTTAGCAACTAAGTATGGTTTTGAGTGGTTTGTTGGTTTTTTTTTTTTTTAAATTAACAAACTTGTCACAAACGTTTTTGATCCTCCTCGAGATCAGCACTCAAGGCTGAGAAATTGCATCTTACTGCCTAGGAGGGAAGACTGCAGGCTCACAGTCCTAAGGACCCAAACCTGAAGTAGGCAAAAGGTTTGCTTCCCAAGGAATCTTGCCACACTGCAACTGAAAGTGAATTACAGCTTCTACTTGAAATATTTCTGTTTAGCAACAGCCACTTACATAAAAGTGACTACAAAAACTACCACCAACCAACACTGGACCGGGACATCTACCAACTACGAAACAAAGTGGATTTAAAAAACATTTGTGAATTATGTAACGCCTTAATCCACACAGTCACATAACAGAACTACAAAATCAACAAGGTCTCTAATATTAAAGCAAGAGGAATCAGACTGGCCTACAACTGAAATGGGAAATCCAAACCCAGGCTGGTTTATGGATGAACACAGCACAAACAGAACTACTAACTTTTACTTCAGGCATGATAGCTTGTCTGATTACTACAGAATGAAGCCAACCAAAATAAAGGAAGTGTTGAAATGGAAAACCAATCAAATTAAAGCAAAATACACYGAAATGATCTTATATCCAGAACTAAGCTTTGGATTGTAAGGAACAAAGAAAAAACAGAAGGAACTAATTTCTTAAGCTACCCAATACACCAAGCCTATCAGAAACAGAATCTTCAGAATCTTGTAATACTAGAATTTAAACCATCAACATCTTGCTTTGCCAAAGCATGTACTTGGTACAATGAGAAAGTTCTTTATTTCCTTTCCCAAATAAAATGGTACAAGTTCTTCCACCAAAAACAAGAACCACAGCTTTGAAAAGCACTTATTTCCAAGTAAGTTTTAGGGAGAAGTTAGGTTAAGATAACATTCCCACCCCACAAAATATKAAGCCTTGAAATACTAGCCTAACACCATCAAAACAGTGAAGTACTCATGCTTTTTTWAAAGAATGTAGCAGCCTGAAAACCAAAACGTTTCAAGCAGTACCCAAGTTCTCTTTTTTAGATGGCTACAGATTTGGTTTTCCAGCTATATCCCCTGGCCATCTCCACCTGTAAAGTTTTCAAGCAATTTTCCACTCCTATTTTAAGTATAGGTTTCATCATAGGTAAATGCCTCCCACTGCACACTGCTTTAGGTTTAAATTCTGGTTGTGTTTTTAATGCTGTGTTTTGTTACAAACAGTTTTTATACTTGCAAAATGCATGTGATGAAGAAAATTACACTTCTCACATACAAGTATTCCAAGAAWGGTAGAAGAGGCAGAAGAATGCTATGGGAAAGGTGGTCAGTGAGATGATTCTCCCAGACTTTCAGGAAAGGCAGAAGARTTATAAAAAGCAGAACAGCTCTTCTTGACTTTTGTAAAGTGCCAGGAGCACAACAGCAGGCATCAGAACTAATCATGGTCATGCAGACAAGACCTAGGCGTGATTCATAGTCTTCAGTCATTGACTCAGACAACAATTTTGCAAGACAGACAATCCAAAACCAAAGTACTCCTCCTGGTTAAATAATGCAAGTTTCTCAGGATTTCAAACACTCAGTTTCCCCTCCAAGCCTCAGAAGTGACACTAACATGAATTTCACTGGTGAAGGAGTCTGGCCTTTCCACAGTTCACCAACAAATCTCTTGTCTGCTGGAAAGTCAATTACAGTCAATTTAATGACAAACACATTTTCAGTGAAGTTATTTTTAAAAAAGTACTCCAGATAACTTTAGTTAYTTTAAGATGGCATTTACGTTTTAAGAGGACTCTACTTTAAACTCACATGTTGCRTATTTCTCAGTAAGTTTGTGGCTTTATCAATCAAAAATGATCAAGAAGTGAAGCATAGACTCGAGTTTGGAGAAAAAAACGATTACACTCAGACTAAAGCAATACAAGAATTGCCCAGGAAGTCACAGTCCCAAGTACGTGAACTTACTAAAGTGCACTCTCAAACGTATTTATAGTTTGYGCCAAGAAGTTCATACTGCAGAAGGCAACCCAAACCTGTCACGTCTTACTTCGAAACTTTAACAACAGGAAGTACTATTTTCCCGAGGAATAATCGCTCTCTCAGAGGCGATGGAGCCGTCCGGCCGGGGGATGAGCGGCCCCGGCGCTCTGCCCGCTCCCGGGGCGTGGGGGAACACCGGGCACCCGGCCCGAGCCGCACCCGGCGCACGGCACAGGGTGCAGGGGCACCGAGCAGGTCGTGCCYGCCGCCCCGCTGATTCCTCCCGGGGCCGGCTTGTCCCGTCAAGGGAAGCGGGAGAAAGAGGGCGAGGCCGAACCCGCTCGCAGGTGACCTGCGGGCACCAGGTACGAGCCGCCGCCGGCGGGGACGGCTCGGAAGCGGCGGGGCGGGCACCGSTGCCGGACGCCCTCTGCGGCCACCCGAGGCCGCTCCGCCACGTGCGGACGGCACGGTGCCCTCGGGCCGCTCCTTCTTCCCCCGCRGCTCGGCAATGTCACCCGGAGAGCGGGCTGCCCCCGTGCCCCGCCTGCCARCTCCCCCTCCTCACCAAGTGCCTCGCAGCAGCACGGCCAGGACATGCCCGAGCAGCAGCCACTGGCGCGCCGGTCCTCGGCGCCCGCCGCCGCCTCGACGCCGGGCGCCGGGCACAGGCACGGCTGCACCGCCTCAGGCTGCAGTGCACCRTCCTCCCGGCCCGGCGGCACCTCCGGCTCCTTCCCGCCCGCTGCCGGAGCAGCGTCGCCCTCTCCGCCCTGACACAGCACCATGAGGACGCGGGGCTGCCGCGATGCTCCCGGCGGCTCCTGGGCTGCCGGCGACACCTGCCCTCCTGCGCATGCGGTGCGGCCGCCCAGCGCCGCCCGCCGCCCTCCCTCCGCCCGCCCGCAGCGCCGAGCACCCGCGGGGGGGGCTGCACCGGGTCCCGGCTCCGCCACCCCCCGCCAGGCCCCGCCTGGAGCCGGCCGGGCGGCCCGGCCCCTCCCGCGGCGGATACCTGCCTGCGAGCCCGGCGGCAGCCGAGCGCCCCTGCCGGGACCGGAGGCAGCGCCCCGCCGCTTCCTTCCCGGCGTCCCCCCGAGAGGGACCCGGCGAGGGCGGCGGGAGCGGTGCCGGGCAGCGGCGAGGCCGTGGTGCCTCGGGAGGGGGAGCTCTGAGCCCGCCGGAGAGCGGAGGGGGCCGCGCAGGCCGAGGCTGCTTCCGAACAGAGGAGATGAAATACTGGGAGACGGCGACGCGAAGTTATTTTAGGGGCGTTGTTGCGTCAATTGCGCGCCCGAAATGAAAGCATCGCAGTGTGGCCGCGGCGCGGACCCCTCACAGCTCAGCTGGACGGGCTCAGCGGCCCCGCACTGCCCCGACATACCTGACCCRCCACAGCCCCGCCTGGCCGGGCTGTCCGGTGGGAATTGCCGCTGGAGCGGGCTCCGCGCCCGCTGGAAGAGCCGGGCTGATCTCCGGTGGGCCCGGCAGTGCCGGCGGGCAGGGGCASAGCATCGCTCCCTGAGGAGCTGCTGCCGCACCGGCGGCACTGTCGGGTCACAGTGGAGATGGGAACCTGGTGGAACATTCAGTTAGGACTGTGAGAGGGTACGGAAATCCTTTAGCCACCTTCTCATGGTGTGTTTTTCCTAAGAAAACAATGCCGCYTATGCCTTTGAAAACGCTATGGAGAAAACAAGGAGTAGCCCTTTTCTTTACCCATGAAAAAGTGCAGAGTAAAAGAAGAAGAATAAATCAAAAATACTATTTTTTTCCCTTTTGAGCAAGTTGAGCTGTTATCAATAATTAAAATGGAAGGAATTTGTATTCAAAGGAAAGATTTATGCTCACATTAATCTCGGCTGCGTAAATTAACCTCTGTTTATTTCTTTATTCTTAACAAAGGGAAATATCATCTACTGTTTTAGCAAAATGAATGCCAAATGGTAGATACAGGGTATTTCATATAAATGATTTTAAGTTTTCCCTCAAGCTATCTCATAAAAGCTATTTCAAGCTTTCCGTGTCTCTGGTTTAGCACATTTTATAGTCCATGCTATCCCACWAGAGGCTGTAAGTATTTCATTATCTCGGAACTAGCATTTGATTAGTATGGCCAGAATTGAKTCACAAATTGTTCTTAACTAAAAATTAGATGTGCTATATAAATAATTAAGAGAAATCAATTAATAAGGTTGTGTTGGAATCAGAATTAATTATTTCTAAATATTTACACTATCTAAGGTCCTATTGCTATAAACCAAGAAAATAATTGAATATATGCTGCAGTATTTATAAACAACTTGTATTATAGCTCCTCTCAGCATAGCCCTGTACAAAGTGTATATTGAAAACTTTACTAAATCTTTCCTCTGGAGATGCAAAAWTTCCCAAAGACAACCTTAATTAAGAAGTTATTTATTCCTAATGTGCTTCTCTATTCCTCARAGTTTGTTTTAATTTAGAGAGAGATGTCCAAATAGACCTGGCAGCCTGCTGCTTTCTCAAGGAACTTACACTTCTCTGCACTCCAAGGCAGCTTTCACAAGCCATTTCCATGGATCCTCAACACAAAGTTAGAGATACCTTCTCAGACAAGTTTTGGTGGAAGGGCAGTGGGGATTCTCTCTCAGCAGCCATCCCGGGGTGGATAATGTTGCAGAGGAAGACCTGGCACATTTCCTGGGCAGCAGGGGTGCAGCAGAGCACACCCACCTGGATTTTTGTGGCTGTCTGCACAGTCACTTGGTGAGTTACCTCTGTGGTCAGTAACAGCAGAAGCAGCTGGCTAGCTTGAGTCTTCAGTGAAGAAAACCAGAGTCAAAACAGTCCACGGCCCAGACACAGAACAAATTTTAGTGAGTTGTTACAGCTTCTGGCTATTTTTAAAAAATATGCAGATTATATATTTATTTYATAATACCACTATGAAACCCAAAGTAAATTTTTTTTAGGTAAAATTTTTAAGTGCCATAGCTCCAAGTACTGGGCTGTATAGAGTTTCAGAGAGACTGCAACAATCCCCTCCGTAGCCCTCCATGTCTGGTTTTAAAAGGGAACATCTGAGGGCAGTGTTTGTTTATGCCAAGATACATAAAGTGTTCTGTTTGCTCCTGGTCAAGCTGCCAGGTTTGTCTCAGCTTGAGAGCTTCCAAGTTCTCCTTGTAAAGTACAACCCTCTTCTCTGAACAAGGAAACAGAGCAATTGCAGCTGCCCAAGCTAACCAGCAGGCAAATGTAATTCACAGTCATGCTGCCCTAGATTGGAAAATTAAGTAGCTGCATAAATGTGACAGGTCAATGTTTTATGCAGCCTTTTAAAACACAGATTAAGTCTCATGTGTGTAATACTGTGCCCAGAACTAGCTGTTCCTTTCTCCAGCACATCACCTACAGTATCTCTGCTGAGTGCAAAGTCCRTAGGAAAAAGCTTTAMTTATTTGCAAGTAGTAAATTTGAGCAATTTGGTAATTGAAAATGAAACTGCAGYGCCAGCTAAAATGGCATTAATTTGGTTTCCACAATATCGTAAGTGCAGAAAGTGAACCACCTCCTGCATAGCTACCACTCTCCATACAGGGAGCTTTCTTAGGTTACTCTTTCCAAAGGAAAAATATTACCATCCTCATTCAGAATTTAGGCAGACAGTTTTGGTCATTATAAAAGCCACGAACAGGCCAGTACTTCACTGCAGGTTGAGATACAGGCCTGACAGTTACTTTAAAGTCCTGTAATAAGCCACTGGTCTCGGTCTATGTGCTGGTAAGGGACCCTCAGTGTTCGGTTTCAATCTCCTGCCTGCAACTGCTGTCTCTGACTCCTC
Organism: Malurus melanocephalus; assembly: GCF_030028575.1. NCBI lineage: Eukaryota > Metazoa > Chordata > Aves > Passeriformes > Maluridae > Malurus > Malurus melanocephalus. The sequence goes on along the minus strand of NW_026623244.1, from coordinate 5,086,521 downwards.
AGAGTGGCTTTCCAGAAGCATTAACAATCACAAATGACAAAGCAATTAAGTGAGTTTTGTGGAGAACCGTGGGATTTTTCAAAGAGATTATAAGAACTTTATCCACTATCACATCATTTCTTTTATCCACCGCTGATACATTCTAATAAGCTTTTTGGAGCACTGCTGCTCTTGGAGGTTTAGTGAGAAGTAAATGGGATAAACTGAGGGAGTCCTGGAACTGAGCTAGCCCTTAGTCACCTTTCCTAAGGGCAGCACTAAGGGAAGATGTCTGGATTCCTGGTACTGCACGTGGAACACCCTGCTGACATCTATCCCAGTTTGATTTGAACATAGCTGTGTCAGCATAGTTATGTACTGCTTAAGCTATAAAAGTAGTAGATTAAAATCAAAACAGTAGTCAGTAAGAAAGCTAATTCTCTAAAACCAATTTAAAGATCTTAATTTGGAGTTTAAGTTGTCTAGCAAAAAATTCATGAAAAGTAATATAGACTAATGTGAAGGAAGTAACAAAATAAATAATAACCTTCATTATTTCCTTTCCTTCTGAAAAGGTTTAACAAAAAGAGATAAGAATTACTTTCTCAGCTTCTGAAACGGATCCAACTCTTAAGTGCATTGTAATAACCATTTACCTCTGCACCCGAGTGCCATAAAACAGATGATTATTGCAGCACCAAGRAGTTTCATTGTTCTGGTCATTCATTCAAACTTCTGTCCAACCCAGAGTTGTTTGGGAATCATAGAATAGCTGAGGTTGATGGGCACATCTGGTGCCTTGAGAGGTCATCTACTCCACCCCCCTGCTCAAAGCAGGGTCAGCTAGAGTTCAAGACTTTTCTCTCTTGGGATTTTGAGCTCTCCAAGGGTCAGACTGCACCACCTCCCTGGGCAACGTGCTCCTGTGTTCGATCACACAGTAAAAAAAAATTTAAAACCAAAGTTATTTTTAAAATTAATCAGTACCTATAGTCTCGCAGCCCAATGAAAATGTGGTCGGTATGAGCTCCTGCCTCCCTGCCAAAATTCTGTCTTAATAGGTTTTATGTCCCTCTTAGGTGGCAGAAGAGAGCCATATTTTTCAGCTTCGCTGTTAAGGAGGATGGTGAATTACTCTCAGTTCTTGGATGGTGGAATCATTTGGTGAATGATTCTCCCACAAATTTCTTCCACATGTATACGGACTATACACATATGTAGGACTGTTATACAAACATTTAATCTTGTGTCACAGTATGTTCAGAGTATCACAGTTTTCTTCTTCCTGAGTTGGTGGTTGTAATGAATAGTACTATAAAACAGGAGATGGGTGGAACGTTGAAATAGTAGGGAATCCTGCAATTGTGGTCAATATAATGGAGGTTTCCCGAGGCTCTTTTTAACTGCATTTTACAGGTTGCACTGTTAGTAGTTGCTCTGCAGGAGACTGAAAGTATTGAGATAGGTACATTCAGTAGAAGTGGGAAGTAACAAAAAATTCTGTGATCTTCAGAATGAAAGATTTTATTTTCTTTACTTCTGAAGAATGGAAAAAAATGGATAAGCAGGACAATATTCAAATTCTGCTTCTATACTTGCTAGGGTGCTTTCAATCCAGTATTAAAGGTGTACTACTTAGCCRRYTTTGGTCACAGAAAAGTCATGCTTCTGTCCTCAGATGGCTTAACTACACTGCTTGCTAAGTAATCAAGTCTGTGTCTAATATTCCTGGGAGGATAAATTAAAAATAATTTTCTACATACTCTGTAGACTGTAGTGTTTTCATTCTTGTGTTTCATATCAATGTCTGGAGAGTTTATGCAAATTTAGATGGTGATCCATTTTAAAAGTTACGTAATTTTTGTGTTCTCTTTAAGCTTGCGGAAAATGCTGTTATTCCAATACACCTTGGACAAAAAGTATTTTCTTTTAATCTTGTAATGAAAAACCTATCTGATCCCTCCTCTTTCTTTCTCTATCATTTTATTTCCACTGAAAACCACAAACATCTGAGCAAACCAATAGAGTGAACTTTAGTAACTYGCTGTTAGGAAAGAAAGTGAACAGTAGCACTGGTTTTGTTGCTCATTTCTATTTGCCACAGGCCAAAACACTGTAAGTTTTGTAAAGCACAAGTGGTGGTGGGTGGCATCCAGCTCTTGGCCTGGTACTCTGAGGAAGCAGCCTCACTTGCTGTAGTACTGCAGTGAAGTTTTATAGATTGTTGTTATGTAACAAGTGTATCATGCCAATCGCAGTGAAAGGAGTTTTTTACAGTAAATGTGTGTTTGCACACCCTGTGTGCCTCTCTGTCAGGTGTAACTCCTGCATGTAACTCCTCCTGGCACACACACACATGTTATGTTCCTAGTTTTTGCTGTGACACAGTGCAGATAATGAACAGAATTCCTACATGTTTCAAACTGGCAGTGCTTGATAAAACATGCACAAGGCTATTACTTCTGCTTCTTTAGGAGAAACGATATTTTTAATAAAACCTGGCAAGGTAACCAGTGCAAAAGTCTGAATTTGGAAAAGTTTCCTTTCTGGCAAAAGAATTGTGGGTGAGGGATTTTTCAGGCATATTGTCTCCTTTGGTGGGTCGAAGGTATCTGAGTAGTCACTATACATAAAAAAATTCCAGGAAAGTGCCTTTTTCCTTAAATGCTAAAGGAAAATGGCAYAGTAACTCTTATAATTCCCCTTCCAGCTGTTTATTGGAGCCATTTATGTAGTGAAGAGAATGCAACCTGGGCATATTCCCTTTCCCTTACTGCATTTCCTGATGTGTCAGTACTATTTCTGGTTATGAGTTATGAGATTAGCCATAAAACTGAGTAAAACTCTGTTCCCTTTGAATAAGTTGTTACTCATAAAGAGTAAGATGAGTCAGTGTATACAGAGATGCACAGTGGGGAGAAAAAAAGGAAAATACAAGAAAATTAACAGGGAATACAGAAAAAAAAAATCGATGGCATGTGATTATGGAAAAGAAGAAATGAGCATGYTAGAATTTATGATGCACTGCCCTGAGTATGTGCTTCTCCTGGAAGTTGCTTAAATTTAGATCTTTCCAAAATACARTGCTTTATTTTGACAAATCTAAATTTGATCTTTCAACAATGTAAGTCCCTAGCATAATTTTCATTTAAAATTCTTTCCCAAATCCATCCCAGTTTCTGGATCTTTCAAAAGATCATGTTTGGGAATTTCGGTAACTTTCTGTGGTTTTTTCCACTGCTTTATTGGAGAGGTTCTTGGAAATCTTGGAAAGAATTTTTCCTGCTATTTAGTGCAAATTGCCGCTATGTATAACTGAAATGATTATAAAAGCTTGTTCAACTTAGCTGCTAAACCCAAAGGGCTTGAAAAAGGGAAGGGCAGATATTCTTTGAACCACAGATAGAGAAAACAGGAGTAGGCAGAAGGTTATCAGCTACCACTCTGCATCATGCTTGAATAGAAATGATGTAATAATTCAAAACATGCTCCTTCTAAGTTACTCAGAGAATTAGTAGYGGACAAGAGGGAGCATTTCTTTCTTCATAGCATGCACCATGGAGAGAAAAAAAAAAGAGAAATAAAATATTACATAACTTTAAAGTCTGTGGTGACTTTCCAGAGATTTCTCTGGAAAAGGCAGTACACTACAAAAATCAGAGAACAGAAATACAGCTTGACTGCCATTGAGGGTCAGAGGTCCTAAGGAGGAGTGGAGGAAAGTGGAAATTGCTCATGGTTGCTATTTTTGCTTAGTTTATTTTGTTGTGTTCTATAATGCCCTTTGTGACTGTTAAAAGAAGATAATTTGTTCAATTGCATTTTTTCTCTGTCACTTTAACTGAATTTTTACAGCAGTAGAAATGGCTGGATGTATAGTTTCTCTTCGTGGAAAAGGAGAGAACTATTTCAATCAGCTGCAYTTCTTGGCACTTGCACAGTGTGTTTCCTATTCTGTAAGCTATCTGCTTGGGGCTGCTCTGCAGGGCRGGAAGGGGGAAGCTTCCTTACTTGCAAATCCTATGAATTATTAAGCATTTGTTTATGTGCCTTTCTTGAAGGAGATTATTCTCCWTTAGCTTCTACTTTTCCCCAGAACAAAAATTACATAAAATGTGAATAATCTTGTCACAGGTGATAGATCAGTATTAGTGTATTGGGACCTTTTTATACTTACATATATGTGAATGATTTATTACATTGTTATATTATTATATAAAAYATATTTATGTTCAGTTTTTCTATATAGACACATGATAAACRCACWAAACACTGACATGATTCAGCCTGTGCACCTCTCACCTTGTTCCAACAAGCTGGTGCAATGCTTGCTCCTCTCAGTTTGCTTGTCCTAGTATGTTCAAAGGGGAATGATCTGAAAAGCAATTCCAGCTTTTGTTAGGGAAGGAAAACCTTACAAGACAGATTTTAAAGCCCTTTCCCTTTGTCAGAATCACAGACAGAAGTGGGGTCTTTCTTTTTTCATTTTATTTTAATTGAGTCAGTGCTCCTTCATTACCTCAGGAGCCGCAATGCAGAAGAGCATTCCTCATTAGAGCAAAAAACCCTGCTGCTGCCTTGCATGAGGGAATGTACCTATTCTAGGCATTCTGCTGTCCACAAGAACACCTCCTTAAGGCAAGGAGCACGGTTTCTTTTCCTTCCTTGCTGGAGGCTGAGAGGGTATACTGGGAAATCATACTGCTGTAATTCCCATGCTGTAGGGTTTTCTAATAAGCATCACTYCTGGCCAAGTGGGCAGGACATTGGAGCACACAAACCCAGGTCTAACTCCAAATGTTATTTTTACGTCCCTGTAACCTCAGCTAGCTCAGATCCTGTGAACAGTGCCAGAGTGGCAGCCCCTTAGGAATGGGCTGACCAAGCTTTTGTGGCATGTGCTGACCTCTGCAATCTGTTCCTGGCTCCCCAGCAAGTGGATGCTGAGCGAGCTCGGTTCGATGACACGCACAGGCTGATTACTCCCTCTGAAATCCAGCAACACTGGGAATGTTCTGACATGCAAGAGCTGGTGCCCTCAAGACCTTGCTGAGTTGCCCTTGTCGCTGGGAGGAATGCCTCTGGTCTGTGGCTGTACTTCAAGGAAATTGTTTCTGTTGAGGCATAATTGGAGCTCTTCACTTCTTCCAAAGGCAGTTTCTGGGCTGCCTGCTCCATGTGCAGGAACGGGGAGGGCTGTAAGATACTCTCAGAGAAGGAAGGACCTTTGCAGTTTAYTGGCTTCACTGGCTGTATAGAGTGATATTGCTCTGATACAAATAAATTAGTTTATTTGTAATAGTCTTGCCAGGTACACTTTACAGTTCATATCATTTCTTTAATTGATTATTTTGCAATTGTACTTAATTACATTTATAAAACTTTYAGAGGAAGTCACAACCACACCCATAGGATTTTTTGATAAGCAGTTRAAATTAGCTTCCTTTTTTCTTTCTCTTAGATCCTCAGATAGCATCATTGCTCTCAAAATGATTTTAYAGAATTTCTGAAATGAGTTGCAATTCTGGAACAAGCATTCATTTCCAATTTGGTTCAAGCCAATAAAATATGATTATCATAGTGCTGTTGCAGTTTGATGTACTCCAGAACCCTGTATAAAAAGGCAGAGCTTTTCTAGCAGCTGCTGTACCAGATACTTTTTCTTGGTCTCAGCCTTGAAGTAAGTTTAGTTTGAAGGCCTTTTTGTTATTTTAAATAATGCTAAGGAAAAGTTAAAGATAGTATTTAAGACTGGACTAATACTAGTGCATATGAAGTATTTAAAAGCAGTGGATCTTTAYTTGTGTTTGCAATCTATAATCCAGGTAACTAACGACTTCAAGTGTAAACATTAAAAGGATGTTCTCGTTTTAGTAGTAATCTGTATATCAGAATATTTAGATATTCGCATGTGCAATTAAACTTTGTGTTCCAGATTTATCCTTTTTCTTCCTTTGTTTCACACTTCGGAACAACAAATGTATGGTGTTTTTCCTGAACGGGCAGTTCTTTATATTATTGTATATGGGGGACAAAAGAGAGAAGAATAAGGATTTCAAATTACAAATACTATCACCTGCTTAATCATAAGGTAATTTGCTACTAATATTCCTACAGATCTAATATTCAAATCTTAATAATAAGCTTATRAAAAGCTGAGTTCTGTTCTTCCCATGGGAATCTACTTCTGTAATGATTTACATAGCTGAAGTTGTACAATAGTASACAGCCTAGGTTGTGCAATTACATTCTCAAGTACTTGCAAATAGTTTGCCAATATTTTTTATTTGTTTTATTTATTTCAAGGAATTATGTTGCTGGTATCTTACAGATTTTTTCAGTGTTCATGTTCTCAGTATTGTAAATGCTWCTGAATGGCTCTCATATGTACATCTTATATATGTTATTTTGTGGGCCTCAGCAACAAGGTTGAGCTGATTTCTGAGCACTGTGTCTCAAGAACTGAAAATAGGAGAYACAACACTGGAGCACATTCATTATCCAGCTGCTTGGCTTTTCATCCAAAATGGTTACAGCCAGGTGCTTCTGACAGAACTGCAAAGATTCTCCTTTTCCCTAATAAAGAGCAATTATGTCCAGTACTAAAAAAATAGAATTAAAATTTTTGTGTAATTTGTCCAGGTTTGACTTTCTGAATGCTGTATTATTATYCCCTATGTCACTGCCTATGACAATGAATTCCACAGTTTAATTTGTGGGGGAAGGTATTTTGGTTTATGGCTTGGGATTTGATAGTGTCAAGTGCCATCTTGTTCCACACCTTCAGTGAGCACATCTCTCTGAGTCCTTAATCATCCTGCAGTGTTTTTTGAGATGGCTACATTAGTTCTGCATGCAGTATCTCACATAAGGTAACAGCATTGATTTGCCATGATATGTAGTGTTGTATTATCCAGCATGTGGTAGCATTATTTGTTCTTTCCTGTAGCTGTATATTGAGATTAGTGTCTTGCTAAGTTGTTAACAAYGTCAAGTTGACTTTCTTTACTGCTAATTTTAAACTTTGTGAGCATTTTTTTCTTATGTATAATATTTTGCATTTCTGGACCCTCAGTCTCACTAGTCAGCCTGTCTCACTTGCTCAGTTACCTAATTTCTCCTGAGATTTTACACTTTCATTTTCATGTATAATTTCAGATCAATGTGGATCTTACTGGTCTGAAATCCTGCTGGTTATCCCATGAACTTTTTATGAAAATAGACATAATATTTGTTCCTTYTAGTTCTTTTGCACATAAATGGTTTTTAATGAAGGACTATGTATTCTTAGCAGATCAGCCTGTTTATTCTGAAGCTCTTTCAGCATTTTTGGATGCTCACCATCTGGGCAGGTTGACAACTTGCTAACATACTGCTGTCGCTATCCAGGCCTTCGAACAGGAAGTGAGAATGGGTCAGAAAGTCCTTTTTCAATTGAAATAATTCAGTAGGAAGAAAAAAGTAAGGCCGAGYTGAAAACAACTTTTGAGAATTCAGAAATTGTTTTGATGAATGGGAGCTTGGGAACAGTAACATAATTATTGCCATCWTCCACTTCAGTTTATTTGGAGTATAAATAAACAATTCTATGAATATAAATATGCATATTTAGGGGCAAATTGCTTTCTACTGTAACAAATTTGAAGACAGAAKTATTACACTACCATAACTAATTGAAGCGATTCAAAGTCTCAGAGCCCAAATACAACACCACTTCTGTATAGCACACTRGAGGTCTTTGTAGTTATAGTTCATTTCAGGAAAATTCCTGAATAGAAATAGGGTTAGGTTCGCCTCTGAGCACTTTGTGTAAGTGAACTATAAACAGAGACATGCCTGTAACACCAGCCATTAGAATTCAGAGTCATCAGTGAGGAAGAAAAGTTGCCATTAGCAGTAAGTCAGGCAGTGTACCACAGCTTCGCCTTGAGGAGTTGAACTCCCCAAGACCTCGACATTTATCGGTGAGTTCCCGGCCACAAAAACACATTCAGCCCTTCTAATCAATAGGAGTCTAAATCACAGCTTTACTACCACGCTTCGGTCTCCAGATCAGCAAGAATGAGAGGAGAAGGCTTGCAGGCATATGAAATGTAGTGGCAACTGCTGGCAATATGGATAACAAATCAGAGAGAAAACCTGCTAGGCAGTGGGGGAGGCATTAACAGCAGAGTGAATTGAGTGCTTGGGTCTGCATTTTCCATCKGCTGAATCTGGCTTAACTTCTGTCTGGCCCTGGCAGGGCCCTGGCCCTTTCAGTGGACAGTAGTGACTTCACCACTCCCTTTGTGTCACCGTGGCCCAGACTGATGTAACAGAGATGTGTCAAAAGGAAAAAAATCCACATTTTAGGATCATGGATGTAGTGCATTAATTTTAATCACTGTATTTAATTAATTACTGTATTTTGCAAGTGCTGTGTGATTGTCTGGATTTTCAGGTGTCTCCACTGAGGAMAAACACATTATGCATTTCATGGAAAGGAAAATACTTCCTTGAAAAGGAAAATTTCCACACTCTTCAGACTTGCTGTGGGCTTAAATTCTGTTCCTAGTTGTAACATTTTGAGTATGCTGACTTCTCTGCATTCTCTTGGTGCTATTGTCAGTCTGAGGATTTTTTGTCACTTCTATGGTTTAAATATTCTTTATTTTCCATGGAATGCTAACACAATATATTGTAATGCTCATGTATAWAAAATACAGCTGTTAGTGAGATTCCCACTAGAACATACCACATACATGTGATCACATCACATGTTTCTAACTATGCTAATAATTGTTTCCTATCCTCAAGTGTACTTCGAGTGGCTGTTACAACCCCTTSAAATAAAGTTTAAAKATTAAAATAATTAAGAGAAGTTATAATWAAAATTAAATACAAACCAATTATAMATWTCTGTTTGTTTTGTTWCCTTACACAACAAGATATTTCCTTGCTGRATTTCYTTCTTAGTAGGAAGAGTGCATTTTGGAATATTTTTTCAATGGAAAATAAGTAGAMACAAAATACCTGCAAGTCCGAGGCATAGCAACAGACATAATTTAAAAAGTTACACATGGTGTAGTATCAGGTATTCTGAATGTATTTTATATATCTCTTCCAAAGCAGAGTGGTGCATATTCTTTTATATTTGAGCTCTATAAAAATATAATGAAGCAGTCAGCAGTCTTCTTTCTGTCTTAGATATTCACTTCACTAAGCAGTGTGAAGGTTCAGTAGTACCCATTAATAACCTTCAATGCTTTCTTGTGTAATACATTTATTATCTTACATACTCTGTCAGTCATGAAGAAAACAATTAGGGAGTTTAGAAAATCTATTGCAACTACAGAAGATAACCAGTCAGCCACAAGTAACATAGACTTTGCTGAAAGAAATGGGGTTCTTTAAACAACATTTTAAAAAGGTATCAAAGCATATATGATATAAGGTTTTATTCTAGGTTTGTTTTTTTTTGTTGACTCTTCCACTGATATCAGAAGAAATAYTGAGCAGAGAATCAGGATGGAATATGGCCTTAGCCTTGTGCTTAGCAGATGAGCTGCTGAAATGCCTGGTTTCTGAAATCAGGAAGAAACAGCACTGGGAGCCACCTAAGGAGCCTTTACGCTCTTCTAYGTTAAGGATTTTGAGTTCTGTTCTAAAAATACCCCAGTTCCTCATGTGGTACAAAGAAATGCAATACTCGCACAATAAGAAACTGTTGGCCCTGTAAGTGTCCACCTGACATGAATTGAGTAGAGAAAGGGATTTTCAAACAAGAACAGATTTCAATTCAGCATTTTATAGTAATCAGTTGACCTTCCAAAAATGACCTAGGCATGAAGAACTTCCCAAATCACTAGTGCTTGAGTACAGGTAAAATTTTCTGAAGGAACAACCAAACTGATMCCTCAGTTGCATTCTCCACCAGATTAATCCCTTTGCACCCTCCACTGTACCATGGCTAGTTTTATACCTATTGTGAATGTAAAATTCTAGTGACTCACACCCTTGCAGGCATTTAAACTCCTCCTTTAAACCAGCAGTAACAGGGAATTCCAATAAATCTGCCATATTATTTCGGAATGAGGTAACTCAGGAAAACAATCAAAGCACTACTATAGCTTAGGCCTTAGCCAACAAAGCTGGCTGCCTCTGAAACACAGTTCCATGAAACTTAACTTTTTCAAGGTACACTGTGAGACAATATGTTATTTGTAAATAAAYATTGGAAGYAGATTAGCAAGTTTCTCCAACTGCWCTTAAATTCAGCCAGATGTTGATAATATGCTCATAATGAGAAGGATACATAGCCATAATCTTCATAATTTGATAGAGAGTGCTTATAGGCAAGTATAATGGAAAAAATCAGATCAAAAACTGCACATAATTCAATAGGTCCTTAAGTAAAAGACTGAAACAGAAGACAAGAAGAAATAGAAGACAATGGTTTGCTGGTAGACTGGAGATGGGTTCATGACTTTGTATTAATTCCTTTCCCTTGCAAAGGGCACTGAAGAAGAAATGGACAAAGTGAACTGGCAATCACAGATGTGCAACCAACATTAAGAAATAATAAAAAATATTATTTGRGTTCATCTGGGGTTTCAAATCATGCTTATATAAAAGCTAAAGCTATATAAAGGAAATATGGTTTGACATATAGAGGAAACTGCCAAACAAGAGATTATTTATTAAGATGATYTTTGGAAATGTATTTATTAAGTAAAAATTTGGAGGCTTCAGCTGTGAAACATAGTTTAAAATCTTTCTAATCACACTGTAAACACGTATGGAATAGGTAGTTATTAAGCCAAATACTTAGCAGAGCATATGCAGCTATGGATAACAAAGCATCAGAAAAATTAACTTATTAGAGTAGTATTGTTCATGTGTGATTTTTTCTTTTCAAATAACATTAAATATTTAAAAACCTCCATTCTTTACTACAGAAGCATGCTGTTTAGGACTGGCTTCCTAAAATATACATTAATCAGCTGCTGCGATTAGCTGACATGCATAATACGATGTTTTATTCACCAATCAGTGTCTGTGAATGGTAGAAATGTGWAGAAATGAACACAATGTTCATGTTTGTATTTTAATGATGGCACTGGAGCACAGTGCTCCATAACTGAAGTGAATGCAAAGGTGTCTAAAATAAACTCGAGCTCACTTCCTGAGCTGTACCAATTCATCTTCAGCATCACTGTAGGTTTCTCTCAAGTGCACTAAACGTATGTAAACAAAAGACTATTTTAACTTTGAGCTTGTAATAGATTTTGATGCCAAAATCAGATTTGGCATAATTTAACAGATTTAGCTTCTCTCGAGTTTGTACACTATACAAACTGACTTTATCCTGCCACATTCAAARTTCCCTGAATTTCAGAGGTATCTGGTACTAAAATTCACAGCAGAGTAGTGGAAAAAATTACTTCCCATTCACTAGCTTCATTCAGAATAAGGAATAAATTCATTGAAGATTAAATAATCGTAACTATTTAGTGGAAAGACTTGACAAGGACACAGAATTCATGCAAGTGATGTGTAACAGTTCAGCTATAGAAATAATCCTAGTTGAAAAATAAGCTTTGCTTCWAGCTTTCAGCACAGTAACAGCCCCAGTGTTGTACAAGAGATTTGTTTTGTGCTGCTTCAGCATCAGGTGAGGAAACACAGACCTTTACCTTTTCTTTTATTCTGCTGAGTTCTTTGTAAATTGTTAGAAAATCACATCCAGCTACACACAGTACAAAGGCCCATCCTACAATTAGGAACCCTTTATCCTACAACCACATCTAGGTAACTGAATTCTCTTTTCTGGTTTGACTTCTGTTCAAATCAGTGAAGTTTTATGTAACTGCAAGGATTGTCCAGGTGATTATTTATAGGCTTGTGTTTCAATGCAGTATTTTCATCATGAACTTCTTGTTATAAGTAAAACCCACCGGTCCTCAATATTGTGCATCTTCTATGCAGTACAAGACTGCTTTGGGCCATATGCCTTCTTGGCTTTATTTTATATGTGTATAATATATACACAAATAAAAAGTATCACCTGCAAATAATATTTGGAATGTGAAAGACACAAAATGTAAACATTTTATTTGGCAGTTGTTTCAAACAGGTGAATAAATAAATGGAAAAGTACATCTTAATATTCTTTATAGCAACAGATGCAGTTGCACATGTATTTACATACTGTGGATGCAAAGAACAGTTAATTTAATTTCTTTTTGTTAAAAAATGCAACTTCCAACACCACTAGACTTGACAATTAAAGATGAAGATACTAGTAATACTTTGTTCTAGCAATCTCAACTTTTAAAGGCATTCATTTGGAAGTAAGATAAGAGAGTCATCATGCATTTAGTTCAGTTTGTCCACTTACGGTAGAAAGTCTGATGTAATCTCAGAATTATGAGTGTCATGCGCTTAAGTCAACTATGACATGTTTATAAATCAGTGTAGTTCCCTTAAAACTTGAAGCAAAGAGAAAATCTCGTTTATCGATGGAGACATGTATGAAAGATCTTGGTGCCTGTACGTTTAATTCTTGAAACTTCACAAATTTTGCTTTTTCCGCATCCCAATAATAGACTTGAGTGAAAGAATAATCACTTCCAAGAATGGCATATTGATAATTACTTATCTGAAGCGGCTGGAATACCATTGACCCTCGGGAGGGCATCCTTTGTAAATCCAGAAATGCTGAACCACCCCATTTCATTACTTTAGAGTCCCCAATAAATCTTGTTAAGCAAATGTATACATCCTCTTTCACTTTGAAATGCTTCACTGCATATGCATCTTCCATATCTTGAATATCAAACCGCTTAACAAATTCATTTGTTCCTTTGTTCCATTGATATATTACAGGTCTTTGGGAACTACTTGACAGAATTAAATGTGGTTTGCCAGATATTTCAAGATACTCCACATCAGTATCTCTGTACCAGGCATGCAGAGACTGATGGGAATAAAATCCATTCCCATTCCACTTGTACACCGTGGTGAAACCAGCCTTTGAACTGTCTGCAACAACAAAATACCAGTCTTCAGCAATCCTGAAAGTTTCAATGTCATTGGGTTTTCGGATTTTAAGGATTTCAATATCTTGAATTTTTATAAACTTATTAGCAAAAATATCTCTTTTATATATGTGGGAGCCTCCAAACAGCTGTGCGACAATGACATACAGCTGACTCTCAATAACTATAGGTTTACACACAACAGTTGAAGTACCTATAAAAAGAAAAGTAAAAAACAGGGTTAGTACCACTTTTTGGATAATTTGTAATRTTATTTGTCAAGCAGTGTTCATACCTGTAATGTTGTCATAATTCCTGAACATCACCTCCACATGGTCCCATTCAAGAAAGATGCATTTTCCAGTAAAAGGCTGAGCAATAACCACGTGTTCATCATTCATATATGAGAAAGTATCTACTGACAGAGATTGGTATGGCAGGGACTGATAAACTTCAAATTCTGCAAAAGTGCACATGGCAGATGATAATTACAGATACTTTACACACGGTACTAAAAAAAATCTGCTTATCAGATAGCAATTTCTTACAAATTACAGTATTTCATCACTAGTCAAATTTTCCTGTTGATAAAGGAGCACTGCAGTTTGGTTTTCAATACTTTTCAATAAGAAGAGGTGCTGTTTTATGTCCCAGTTTCCCTAATCCTTATGTAACATATGAAAGTTTGAGTAGGTGCTGCAATAGAGGACCCTGCTCCCAAGCAGTTCCCATATCAGACTTGGACGAGCAAAGACTTCATATTGATTTTAGTAGAAATTCCATCCAGTATGCAGCCTTACTGCAAAAATGGGTTCTAGAATGAAAAACTATAGCTTTGACTTTAATTTAATGAAATTGAATAATTTGAGGCACATTACCTGTAATAATGCAATCAAACTCTTTCGGAGAGAGGCTATTGATTTTGCGCTTCTTATATTCTGGTGGACTTTCACAGTAAATGTCTTCAACAGTTGCATTGGTGCTGCCCAGCCATTCCACTAACCACTTCAGTTTGCAGTCACAATTAAATGCATTGCCTCTAAGATCTCTACAACAAATAAATCAGGCATTGAAAATAAATAGTCAGCTAAGATATTTCTCCTTTAGAACAAAAAAAATGTGTGCCCTCTAGCTTGAGGCCTTCCTGGCTCACTTTGTCCTGGCCCTTAGTTGAATCTACATACCAGAACTCCCACAGATTTAATTATATTAAGGTTATCACGGACACGTTAACTTGGTCATCAGTCAGAAATTTTTATCAACTTCCTAAGTTTACAGGTACACAAAAGCCTACCAAACTAATGATCCCTGTTTCTTCTGTATCACCYTTTCTCCTTAAGAGCACTCTAGATAACAAAATAGGAACTAAAATAACCTGATGATCAGCCAGTCAGTATTCATTCCCTCCTTTAGAGACACTCATTTAGGGCTCCAGGAGGCACAAGCAAAAGAGTTCTGTTTGAGTCTTTCACAGCTGTCTTCAGTCAGATTTCCGATCGTATGTACAGGAACAGGCAGGCGCCAGGACCAGACTGTGCAACCACCTGGCCACGATCAGCCGTGCCAAGAAATGCTCCCAGAGACACACACTGGCCGTGTCCACATCTTACTACTGCAGCTCTGCACTGCGAATTCAGCCTGCCCTGGTAATGCTGGGAGCAGGCAAAGGATTTTCTAAGCTTATTATCCCAGATCAGACAAAACAGGATTTTGTATATTACAAACAGGATCTATTTCACTAAAGCAACAACAAGATTTCTCTGTTTATCTATATTTTGTATTTCTACTGGTATTTTATATATATATATATAAAAGTTGATGTTTTGGTTTGCTTGCAATTAGATTTAGTATGGGATACTTACTTAGACATGTGCTTTATTGATAAAASATGGCTTTCCCAGAAATTACTTGCTCATTAAAATGTTACTCCATTAAATATCTTCYACCTTCTCCTCGTGCCTTGCTCTCTCATGCATCCCTAAGGATCCTCCCTTATTCACAAAATTTTAATGAACACGAAGCTTTATTACATAACTACTAACAATATTACTTACCTTCATAACTGGTGGAATATTCAAAACTATCAAAACTTCTCAGCAATAGTAGACAAAAAACCCAACCCTATCCACATTGTGTAGTCTCTACCCAGAAAGAAGATCCATTACTGGCTACTGGTTTGAAAGGCTATACAGAATGTCCTCTAAAACCTTTATACTTCTGGTATAATTAATAGAATAATTAATTGTTTTCTTACACATTTGTTAAAGAATCCAAGCCTTTGAATATGTCTTTTGGAAGTGACTGGAGATTATTGTTTGCAAGACTCCTGTAAAAGAAAATACCACAGTATTAGTGCTAGTTCATGAAATGACACATTTTTGCAAGCAGTGATGTACCGTGTGGGTTTTTTCCCTTACAGCAAAGAAAACTGGTATTCTCCAGCACTTAGTTCTAAAAGATTGCTTTTCAGAATAGCTCATTTACTTTGTGACTTTTCCTTCCACTAAAATGCTATGCCCCCTTCTGCTTTCTCACTCTTCAGCAGCCTTGCACCATTTACAATAYTTCACTTAGCAGAGTAAAAAGTGCTATCACCTTTGGTGTTTTGCMAACACATTTTAATATTTTAAAACAATTAGTCATGATTGGATCTACTCATGTTTTCCTTGTGAGATCCCAATACATGGTGTTCATATCACTGAAATTTCCCCACTTTCTTGTACCTCTTCTGGAAGGAAAACCTTRCAACTGTGGGCTGATGGGCTTAGGTTTAGCTCATAGTTTTTGAAAATATGCAGTAATAGGCAATAAATTGCTGATCAGAATGAATTGCTTTCCTGGAATGAGCATGTATRTGTGTAAGTGGTTATAAGACTAGCAAAAAACTGTAATTAATTCCCAATTTTTAATGCTGGGAAAACTTGTTTAAATACAGTGAGTATTCTAGCTAGTAAAAGTGGAAACAAGGAATGAGGATGAGGAAATGTGAGCAGGCTTTGAACAAACAGTATATCACGTCAGTCAGACTGTCTCTGTTACTCCGCCAAAGGATGCAGATGTCATGGGGAGGATGACAGAAAAAGAATGATGTTGTAGGGTATAGTTTATGCTTCTTCTAATTAACAGAATTATTTATTACTTATGAGAAGAAATAAAAATGGAAAGAAATAATTTTAGGTTAAGATTTCCGTTAGAATCTGTAACTAGTAAGACTTAGAACTGCTTCTGTTTTAACTTGTAAACAAAAGTTATTTATTAACCACAATTTTTCTAGCCAAGCAATGACATTTAGGCACATACTTAAATACCAGAATAAGTCCAGATGTACTAGGTCTGCTGCCTCATTTAAAATTAAGTGTTTGTCTGATCAGGAATAGTAAATATGGGATGATTCCATTAGTCCACTCTGASTTCACCACTTTCAAAGTACATCTGATTGTAACACTGCATGTGAATATATCATGTGCTTCACTTATGTGTAATTTTATTCTCAAGAGCAATTCTTTAAAAGTCAGGTGACTCACATGGAGAAAGTTTAGTGGACTTCCAAGCTGAGACAAGTTTAATGCCTTATACAGTTTTAGTGTGTTATTATATAGCAAACTGAAAAGGATGATGTACTTGGAAGTAGGAGGGGTCCACCACTGCCATCAGAATATGACTGATAGAAAAATTTAAGCAAGGTRTTTGCATTTGCCAATTTTTGAATGAARATTATACATTTTGTATTCCACTGTTAAAAAGCATATCTATATATTAGATATATATAAATGTCTGTCTCACCTAGATGGGTGATGTAAATGGTATWTGGTTTATAATAAGAGAGTAAAGGTTGACTCAAACATGCAATTAAATCTATGGTAACAGTTCTGAAAGAAATGCAATCAGAATTATGTATTGTGCATAGAAATTATTGTCCAATGCTAATTTGTCATTCAATTAGTAAATTAGTAAAAAAATGCTATATTTCTTTAATTTTTCTGTTCTTAAACCGACTCTGACCAGAAAATAAATCCTGTTGCATCTAGTATTCTATATGGCTCTCTTTTACAATAAGGACACACTGCAAATATCAAAGTTAATTGCATTATAAAAATACAAATGTTTGGATAGCTTACTCCATTGCAAAATTTATGTTCTGAAAAGGAAGTAAATAGCATAAATAGAACAAAGTTCATCTTATATAACTTCATAGAACTTATTTGCATGCTCATTTACTACGATTCTTTTAAATATATTTTATGTACACAAGTACTCTCTTGTTTCTTAAACGAAAAATGCCTCAGGGTGCCAAATGATCATTCTTAATGGGTATGTGCAATTTTGCCCCAAAGATGGGGAGTGGTTCTGCAAGCAGATTAAACTCGTGGTGCCTTTGCAGTTATTTTCCACATATTTCTCATTGTCTTTGTGAATTGTGCTCCATGGACAATAGCAGCGTGTTGCACAAGTCTGTGTCCCAAAAATGTGCATGCAAATGGCAGTGGTTTCTCAAATGTTGCTCTGTCTTTTGCATATGTTTTCTCTTGGGAAACTCCTGAAGCATGCCCAGAAAGCAATGTAATAGGCAAGACAAAATGTTAGTCTTGGACTATATGCTCTGTGGAGAATAAACTGTGCCTTCCTCTGTTTTAGAAATGCAATTTGTTCACTGGCAGCAGCAGCTACTAAATAAGTAAATGAATATGATAAATAATGTACTGGACCCATTTGTGAATATAAAGCCATTCATGTGCATAAATATTTTGAATATAGGGTCCCAGTTACCAGCCTCATCCAGCTATCTGTGTTTTCTGACACTACCATTATGCCTATCATTATTCCCCCCTCTTCTCCCTTTCCTCTTCCTCAGATCTAGACCCATTCCTTAAGTAACCTTATCTACACAAGAAGTCACAGTAGGCTTGGTTTTAGCCAGCTGTAAATCTTCTCCTGACCAAAAGGGAAAGCATAAATTATTTTACGGAACATTTACTAGGTGGTGAAGATGTGGTGAATTGCAATTCGACTATTATATTTATGCATTAACTATTTAAAATGGAACCTTTGCTTTCTCTCTCCCGTCAAAATACATGAAAGAAAAAGTTAAATGACCCTGTTTCAAAATCCCCTTGGAGGTTATCATGTTAAGGCCAAAAGGTCAGAATCCACTCCCCTGCCTGTGGACACGCACCCCATGACATGCTTCAGAATGCAGACATTCAGAACCCATGTCAGGCACAATACAGATATTTTAGCCTCATTTTCTTCCAGTATTTTTTGTAAGTTTTTTTCTGTTTTCTTATAGTGTGCATTTTGTTTTTTAAAAATTATTCCTCACTAAAATAAAATTATTGCTAAAAGACAAACTTGCTGTAAGATAAAAGACAGAGGCCTGTGTATAAACTGTTTCCCCAGCTCAGAGACRAGGATCCTGTGTTTGTTCGCAGTGAAATGTTGCAGGTATTTGTTGCCAATGTGGCTCTCACCTGCTGAGCACAGTTTGAGAAATCCCCTGCTGGTGTGGGCATGGGGAGCATTGCTCCTGCAGCCACACTGACATCCAGAGTGCCTTGGACTAATTTCCCCTCCCAGCTAATGAAGGAAGGYGCTGCAGCAGGTCAGAGGGCAAGGGCCGAGGGGCTGAGCAGCACACAAGGAGCGTTAAGCAGATCCCAGTATCAGTGTTTGACAGATCCTGACTGGGGGAAGCTCTTGCTTGGAGAGGACAGAATGCAGAGCAGGGTAGGTGCAGAGGAAAAGATCAGTAAGMCATAATAAATGCATCTTCTGTTTAAAATTTCTCTGGGTGGGAATTTTCAAGTTTGATTTAGTTAAATTCTTCTGGATACCATTACTGTCTGAAGTGGACACAGGCAGAGACAGCCTATCCCAAGAATGGCTGTGATACTCTCCTGGATCCATGTCAGACTGGGGTACTTGGGAAGAGGTGAGTGTCCATCTATGAGCCTTCCACATTCCTAACCACATCCTCCACCTTCCTCCTTTCYAAGTCCCACACTGGGACTCACCTCGTCAGTGCCAAGATTCCCAATTCACACTCCTGTCTCCCTGCTCCTACATGCTCAGCTGGAAATCCCCTGTGCTCCRAGCAGAGAAAGTCAGGGAACAACTGCCAAACATGTACTGCTTRGAAGCTGTTTGTGTCTTTGCCTTCTATACATACCACAGTTTGGCAGTCTTTGGTGGAACCAAGAAGATTAATATTGTAATTAAATTACTATTAATACCACTTAAATAAATATGAASAGTTATATGAAAATGAGAAATTCAACAACACAGTGGTTCAGTTACTATATTAAAYATACCAGGTAATATATTCAACTGCTTTACTTACAGGTGAATTAAAGATTTCAGTCCTCTGAAAGTATTTCTTGAAATTGATTTAATGTTGTTGTTCTCTATGAACCTGTAATGGGTCATAAAATGATTCTGGTCAAAGCAATGCCTGGAACTTGGAAGCCCACCCACTCTATTCAATAATTCCAGGAAATATACTTTTGTCCACTCACAAATATTCTAGATGAGGAAGGCCCATGAAAGCATCATCACTAATAACATCAAAAGTGTTGGATGTAAACAACCTGCATAAAGAAATGCAAAACAAAAGTCCATTAGGCTATTGGCAGCTTTAGAAAATGGTTCAGCAAGCAATGGTAGGCAAATTTCTACTGCCTGGTTTCATTTTTTTTCTGTGCAAGCACTGTAAAGCTGATATATTGCACCATWGCATGGTGCAAAGGGAAGGATCCAACAATTGTCTACTGGGGCCTTCTGATAAAATTCCTTTGACTTCTGTGGGATGTCAGCGTGGGTTTTTCATGCCAGTAAGACAATGGGATTGTGCAAGTTCCTCTGGAGATACACTAGGACAACAATGAAATGTACAAATACTACAGAAGTTTAAATTGTCTTGGTTTAAATTGCTGGTTAGCCAGACATCAGGTTGAATTTGCAACACTGACAGGAAGGAAAATCCTTCAACTTCTAAGTTAAACTTGTGAGTGTATTTAACCTGAGGGTATTGAGAAGTTGCTAACAAAATAAAAAAAAAATCTCTTAATTCAGTGTTCAAGCCAGAATTATTTTTAAGACCTCATTATACCTCTTGGAGATACTCTTAGTGTACACATCTAACAGTAAAAACACCAGCAACACATTTAATTTTATGCAATTTTGTAAGCATTAAAAGTGGACTAGCATTGATTTTTCCATCTTTATTTATGCTTATCAGCCATGTTTGCATTTGTCCATTATAATTTAGCCCTGGACTGCCACACTTTTAATGTGGTGAGACATCATCAAGTACAATGAACTTTATCCCTGTGGAATACTATAATCACATCTATATTTCAATCAGTTGACCTGATGGATAAATAGATTCATACTATGACATCCTTAGACATCCAGGAAAGCAAGATTTCCAAATACTAATTAATCCACTCAATGACTTAATCTCTTACTYTGATGTTTACATTCAGAATAAATTGCAGGTAATTTATTTTCTCACTTGGCTATTGCAGATTGTGCTTTTTCCACTTTAAGTATGTTCCTGTATAAAGTGTGTGAAAAAAACATAAGCAGGAAATTTTTCCTTTTTGTCAAAATCACAAAATACTTCAGTTATAGAAAAAACAAGTATTTTTGTACAATCCTTGAACCAGAAGACCGATTTATTAAATCCTGAAAATAATTTWACTTTTCTGATGTGATTTCACTGGATCATTTTTCCTTTTCTGCACTCTACYGTATAATTTAGAGAACAGAGTGCTATCTCTTTAAATAGTATTGCTATTTTAGAGACTGCCAGGCTTCTAGCATAGGTCTTGCGCTTGGTGAGCTCATTTGCCTCCCAAGTCATACTCACCCCAACGGCTGTATCACATGTATTTGAGGCACAAAGTGTTTTTGCTCCCATTCTGACCTCAAACACCACATTTGCTACCTCTGGGGATAGAGGCTGAAGGTACTGCAGTGTAGCTAGGGACTAGATCACTTGGCAGGAACAGAACAGTGCTAGCAGGTACAAACTCTGATGCCATGGTTATCTCCCTTCTTTCTATGGCCTTTCATGTCGTYGGTTTCTAAGGGCATCCTCAGCATGTTGCTGATACACGGAGATGAAAATGCTGAAGATGAGAGATCTCTACATTTAGGGAACACTCCTGCTGACACTTCACTGTAGCTGTGGAGGTTCTTTGTATTTTTGTTGTCACATGAGGAGCACAGAGAATACCATCCATACTACACAAGGAGAAATGCTCTCCAGGACTGGGAGTTTACGAGCAGTGTTTTGCTCAAGACCGTGATTTTTCCAGAGACCATTGGTGCTACTACATTAAAAATAGTAGTAAATAATAATAGCAGCAGAAATATTCCATATTTAGGAATCTGTGACTGGTGTATTGGAGATAGTTACATTTGGACTTCAAAAACATAATGTTGGAGACATTACTATTTTTATATGTACTTCTATTATTATAGAAATACATAAAAGCTGCTGAATCTTGCTGTTGSCTAAATTAAGCATACCAATACAGCCATAATCATGCAAAGCTAAAACTTACTGTAATGTTTAATTAACGTAAGTTTTCCATATTCTTATTTCCCTTACTATCTTCTGCCAAAGATGCAAATTTTTCTTTGCCATATACAAACTGGAGTGCTGTTCCCACAGAATCCTGCTCCTATGGGCTGTGTTTAAGGAGTCACTTGCCTTAGTACAGCAGCCTGACATTCCAAGGATGTCAAGCAGCTCAACTACCATGTTAAAAATATATCTGGAAAACAGATCACCCATCAAAGCCCATAGTGGAACAAACCCTGCATTTCTGGGGTCATAGCTTTTGTTGCGGCATTTATGAACAGCAGCGTAGAACATGCATTTCATTGTACAGTAGAAATGGAATTTATTATCATTACCAACATGCCATAAGACACTGCCCAAGCCCACTGTGCCAGGCACTATAATAACTCAAAACAAGATGACTGTGTCTGTCCTACTCYACCATGCCCAATTCTGCCTGCCTTGCAGTGGGATCGCTAAGTGTAGGTGGTGTATCGTAGCCAAGAGAGATGATGTCCTACTCACTCTCTTCAGATACAAGCTCCACCAGTGCTGCTGCTTTTTTTATTTCCTCTCMTTTGAAAGGCCCATTGCAGAAATTATGCTAAATGTGTCCCTTTTGTGATCTGTGACCACCTGGGAAAAGCTTCTCTGGAATAAAGCACCATGGAAAAGCATTTAGGTTTCCATAGTAACTGCATTTACCTATTTACCCTGTATCCAAAATCGTACAGTATGTCTGCACCTCCTTATCAGCTCCACTTGAGGTAGCAGAGTACAGCCAGGGTCAGGGCTTCAGCTATCAGTACGCCACCAGTTTAATTTAACAGCCAGAGAGGTCCAGTACATGAACATTGCACCTCTGACCACATCCAGAGTGCACGGGAAGTCAGTTTGGGACAGACATCCGATTTTGGTTTTGATCACATCGGGGAGTCTGCCTTGCYGGATTTCTGAGACAAATCTGGGTGTGTGTCAGGCTGGCAGCACATCCACTATAAACAGTTCAGGTTACACCCCCTCTACCTCTGTATAGCTCACAATTATATAATCATATGCCCACATTTCTAGGAAAGCCTGTGAGCCTGTAAAAATCCTGTGCTGAAATGCAGCTAATAGTTAAACATCCCAAAATATCCTCTTTCTGCATATACTTTGTCACAGCATTTGATTTTGAAATAATTGCTTCAGGTTTTTTAATTCAAAGAAAATCRTCATTACTTTTAAGAACATGAAATAACAAACAGGGTCAAATCCAGGTGCTATAAAGGCAAAACTCCCACTGAAGTCACTAAACTTCCACAGAAGTCAATGGCAATTTTACATGGAAAAGGACTTCAGGACCTGTCCCACTGCAATGAGGGACCTGATCTGAGGGGTTCTGAGCTCACAGTCGATGGGAGCTGCAAATGGACAGCTTTACACTGGGATCAGGTCCCAGGAATGCAGAAAATAAACAAGGATAGTTGTTGCAATACTCAAGTCCTTACTATAATGTTAATTAAGTATAATGAAGATTAYATACATTCTGTCACCATGTACATGCATATAAGCATTCAAAGTAGCACTGACAACAGATAGCCTTGCAAGATACTAAGTAAAAACACTTAGAAAAAATWAAACATTCACTATCTTTCAAATTGCTAAAAAGTCTTGTATTTTAAGATCTAATAAACCTTCTGYTGCTGTTTCTTACAAAATTAATAATGAGACCCTTTCTAAAATATTTATGAATACATATACATTTCATAACAAAAACTGTAGCATATAAATATTTCTCACAGAAGCTGCAGAGATGGTGTGAGCAAAAAACTCCCTTCTGGGATTTTAGTAAAAGCAGATCTCACAAAGGATCTGTAAAGAAGAAAAAAACAACCACACATTAATGTAGCCTCATATATCCATGGTTATAATACTGATCTGGTCATCACAGAGAAATTTATTTACATAAGTAAAAAAATTACCACCCCCCCAAATATAATGTGACAGGTTTCATGTAGTATACAAGAAGCTATAAAATGAGATGTGTGCACATACACAGACAGACAGACAGACAGATGAAAGAGAGATAAAAATCAGGATTCAAGGATGCAGCACAATTTTAACACATAAGCTGATGATTCTGAATGCTGGAGGTACTCCCTGCAGCAAGCATCCTTCTGTATGCACTGAAAACACCACACATCCTAGTTCATTTTAAATCATAAATTAAATAACCAAATGCTTACAGCCCTTACAGTGAGATAACATCAGGCGGAACGCTGCGAGGAATAGATCTGGCATTTTCACATAAAGCATTATCTTTGGTACAAGTACACCAGGCAGGACATTTTGGCTTCACTGGTTTCTTCCCTTCAGTCAGCAAAAGCATAGATAAAAGGCATAAGAAATAAGCAATTCTTCTAAAGGGTCTGCTGGCATTTCCCATTCTTTTGATCCGCTCTCGTTCCAGCCAGTTGAAAGAATATCCCAAAACATGAACAGGGTTCTTTATTCAGCCATTGGATGTCTTTCTATAAGTCCAGGTCAATATTTGTCTCTGCTTTCCCAACCCTTTTCTTTYTCTTTCACTCTGTTTTTGTAGACAGAAACCTGCAGCTGATCTGTATGTTTCCACTCACTCAGGCAACGTACTGCTCAGAGAAGAGACCTGCGAGGTGCTGTAAGATGGGGAAAATCCAACCGGCTGAAGGGAAAAAAAAAAAAAAAAAAAA
>NW_026623244.1:5034867-5061665 GCF_030028575.1 Malurus melanocephalus | reverse complement strand
ACTTCGTATTTGTAGCATGTTTTTTGAGCTGGTTAAATAAAGGCATAGGTGGATCAAGCACAATTCTATATGGACAACATTAATTTAAAGTTCAAGTTAAAAAATATATTTGCTTGGAACTGGTTTGATCATTTTAAATGGGAAAAAAAAAGAAAATTATAATTTAAATACCAGCTGTGTTAAACTGTAGTTAAGAAGGGACCTTCTTTGAAAAGTGACAGGATAGGGACAGATCTTGGTGATAATAATGAGCCTTTACAATACTGCCTGGAGGCTGCAATTGAAATGAGTGCTAGKTGTGCTATGAGTGCTCTGTAAGATGCAGTCCTCAGCCTGAAGACTTTACAGTAAAGTACATGAAATATTTTATAATAAACTTAAGCAGCACCTAAGTATTATTATATTAAGAATGGTAAGACTAAACTGGCAAATGCCAAGGGACTGGGAAGCCATATGGGATGATTTTTTTTTGTTAAATAAATGATGGCTATTRGAAGAGTTTTGCAAACTTTAACAGGTCTTAACACTTCCCTGTTGGACTATTTACATCACAAAGCTCACAAACATTACTGGGGTCAACCCAGTGGTCCAAACATTTAATACATTTAATCAGGCTCACTATTGATTCCTTCACAGGGTTGCCATCTTCTCACCAGGAGACACCTGATCTGACCAGGAGATCCCTTTTGACTTCTGGTTACCCCTGCTTTGATTTCACATGGCCACCCGTGAAATTTTTCTGTTCTACAAGCCATAAAATCAAATGATCATCAGGCCACATCGATCTTCCTCAGCAACAATCCCAGTAAGGCATATCCAGATATGGGTGCTCACCAGGAATTTCATAGGCTGCAGGCGGAACAACAGCCTGCAAAACTGCAAGAAATTCAGTCTATGGATAGGACTCCGGCAGGACTATGGCAGGACTCCGGCAGGACTATGGCAGGACTCCGGCACTGTTCAGTCCTTGACTGGCTGATGGCTGAGGTCTAGCTCCTTGGGATGAAGGGAGACACCCAGACCTCACACCAGAGGGTGGGACTGCATCCTCTGAGGGACTGGGTGCAGCCAGAAATGTCCAGAAAGGTTTTAGAGGCAGATGGTCACCTTCAGAGGCCATGCTGGGAGAGGACTGTGGTGCCTGTGCATGGGCACCCTTCCCACCAGGCATCTGTGCCCATGGAAGAAAGGGCAGCTCGTGCTTTCTCAGCTTCCTTGCTCTCTCCATTGTGTTTTTGTTAAGCTCTTTATCAATTTAAGAGTGGGCCCCTGTTGTTGGTCTTAAGAAAACCTTCCCTGTCAGCAATCTCTCCTGAAGCAACATCAGCTAAGAGTGATAGAAACCTGAGTTACTTCTGAGCCCTTCCACCTTCAGTAAGAAAATGGAACAGTAGCCAAAGCACTGAAATAATTACTAAGCAAATGTCGATGCYTTCCCATCCCCCAGTATAAAGGTAACTTCTTGCTCTGGAAATGATCTAATTGTACCTACTGAGAAAGAAGCTGGATTTGTAGGAYTTGCGTAAGTAGGCTACACCATCTTCTCCCCTCCAAGACGTCCAATGGCACAGACATGATGAGGTGAGAACAGAAAATTCCCTAACTTGTTTTTTTCTGAAAGAGCCCTGTTGTTGTTTGTTTGTTTATTCCTGGCAAAGCTACCCATTGCCATGGCAATATTTTGCCGTTGATGGTGAAACCCCGTGTTTCATTCCCTTTGGCTCATTCACTGAAATCCACCATCAATTACCTAGGCATTTCTCTTTAATTAATACTCCAACCACATTGTGAACCTCCTGAAACTTTGCAGTGTAGCGTTTTCTTCTGTAACAAAAGCACATTCTGCAGCAGAGCAGTAACCTGACTCCAGTTCTGTCCACGCAGAGAACCGCCTGGAAGTTAGTTTTCTATTCCAAACTACATGCCAAAACAACCGCTTTTCCAAAAATTGCAATATTATGAATATTTATAAACAGCCCCATCAAAAGAGAGGCATAATCACATTTTCCAGGRTCCTTTTCTGCCAAGTTCAGCATCTCATTTCTTGCCGTGTAGCAGTTTAAAAACAAATCGGTTCATGGATTTTCGGTGGCATAGCTTGTCTCCAGCCCGGCGACACTTGGCTCACCCTTTGCCGATGCCATCGCTGTTTGTTTGCTGGCCAGCGGAGCAGGCAGTGGCCTGCTGCGCCCACGGACCAGCGCCTGCCTCTCGCTCCCTGCWTGTTTTCCCGGGTGTTTCAGGTACTGAGTAGGCACAATGGGATTCAAAATTCATCTATTTTTCTTTCAGCAAGGTTCCAGCAGGGGGGATGAGGGAGTTGTGGACGCGTTCCTCGGTCTGCTTCCCATCACTTGACGTTCTAGCCGAAAACCCTGCACCTTGCCGTGCCGCGGAGGGGGCCGGCGGCCAGACGCGTTCCGGAGCGGGCAGGGGGACACTGGCAGGGGACACTGGCAGGGGACATGGCAGGGGTACGCTGTTTGAGCCCAGCGCGGGCCCCACACAGCCGCCTCTCCGCGGCCCTGTCTCCCGGCAACGCGGCGGCCCCGGGCGGTGCCCGCCCTCAGCGGCCTGGGCCGGGCGGGGCGAGGCCGGGCCGGACGGAGCCGTGGGGCCGCCCCTCGCTTCCCCTCGCCCCGCGGGCCCTGCGCCGCCAGCCCTCGCTGCAGCACTGGGAACGACCCTCGCGGCCCAAGCCGAGSGGCTGCAGGCTTTCCTGCACCAATGTGCCGTCATATTTCACCGCTCCGCTGTTGGCCAGAGCCAGCTACGCCTTACGGACCGAGCGTTTACCACGCAGTGGTTCTGCGTGGTAAGAAACAAAATGCTGTTTCTTCCAATGTATCCAAATTGTTTGGTAACAACAACTTTTTGTGATAATCAGGCATCTAGTAGAAAGCTTGGTGCAGGTACATAATAGTCAAATTTAAAGCTACTTTTGCCTGCTGCCACTAGAGGTATTCAACACCCAACATTGCTTGTGTTCAGACTTAGCACAACTTCCATGGTTTCGTTTTTAATGCAAACATATGTATTTTTATATTATTATTATTATTATTTACTAGGTATACATTTTTAGCACGTGTTCTCTTTAACCAATATCTGGTTAAAATGTTAATACTTCTATAAGTAAACCTGTTTGCTAAAATATTTGAGGACAGCAAACACAAATGGTCAGAACATAGAACCAAAAATTATGTTAAAAATATTTAATATTTTCTGAGGCATTAACTRCACACCAATGACTTTATTTGCATATTTGCATTAGACCAATACGTTTTCATTACCAACAGATAACAAAATTTGAATAAGCTTCCTGTGGTTCTATGCTCACTACACTTCCCTTTGCAGATCCATATCCTGTTACAGTTATCCTTAATTTTATCCCACTTTTAGAAAACTGTGTTGCCATTTCTCTGTTCAGGATGAGCTGTCTGCACATACGTAACCTAATCGAAAATCCACTGATGATGATGTTGACACTTTACTGTGCTTGGTGGTAAGCCCATAATATTACACCACACAGATGGGCAATAGTCCGAATCACACCCAGTATTCACGGGTCTCCTAAAGAACACAATGTTGTCATTGCTATGTTACCACTGTGTTTGGAGAAGAAGGATTTTGAGATCAAAGACTCCTACAAATAYCTCATGAGTCTGAGGTTTTGCTCTCTTGGCTCCACCCTTTTAAGAAATTCTGCAGCAAATGGCAAATTTAAAGCAGCTGAGAATAAGGCTGTACTTTCAATAAACAAAACTAAGTCTTGTGAATTCTAAACAGTTCTGAAAAGACTATGCTTCCTGGTGAATCTGGCACAAGAGCCATTGCCAGGAAGAGGCCTTCTGCAGGTTAGGCATAATAAAACTCGRGATGCCTTTACAACAGCTCATAGCACAGACAAGCTTGGGAATGAGCACAAGACAGCCCAAAACTTATTATTTGGAAAGTTCTGCTGACATTGCCCCATCCTGTCTAAGGTTTGTATTATGGGTATCCCTCTTTATTACACCAGTTTCATGAAAAGGAGAACAACCAGGCCAGTCTCTGTGTCAAAAAGCTGAGGAAACGGTTACTTAACTGCTGCCAGCTTTGSAGGAAAGAAAGACTTGGAGGGTGGTCTCCTTTCCCTTACATAAAGTAGCCAGTTCACAGTTAACTATGGAGTTAGAAGTGATCACCTCTSAAGTGAGCTCTTATGGCCAAAACTTCACAGTGATGTAAAACACCTGCTCCACTGAGCATATCCTGGTGAATGTGCAGGTGTCTCTGGAACTGCTTGCTGGTTGAGGTACCAGAATTTCACCAGTGACAAAAAGTATGGCAGGAGAGATGTACTGGTATCTGAATGCTCTCTCTTTAAGATAAAGATGCACATATATTTCTTTAAAGGGAAGCTAGGCAAAATCAATCTATTTCTAGGTTTGTTTTTTTTTTTGCAACTAAGAACTTTCAACATCCTTATGATTCTTGATGCTACGTTTGCTTATTTGCTTCTGAGCTCTGTTACAAAGCAAAGTGCTTTGCAGCACACAACCTRGTAGCACCAAGCTAACTGCTCTCCTGATTACCAGCCGTTTTTCTCCAGACCTACACAAATAATTCTTGCTTTGCTTCTATTGTCTGTGTTTTGCCTTGAAAATGCTAACAATGGATATTTAAAGCTGGGGGGGAAATGAAAGAGCAAACATATGAGCTAAGGWGTAAACCAGAGGCCAGTTCAAAGGTGTATGAAACTGTGCTACTTCATGGTTCACAGCAAGAAGGGAGACCACACCTAATATAGGGGGAAGTGTAAGAAAAGGAAGYAATATAAAAGAGTACAATGTTTCCACCTGCTGTAGAAATCTGGATTTTTTTCAGTCTTTCAACCCAACTCTCAAGAAAATTTGCCTGTAGTTTACTCAGGGAAGATCAACTTCTCCCATGTTGGAAATGGGGACATTTTTGAGATAGACAACATGCTYGTCCTTGTCAGTGGAACTGACAACACACAGCTAGCATAGACCCTACTGTAAGATTAAGTGCCCTCTATATGAACCTCTCAGCGAGAAGTCTTGTTCAAATATGCAAGTTACTTTTTTGCCTTTTTTCCCCTTACATAGCTCAAGYAGACATTAAAAGCATGATACTAGTGAAAGAATCTATGCTTTATTTATAATTGGAAATGGTCTCATGACTTTTGAAGAAGGTGGCATGGTGATTTTAAGAGCATATTTCTGTACAACATTTTCCTTAATAGGATGGTTTCTCTCTTCCCCAGTCTTCCAAGTGCTATTGATTCTGCTCTCTTCCCCAGCTCACTGCTGGTGTTTCTGCTCTAATGCTATTCTTTAAACTGGGTCAAATAAATTAGCTGCCAAAAGAACCAGGAAACAAATAAAACCCTAAACAAGCCCACAACCTTCCAAGCCCCCCCAACCCCCTTCTCCCCCCGCCAAAAAAAAAAAAAAAAAAAAAAAAAAAAAAAAAAAAAAAAAAAAAAAAAAAAAAAAAAAAAAAGCGCTAGAGCCAGAACAATCAGCTGAGGACTGCAGTGGGCAGAGAGCATTGGTTTCATCATTAAGAGAAAATGTATAGGGAGCTGCACACCTGAAGGACAGTTTCATGTTAARAATGCTCATATTTAAACCATAGGACAGAACTGGTGACAAAGCACCTCAGTCTCTATTAAACACAACAAAATATTAACTTCATAAAACAYCCCATATTTAGTTATCATTGTTTAAAAATTATCATCTACTGGAGGACAGACTTTCAACAGGTGTATACAAACTCACACTTCATAATTATCATCTCTACTCTGCCAGCTCCTTCCACTATTTCTTAATTTAGTAGTTATTCATAGAAGGTATCCTTCATGCCTGMATTCAGAATAAGAGGGATAGAAAATCCAGTCCAGTAAGAACCCTCTATCCAAAACAAAACATCCCAGATTTTCTAGCATGAGCAAGTGCTTTCTACAGACCCAAAACAACATACTACTGTCAGTGTAGCTAAATGCCATTTAATTGGCAGCTTGAGAAGTCTGTAATACATCTTTTCATGGAAAAATGTTTGAGCTCTTTMGGTTTGCCAAGATGCTAATTAAAAACAGACGGCATGTTACAAAATCCTTTCCTTGACCTGTGCTATCTCACATGCCCTTCTGTACTTTTTCATGGCATTGGCTCCCTGAASAATTATTCTGATCTTTATAAACTTGTCTTTAATTTTTCTTGTCATTCTGCCGACAGAAAAAAGTAGCAAAATATTATTTATTTAAATGTACATAGGAAATTTATTTGTTACATGGCAGAGACAACAGGCTTTTGAGGAGAAAGTCTTTACTTGTCAAAAACAGAAGGTCTCTATGTCCTGAATAATTTATAATGAAAGAAATCTTAGCGCCACTGAAGTCACTGAAATAGTTCAAGTGAAAGCCTTGCTGGAGTGCCACTGACATAATGAACTGCACAATAAGAAGGATGTGCCTCACCAAACACATATTATTGTTTCATCATTGCTATCAACATGCTTTACAAAGCAGAGATTTGGATCAGCGCTGAAACATTTTAAGGGGTTGTTGGTGATAGCTGCGCAAGTGTATTTTACTGATGTTTTTATTGTTCTCAGCAACTCAAGAGATTTGGAAAAATACCTTATTTTAGTAAGAGTCAATCCTTTTTACCTCAGGCAAATACCAAATCTGCCTGCTATCCCACCCTGCGTTATGGCAGGCACACTGCTGCTGCACATGCCCAGCACAGATTCTCCATCAAGTGAAATACTGCACCAAGCAGAACTCCAAGGTCCYTTTTCCTTACAAACCACATTCGCCCTGCAGAGGAGACTTTGGAGGGATGAAAATTTCATTACATCTGTTTGCTCGTATGCCAGTATGCTACATATTTAGTACAGCTTTAAGAAAAGATTTGCTCTTTTGGCTGCTGGCCCTCTCCCTCTGCAGTAGGAGAACAAAACCAGCACAACATCTTTATCTAAGAGCTGACTGTAGTTTTAAATATAATTTTCATAGGAACAGAGAAATACATGTTTTAGTTATGACTGCTAAGAAGCTAAAGAATTTTCCCTACCTTGGATATGGTAACACTCACATTTTGAATTCAAAATGACCCTAATTATCACTTTTCTAAGACAATAATCCAAATGCCATAAAGCGAACTTTCTTTTTGACACGAATCACTTGTAGGCATCTGTAAGTTTCCACTGTTGCTGCCCTTGTGATTTAGGCACAGAGTCATTAAARCTGGAGAGCCTAATTCCCAGCCTCAATATAACACATTAGTAAGAAGTAATAAGCTCTTTCATGAAGCAATATAGCTCCCCAGCTAAATAAATGGCACACAGTACTGATTAAACAAAGGCACATGTGACCTTTTTTCCCCAGATTTTTTTTTAGAAGTGCATGGATGAATATATAAGAGAAAAAGACAAGGACAAAAAAAAAAACAGGAATGGGAACTCAAGAGAACAGTTAACATCACAGAAACTGAGATGTTGGCCCCTAGGCATGGAAAGGGGGACCTGAGAAATTCCCTAGAAAATTTCTTGGAGCAAGTAATGGCTGAAAAGAGCTTGGAGCTGCAAATAATCTGCTGTTCAATTTTCTCTTCACTCAGGAAAATGAAGGCTATACATTCATTGCAAATAAAGACTGGATCAAAGATASTCAGTTCCATTAACAATTTATTTTCCTAAACAGAACAATTTGAAATAATGATTTTTTCGATACGTGCTCAGGTCACAAATAGTAATAATGCTCTAATCTGTGTTTCTGACACCCTTGCTTCCCCCTCAGTAATCAGATATCCCTTCATATACACATTTACATATATATATATATATATAAAGATCTCTCTCAAGAGCTATATATAGCTTCTATTCACAGGCGAGCACCACAGCCACTTATTCATTCTTTTCATGCTTTACCTGCTGTTTTCAAGGCTGCCCTGATGCTAAAAATAGCTTCGCATATTAGAGGAGGGTTGCTATAGATTCAGAATGGGTGATGTTCCAAAGACAGCTAAATCCCTCTTTGCCAAGGATCCGTGTGGATGCAGACGATGGGCATCTGTGACCAGGGCTGTGATGCCCTTTCATAAAGACTCTTAGGCTCCAAGGATGAGGTATTTGTGTTTCTCTTAAGGGAAATTGATACAAATCATGTATGYCATCATAAGTTTAAGGCTTTCTTTTTCACACTGTAGTTTTAGATCACAGTACCACAGTACATTCACACATTAATAGTACATTAGCTTCTTTTTAACTGGGGAAAAAAATTATGTTCTGTTGTATGGGCATCTTTTTCTGCAAGCATTGATGTCTTCAAATAAGAAAATATTGAAATGCTTCACTAGTCTTCTTACTACAGAGTGGAAAGGATGACAATTCATCATCTATTTGATTACTATCAAGAGAGCAAGGAAACAGCATTGAAAATTCTACTACAACAAGTAATGTTTTGAACTTCTGGCAATGTGTCCTCTGACAATGCTGACAAAGCTAATGTTAATTTTGTAAGTTACCTTCCTCTCTACCCTTTAATGGATAGTGCAAGTGAAAAACTGCTTGTACACAACCTTCCAACTCCTTTATTGCATAGAACAATGAAGTGTGCTATTGTTCAGTGTCATTTGATTAAGATTATGAAATCTTTATTTTCAGACTTTGTCTAACAAAAATCTGGAATTATCATAGGAAACATTTTATTTTACCAAGCTTGAACATGTAGAAATTTTGAGGACTCTCTCTAGAACATATTTATCTCTATGTTCTGCAACTAAAATAATTGTAAGTACTTTCCAGCTTTTAGAAAGCATTTTTCTACATTAGAAGAATATCACTGGTTGCATCCTTTCAGGATAATGAAATCCCATTAATGGAGACAAGCAAGTGTCTCAATAAAACTTACTTTTCTTTCATAATGCAGTAAAATTCTTTCAAGGTGTAACAATCTGATCTTAACTGTGAAAACAAGATACATGAGTTAAAGGATAGGTTTCAAGAAATAATGGATGGCAAAATATTGGTAATTAAAGTAACTCCTTTAGTCTAGAAACATGGGAGTTTTATTCCACAGTATACRTTAGCTCCCAATCATGTAATAAACCAGGTTCATGTCTCTATACAAAATATCTTAAACTTACTCAGCAAAGTTAGCTTTCTAAAAAAATTGAGTGATTTTTAGTAAATTACAATGAAAAGTTGTAGGTCAACAGAAAATTGTATGGGAAAGATTATGCTTCAGGAGTTCTGTATTAGGATCTGAATTTAATGTTTCATCTCGAAAGGCCAATTTTTCTAGTTCTTAACATTTGTGGCTGGATTATGGCCATATCTAAGATAAGTGAGGTAGTCAAAATAGTATTTTCCTTTTGTTAACAGATTCATATAATAGCAACCTGCCAAATACTAACTTTGTTAAGGCTGGGGTTCAAATAAAAGTTTTACAGGGAAAGAGTGGCATGGATTTACTAAACCAAGATTGTTGAAATACCTGAAAACAGATCCTAATATAAATCTAAATAACACAATCCATCTCTTATGAGCAATATATTTAATGCCAGTGTAATGCAAACTTGAGAGAATATTTCACGAAATGCTAAAGGAAATGTTTTTTTCACTCAAATCTCACTCCACATCATGACCTTTATCTTCCATGTGGTTATGTTTTATTTCCATTCAAGAAAGGCAGTCATCTAGATATGTAACTGTTAAATGTTTTGACTTATCACTTGCTATTTCAATGTGGTTTCAGCAAGTAGCAGGGTTGCCCCCAGGGTACAGGCTGGAAAATTTCTTTTTACTTGTCAGAGATACTTTTCCTCAGTGGTTTTTTGAGTCTGCCGTTTTTGGTTCTTGAGTTRTGGATATTACACAGCTCAGTGCTGCTGGCTATAAATAAGATAACTTGATATTTGTAACTACGTTAGACTAATGGTTCCCACTTAGGGTAGTTATCTTTCCCATTCCACTAAGGTGCCACRAAATGAATAGTACCCTGGAAATATTTTCAATAGAAAGGTTGATAGTATTTCAGCACTTCATGTCTTAATGATATTGGTGATTAAATWACATAAAATTGTATTTAATTTGAAATATAATCCCTATTATTTCCAAACTCTGGCAATCAGTAGTATACTTTTACTAATTAAAGATCACTTCTAGCAAAATGGCTCATGATAYTATTAATTAAATGAGGTCTCACAGCAGTACTCTATAAGCATGAAAAACTGTGAAACGGGAATTTTTAACTGTTTCATTCTACTTCAGTTCTCAGAGCAACCTTTTTATATCCCTGTATACTTCAGTTTTCAAKGAAGGATCAGTTATTGATCAACTCAACCTAGATACTAACAGCCTCTACATGCAGCTACTGTACTAGTTTACAATGTAATCCCACTGAAATAATAAGATGAAATGAGGATTGATTCTGTCATAGTTATATCATATGATGCTCTTACCTTAGATTTTTTAAATCTGACTGTGAGATTCCAAACAATTAACTGCAGCACTGTATATTGTTAATAATCACTGATGAATTTTCTTTGCTTTAGGACAACCAGTGGAAAATACTGTGATGAACTTGTCTTACTAGTTGCACAGTACAGTGTTCAGGACTGGCCTTCTGGATTACTGAGTTAAGATCTCAACTTCTAAGTTAAGATGAAACATCTCTACAAAACAGGTGTTTTCTGGAACATGTTTGCAGGAATGAGACCTCTCTATTAAATCTAATACATCTCTATTAAATTTTATCATAGACTTTGAGGCACCTTTCTTTTCCAGGTTATGTAAAATGCTGGGTACACAAATAGTGGTTAACTGCTTCTGTGATTCAGATGACAATGACTTGTCTGTCACCTTTTTATACAGAAGACTTTAGATACTAAACATTCCCTGTCAATGATTTGTACTTTTCCTCAACTCTCCTAAGTGAATATTATGAATATACATACATGGTAGACATTATGCACAAAAATGCATGTCAAGAAAAGAGGGAATGCGTATCTTTTCCACTATGGCTTAAAAATGCAATGGACTGCAACTTTGCTCACATTTTCTTTTTTTTCTTCACCAAAAAATCCAATTTGAAACAATGTAATTTAAAGAAAATAAGTACATTTTTTGTTTCTCAGTTGTTTTATTTATTTCCACATTACTGAATTTTCCTTCTCTTGCTTATTATTTTCTATTTTTTTTTTCATCTTATATAATAACTGTGATATCAAACTGGAAAAACAGATTTGCCTTTCTCTTGTATTTATGTAATTGAATGCCATCAGTCACTTTCTACCATAGCAGATCTAGACATAAAAGTAAGATTAGGCATTCTTTGCTCTCTTAGGAAATAGTTCATACTTCAGGGAATTTAAGCATAATGAACTTCGAAAATCCCCCCAAATGAAAACTGGAACACGGTGGAGGAGTTATAGTTTCTGTATTCCACTTACTTAAATGTGGTTGATAAAACTAACAAGTAGAATTGAGTACATATTGGTAATTACTTTTTAATTAAATTCCTGATAGGCTGAAGTCACTACTCTTGTTTATGCATGCCTACATGCATGTGTAATCTAGTAGTGAGCTTTGTTCTGAGCAGAGCTGCCAGACTAAGCTCTAGAGACCAAAATCACCTGCCACACACCAAATGTGGAACTTGCAACGACAATTAAAGGACATTAGACAGGAGTCTACATAATATAGCTCTAGGAAATTTATTTAGTATATTTTGCAAAAATAATCCCAAAGAGATGATATATTAGGGGGCCGTTTCTAAGAATTATTTTTGATGGAAGTCTGAATTATTATTTTTATAACTGAATCAGTTAGCCTTTACAGGGTCATACTATTATTATTATTTACACTACACATCTTAACAAAGGCTTGCAGAAAACTTTATTTCAATGATGTTTTTTGAAATACACTGAAGTTTTAGGATCAAGGTTGATGCTTTGAGTGTTCCCTTAATTGCAACAAAATGAATGAATGAAGCAATCT
The DNA here is from genome assembly GCF_030028575.1 of Malurus melanocephalus. Classification (NCBI taxonomy): domain Eukaryota; kingdom Metazoa; phylum Chordata; class Aves; order Passeriformes; family Maluridae; genus Malurus; species Malurus melanocephalus. Next base: position 5,049,659 of record NW_026623244.1, on the reverse strand, counting down.
GGTTTTCAAGATATTRTTATAAGATTCTTACATAACTCTGTAGTCACAGGCAAGAAAACTAAAATAGGTGTTAGAAATTAAAACAGCTGTAGTTCTTCAATAGTGCATTTGTGATTCTTTAGCGTATTAAGAGTGGAAGTAATATTACCATCACATAAACTGTTGAGCAGGACTTAAACTACTTCAGTCCATGATAAAGAAGATTAAGGCTGCTCTTCTGTCAGTAGTAATAAAAAATCTTACAAATGGTGTGTGACGTTGAAAGGCCTTATCTGCATCAACAGGAGGTGGAGCTAAGGGAATAAGTAAGGTAGTCTGTATTTTCTAACATTGTGGCCTAAACTGGGATTCTGTTTACCAATTTCTTCATTTCTTCTATGAAGGCTTGTTGGGAGACTTTCAGATCAACAGAAAGTTTCAACTTTATTAAGAGCCTTTGATATTTGTTTTTGTCCTAACAGCAGAACAAGCTTAATTTGGAATTTGAGATGTGCACTGTTATCTTCTTGAGCTTTCCACTGCTGTTTCTTGCACTAACTTCCAAATTTTGGTTTTAAAATAAATGCTCTGTAGACAGACAATAGAACCAGCRCCTTCAGTGCACTAGGCAGTAAGTAGCTGTGGAGACTGACTGTGATTTGTTCACCCTAGAAGTAGAGAAGCCAGAAATAAAAAAGGTCCATGGGTAAATTCTACCTCTCATGTCCTTCTAAAATGCCATCATCTGTGAGGCCTGCCTTTAGATATACAAATTTTCAAAAGAACTGTTTTCCAAATTGCTTTTCATATTGGAAGTCTTAGTGTTATTGAAATTCTGTCTCCACAATGTATCTGACATTGATATCCAATGGTGTTAAACAGGAATAATTAAGAGAAAAATGTTCACAGATAACTGGAATTTAGGAAATTCAATACTCTTATAATGGGATTAGATATCATATTATTAGCTCTATTTTACCTTATTATCAAGCGAAATGCAATACAATGATTGTGGCTACTTACACAAAGGTCTGGGATTTTGGAACAAGGAAGGAAACTGATGATCAATCAGATGCTATTTTTTCAAATGTACTTTTCTAACAATGACTAGACACTGAAATGGTAAYTGCAACTTCAAAATAGCATAAAACTGCACAGCTGTTGGCAAAATAATGGACACAGCAGGGCTTGTCTATGATTACTTTTTGTAACTGACTTGGTACTGGAAATACCTTTAAACACAGAAATTATTTTCTTGAATAAATTACTCTATCAGCCAAACAAAAACAAGTGCATTTGCCTTTTAGCACAGCAACATTGACATCTAGTGGCTAGTTAAACTTCATGTTTACTATTCCTTGTGTGACAAAAGATGTGGAATACACCATTTATTGAATTTGACAAAACAGATATGCACTGCAACAGCCTGCTATCTCCATATAACCTCTAGATGATTGTAGAATATCACTAGTCTTCAATAACTATTTTGGAGTGACCAGTATCAGTGATGGGAACTGGTGAGCGTGAACCACAGCCCCATTGGTTTTGCCAGACTGTCTTTCCAAGTCTTAAGCTTGGGATTCAGCTGCCTGATTGTAGTGTATACCTTCCTCAGGGCTTAGGAGATACAGTGAATCCCTGAAAGTGTACACAGGTACATCTAAAGGAAGAAGAACTACAGTTACTGAATGTTACTGGCATATGGGAATGTTCATTTTTAGCTTTACTTGCTTTTCTACAAATTACTAGGGGGTTTCAAATAGGAGGAGATAAAAATCGGGAACATGACAGATGCCAAAGTACTGTTTGTACAATGAAGACACAAAAATAAATTATTTGGCAACTTCATAGACATGTAGGAGAGAAGGAAGGTGCTAACATCAAATAACATTAGAAAGTCTAGTTGCCTCATTTGTCAACAAAATAACAGTCTTAATGAAGAAAGAGGAAAGATTAGACATGACAAATTTCCATTTTACTAGCATTCTTGATGGTTCCACATTACTGTCTCATAATCAAACTCAAATGCAGTCCCCAGCAAACAGCTCAAAATGGATGTGGTTGTCAGTGACTGCCTTGCCCTTGCTGTCCATACCAGTGGTTGCTGCCTCTTCAAGCCTGCTGGCAAAGTCTTCTGATGTGTTTCATTAAAAGTTGGAACAATTTTTTAATTGGCTAACAAAATTTAGATTCAACAAATCGAGGCTGTTGACTTTAAACAATTTTACCWGAAGATCTTAGGAGGCAATCACCTTCTTGCAGGAAGGCTGATGTGTTTCTTCCTGGCTAAACACTGTTAAGGACTAAACAACTATGCTTAATATTTCATAAAAATACATAGAAAAATCTGAGTCTGAAAAAGGAGCAATAAAATGTAAGAGTTTTTCAATATGTAAACTATACCGAAACGTTGAAGTACTTTCTTAGGCTGCAAAAAGGGAAGACTGTGGGCATATATGTCTGCCAGTGTTTCAAGAAAGATATTATTCAAATGATGATCAGTTCTTGCTTTCTGTACCAAATAGTGCAGGGCATTAAGAAATTATCTTACGTAGCAATAAAGAGGATTTTTCTTAGATAGAAAGAAAAACCCCTTTATACCTAAGAGGTTAACAGATTAAGATATTTAAGCTGTSAAATCTCTTACACTAGAACATTTTAGGAACAGCTCAATAAGTGTGTCAGGTAAAATTCTTTGGATTCTGCATCTCCACCATGTATGTACCATGTCTGACTTAAGCTTTTTGGATACACCAGATCTCATACTTAACCCACTCTAGATTTAAGGCAAAGTTAAAGTTAAAACTACAGTGATGTCTCCTTTGTGGACCAKGAAGTTCAGGGCAACTGTAACTTGAAGCTATTGTTTCACACTACTGCTGAGCTGATCTAAAAGAAAGCTGTGACTGAAGGGGCAGCCCCTATTTCTTACCTCCCACTTCCCTCCTGTCCCATCGCTCTATCTCTTACTCTTTTTTGCTCCACCAGGATTACTCATCAGACACCTCAACAGTACAGTCACAGGAGTTAGGCCAGCAGAAAATGATAGTCTGCAGTTCAGCAGGAGTGGTCAGATGAGCRCTAAGGCCAGTTCAAGAATGCTCTCTTCAGCGGTTGCTAACCTATGGATTGACTTACTTATAAAGAAAAGCTGCACTCCTAAAGCTTGGCTGTACAGACACTGAAATCCAACTTAAAACAGTAGCACCCTCTGCCCTGTAAAGAATTATGCCCATCTCATCTGTTCTTTTTTCTGTATCTTCCAGTCTTGTGGGATTCATATGAGAGAAGTGCCGTCTTGGTGTCAAAATGTACTGTTGCTAGAGTTAAACTACAGAGACACTCCCATTGGAGCCAAGTATAATGCATATACCAAGCGCGAAGGGCATGTTCAGTTTCAACTTCCAATTTATTTAGGAGGCTACTTCTGAACCCATTTCCCAACTGTAGCTTACAGTAGCCCATGTATAAAAAGTACGCAGGTGATGTTCGACAGCAACACAGTCAGACATCAGAAAAGCATAACATAACAGGATGAAATTATCTAGCTGCTATTCTCAGAAAAGCTGTTTATAAAATAATTCCAGCATTTACAGCAGTTGCTATAGTTGGACTCACTGCAGAATTTTCCTGTCCCAGAAACTGTATTTTTTCTATATGCAGGCTTTTGTGGCCACAACACAATGCCAAGAGACTCAAGAATTGCAAATCTTTCCTCTACCTTTCCCATTCTTCTTCAAAGTGCATAATCAATGATACGTTGGCCCACTTTCCAGAATCATGTCAGGATTCATTCACACTAAAGCAGTCTGTCATTTCCATAAGACAAGAACAACAAAAAGATGCCCGCTATTACAGCTTKGAGGGTATACATTATTTATTTTGATATATTTAAATTATTAATTAGGATAATTCCATTTTTGCAACGGAGTCTCTGCCCTTTAGAGGAAACAGGCCGCATACAATAGGACTWCAGCAGAATACTGCATGCACTCAGATAAGCACAGTGCCACTCCAATTCCTTTCCATGGGACCCTTTAGAATCGTTTTTACATCCCTCCACAGTGATAATGGCATAATGAGTAACACAAACACGAGGTCAGGAGAAAAAAATAATTCTGAAAGTGGAGATTTGGTAGCCAAGGTAAGGAGATAGATACACTGTCAACTACAGTGTGTGATTGCCCTACTGCAGAAAAACAACTACATGTAACTTAGATTTTAGAACTTGGATATTACAAGGATAGTAGCAGTATTTCATTTTTAATATTTCCCTGTATTAAGTGTATCTATGGTTTACAACCCAGGAATCAATAACACAACTGGAAACTCTGACACAGTCCAGAATAAAGTACCTGTGATGGATTAAAGCACTTCAAACCTCAGCAGTTCAGGTTGTGTTTGATGGGAAACTATCAATTCCTTGACAGCTAATTGCTGTATCTGATAACTTAATGCCGAAGATTGGTGCTTCGCAGCTACTTTATCAGAAAACACTTTTGGTTTATAAAGCTCCTTTTTAKGATTCAATCCACAGGCTCACAAACTCTTATCGCCCAGTTGCCGTTGGTCCTCACAGGGAAACTGAGTCACATTCTGCCTTTCGTTCTTCTAACTGCGAGATGCGACTGCAAAGCAGAGCAGCCGCTGGCACAGGCAGAAATCAGCGTTACAGATCACCATGCCGAGCTGCGATCGCGGTCTSTGCCGCGCCGAGGGCAGCGCTCATCTCCCGGGCACGCCTGGCAGCTGCTGCCCTCCGCACAGCGCCTCCCGGGCCTCCCTCCTGAGGGGTCCCCTTCTCCACGAGAGGTCTCCTCCAGAACAACGACCCCCACCCCCCGATCCCTCCCGAGGGACCCGTTCTGCCGGACCCCGGCACCCGCAGCGGGGTCTAAGCCCGTGYCCCCACGACAGGGACTGCCCTGGCCGAAAGCGCGGGGGATGGTGCGGGGGCGATCCGGGCCGGGAAGGACAGGGGAGCACTGAGGGCTCTCTGGGCGCCTGCGGCACAGTCCTACCTTCCCAGAGGCGGAGACGGCGGCAGCCGGGGCCGCTCACCGGGTTCCCGGGCAGAGAGACTCCCCTCGCCCCTACACATGATGAGCGGCTTTCCCCTCCCCTCCCCTCCCGTGCGGGCTCGCCCTCGCCCTCCCCCGCGCCTCGCTGCCCCGCGCCGCCCGCCCGCGGCGGAGGGAGGGACGGAGGGAGGAAGGGAGCTCCCGGTGCGGCCCTGCTCCGCCTCTGCCCCGCTTTCCGGGAGCGGCCCGCAGAGCAGCGCCGGGGCCGGGAGCAGGGCCGGGCGGCGGAGGCGGCCATGGAGCCCAACCAGCTGCGCCTCTCCGCGGCCGTGAGTGGGGCCGGGAGGGAGGGACGGAGGGGKTTAGACAGGGACGGGCGGGGACAGGCCCGGCGGAGGCCGCGGCCTCCATGGTGGCGGGCGGAGGGGCCCGGCCGTGCCCGTGCCCGTGCGGGGAAGGGCCGAGCCGCCTCCCCGGGCGGGCGGGCAGCCGGGGGGTCGTGCCTATGCCCCGCTCCGGCGGGGCGGACGGGTCTGGCGGRCCGGGACAGCACTGGACCACTTGCGGGAAAGCAACTGAGAATGAACGGCTTCGGAAGCTGCGTCCGACACACCTGGGCCGGTGTTCGGTGTGATTTTTCTCTGTGGAGCTCCACAAAGCTCTAATCCTCGATGTCGTGGTCTGCTGTTACCTACCTTTTACTCCTACTTTTTCTTTCATAGTTTYAATAAAGGGGCAGTGTCTTGTGAGTGCCTTCTCTCTTTGTTAGCCCAGTTCTCTGTACAGTATATGCAAGCACTCCTTGTAAATGTTTTTATAAGAAAGAATAGGTTTGACACTAGTTGTGCCTGTTCTTAGATTTTTTTTCCCCCCAGCTAGGATTGGCAAAGTCTCATTAAGACAGCATCAAGGTGGGACGAACATGTTGCAGTGAAGCATTCTGACCTTCCCTACAACACTCTTTATCCAGCCAGGATGGCTCCTCAAGCCCTCTTGGAAAACCTGTGCTTCCTTCAGACCCTCCCTAAATAGTTTGTACTAAAGTGAGCACTCGGGCCTGTTCTGGGCCACATTTGGGCTTAGAGCAGACACGGCCACAGACCTGCGTGCTGGGCAGATAAAAGGAAGGATGGGAGCAATACTTACACGGGCAGTGGCAACACTAGGCCTGAGGTCAGAAGCCACATATTTTATAGGATTGTTTTGCCTTCTTTTATTCTTTTTAAACTGTTATTTAAACTGTTTAGCCACCTGTTCTGGAAAGGGGTCAACATGAACTGTGATATGTCCATTTCACCAGTGTGTGTTCATCCTCTTGGAAGAGACATAAAAGGAGGTGCCTTCTCTAGATGCAAATAGCTGCTGTAAATGCAGTACTGGGCAGTTTGTAGTGCTCTGTATTGACATCAAGAGTAGGTATCTCAGTCTGACATCAGTTACGTACAACATTTGTACATTTACTGTGTTTTGTATGGCTTTTAGGAGCCAAGAGTTAAGTGGACTCTGTTTTGTCTCCAGYTGTTTCACTGTTAAATAATCCAAGATGTTTGGATTACTTAAAAGTGAGCTCAATGTACCCCAAAGCATATTTGTGCTTGTTTTAATTTTGTGGTTTGTTTTGTTGTTTGGGAATAAAAAATTCAAAGTTGATGCAACAGCAAAATACACTGCACCATTTAAATTACGTAGCTTTCAGGTTTATATTGCAATAAAACACTTGGTATTTGTATTAATAATTTACTAGAAACATTCTGAGTCTGACAAATTCCATCCAAGAGAAGTTTATATTAAAGTGTTTATTAAATAGGGAAAGTAGTTATTTTAAATTTTGTGTTCATGTCTGTATCTGCAGGCTGGGAACAAAGTTATCTGCTCTTCTCTTATATTAAACATTTTCTTCTTCTGGTATTGTTGTCTGGCTCTCTTTTTTTTTTTTTTTTTTGGGCAGAAGGAGAGAAATCTGTCACTAAATTATACAGTATTAAGTAGGTGTCTGTTTACATTCTCCTTCCAAAATGGCAAGATTCATTTATGGATGAGATTCTTTGATGGAACTCACAAAATACACTGTTTTACCAAAAGTCAGGTCATTTTGGTATCATCCTAAGGTGTCAGCTTAGAAATTATTCAGTCCCAGGCAAATTATTCTCTCCACGAGTGTGGTCCAGCACTGCTGGAGCTGCTGATGTCAAACCCAGCACCAATGCAGTGTCTGTGCTGCTGTTGCCTTCGATGGAGAAGTGATCTAGAAGTGTCAGGACATCAGTCATGAGTTGTGTTCTTTTTCACTCTGAATTTATCTTTGAGGTATTGTAATGATTCAGAGGAATGCCTGAAGCTGTTGGAAGAGCAACCTAGTCCTTAGCCATACCTGCCCTTATATTCGCAGTCAGCTTTACAAAAGGCAGTCATCAACTTCAGAGAGCCCTGCAGTATGACTCTGTTGGAGCAGCTTTTCTTGTATCTTATTTCTTTTTGTTTGAGTCATTCCTGGCTGATTATTGAGGATGTCTGCTTCTTTCCTGGGGTACTTCATTGAAGAGCAACTGCTTTGTGAAAATGTCTTTTCATTTGAGCTTTCCTCTTGTCTGTTTCAGTGCTTCATCTGTCTAATGCTTTCGTGCTCATGGTGTTGGCTGGGACTTTCTTCCCTTTTCAGTGTGAAGGAAGCTCTCGATGTTCATTTGGGAAGCATTACTAATGCCATTGAAAACATACCCAGATTAGCGTGATATTTTTTTAAATTTAGTGGCCAAATAGAAATATATTTGCTGAATATTCATGGAGTGTTCAAACTGTCTAAAGTGTGTTCAGACTTTTTTTCAGTAACAAAAGTAGCAACAGGCTGGCAGTTAGACCCACCTAGCTATAAGAGTACATTGTTGCTGCTTTTTTTGCCGGTGCATGRGGACCAATTGCAGCAGACATCTGCTGCGCTTGTTTGGTTTGGGATTTAGTTAGTTTAGTTTTGGGGGAGTTGTTTTTTTGTTTGTTTCTGTTTTGCTTGGTAATGGATAATTTTTATGTCTCCTGGGAAATAGAAAGCAGAAAACAGAAAAAAGTTCTTATTTGCTTTTGTTCAAATATATATTTAGAGGAGAATTATGTGTTCTTTATAAGCATCCAGAAGAGTGGGAGGAACATTACAGTATTAATAATAATAATAATAAAACATTTTTTTAAATCTTTAAAACATCCCTTCCCCATWAGTCTGAGAAGATAGTGTTTTACATACTGTGCACGATACAAACGAGTTGGTGGTGTCAGTAGAGGATACAGCTGACTCTTCAGCGCAGCATTTCTGCGAGGCATTTGCGTCAAGAGAAGGCACCTCATCAAAATCATCCTGAGSAGTTATGTCTTTTTTTCAGCTTTGTTTTTCTCAGCTTCTTGGCTGAGGAGGAATATGATTGTAAGTGATCAGCTGAATCAAACATGCTTGTTTTCTAGCCCAGTGTCTTTTCTCATCCACAGTTACAAGATAGGTAGCGTGTGTCGCACCTTTCCACATGCAGATACCTTAATAACCATCCCTCTTGTTTTTACCTCAGTTGTGTAGAAGTTTGTTTGGAGTCTGTGCTGGTTTATGAAGTTACCAGCTCTGGCTGCTCTCTCCCTGTGCTGCCCCTTCAACTACCTGGTGTAGGTTGTGGGGGCTCTGGATGAACTGTAAGGGAACTTTAATWTTTTTTTTGCATAGGTTCCTTTGTAACTAGGGCGAGTTTTTTGATCTGGTTCRTGTGTACTTTCACAACTGTAACAGAGAAACTGGAAGGAAGGTACCAGAGTAGGAGTGAGGGAGAGGAGATTGGATCTGCTTAAACCATTGCWTCTCCTGAAGGAACTGAACATGACACTGTGCCTTGAAAAATGCTGGTGATAGATCTGGGCATCAGTCAGTGCTTGGTTGTTTGAAAGCKTTATGATATGGATATTTTGTTTTTCTTATATGCATTAATTTGACAYTGTAGTCTAAAAGTGTGTGGAAAAAAAGGTTTCATTTTCTGGTRGGAATGTTGTGCTGATGAGGCAGTACATTTTTGCAGGCATATTGTCTTTTTGTATTTCAGTTATTGCTTCGATCAGATTTCCAGCTACCAGTATGAGATCAAATGATCTAAAATGCTGCATCACAGCCCAAGAATCGTTTATTCCTATTTTTCTTTCTTTATAAAGTGAGCATATCACTTGCTGCTCTCCAGCCCTCTGAAAGACTGGTTCCTAGGGAAAATACTCACCTTTCTCTCACATAAAGAACATTGTTTGGAAAATAAAAACCAAAGCTATTTATCATACTTTTAGTTTTCTGCATCTRTGTGAAAGTTAAATAAGAGGACATCTGCATATAAATTATTTATAAAATGATCTGTTTTATAAAATGATCTTTCTTTGCCTTGTGTTATTTGGAATATACTCTGCATTGTCTGTGGAATTTTGTTTGGCTTAGGCAGATGAGAATTTGCTCTTATTGCTTGCTCTCTCTTGCCCTCTTATTTATGCATGATGGACAGTACTGATTTGTAATTATGCCATATCCATATTACATTAGCAAATATATTGACTAGTCTATTATTTTCAGGCACGTGGCCATGGAGGCTATGATTCTGATTTTAGTGATGAGGAGAGTGGAGAGAAGTCTCTGCAAAAGACTAAAAGGTAATGTAATACAGTATTAACACTTTGCATTATGTATTTTGTACAAATGGCCTCTTAGTGTGCATAGAAGATGCTGTTGTATGTAGGCGTTGTATTCTGGCGTTGAAATGTTTTTTTTTWAAAAATCAATCTCTTTGATTTCTGCATCTCCTCATCTCAAGCTTGCCAAAGCTTGTCATCTCCTAGGGGCAGCTGATTAAGATCTGTTCTGCCATCTCCATCTGGTGTATATTTGCCCCTCAGTTGTTGGAGCAGAGTGTTTTGTTTTTCCAAGCATTAGTATCCACTGCGGGTTTTGGCAGCACTSTTCACATCACTGTGATCCATCAGGACAAATGGAACTGCTAGGAGAGCAAGGCTAAAAAGGCCAAGTGGTAGCAGGCTTTGTAGATATAAAACACAGAGATATAAAGTGAAGAATTGATGCTACTTTATTATTTAATTTGTGAAGAGGCCTGGGAATTGGTGAACTGTGTTGTGGTCAATCCTTGAAATGCACCTGTACATCTCTTATTTGTGATGACCTTGGCCAGTACTTTCAGTGGTTTGGACCGTTAGTGGCCTCAAATTTTGTAGTCTGATCTTACTATATTTAAAGATTTGTATTTATTTATGTATTTGTTTTGCTTTTGTACTGTAGTTCCTTGACATTTTCTGCACCATACTGAACATTTGGCCTAGATTTTGCATATAGTTTTCTTAGTTTTTCCTGTCTCTCCCTTGCTCTTTCATTGAACTTTATTTAAGAAGACTTTCTGGAAACTTTCCTAGGAGTATTGCATAGTTTTCCTTTATAGAAAAGTTGAAAGATTGGGTTTTGTATTGTCTGATTGCATTCCGGGAAAAAAAATCATGTTTTAATATTTGAAACAATAACAGGCATTGTGCCATTTCAGTTATTTTATAAATATAGCTGTTCTCCGTTAAAATAGTGACTCATTTTGTTCAGATAATATTTTCTTTAAATGCCATTGCACACTTTCTAGGTGCAATATTAACTAACTGTCAGGAGCCTTTCAAAAATACCATCATTATCCTTGTTCTGGCACACCACTGCTGATTCCCAGTAGGGCTGTTATGTGGCTTTCTTTTCTTGCTCTATCATGGTATTTATTTTCACTTTAAGGAAAATAGTAGTCTTAAATTCTCTCCAAATTGTTGTTTTATGCAGTCTCCTCATTGGAATTTTGTGCTTACATATCCTTTTGAGTAAATGATGCTCTTAGTTACGAGAGTTCTATATTCCACAGCTAGAAACAAATTCCCWGGCTTGCTTTCTTCATGTTTCTGATTTCCATTCTTTCTGCCCGCTGATAAAAATGGAAAAATCTTTTCTTCAGCTCAGTTCATGAATGAAATTAATTGAATATACCTTTTCCTAGATGAAATGTGTATCTTTAACTTTTTATTACTTCATTGAACTGTAAAAGTATTTTTAGCTGCCTGCTGACAAGTGTGGTTTACAACATGGCAATTGATTTTTAAATTTGTGATTCTTCTGATTACACTACAAGAGACAGAGCTGTTTGATGAGGTGTGGGGACATTGGCATGAAGGGGTGGAATAGGGTTACTGCTAGTCACTCTCATTCAATGAATGCACTGTCCTTCCTGTTCCTACTTTGTTGTGTAGCTGTAGTCYTTTGTAAAGGACTTTAAATGTCAGAGTGAAGCTGAGGAATCTTCCAGTTTTTTTTCATTGTGGTTCTATAGTGATAATATTAATAAAAAAATATTACAAATTTCTATTTTAAGCAAYGGCCTATAAGTGGCAACTGGAAGCAAATACCTTTCTGATTTTGTTCTGCAAATGAGTAAAGTCCAAGCTGACTTTGGTTCTGGAGTTTCATTTTACTCTTGTAGAAAATAGAAATATAACAGTTTTTGGTACTCAAAATAGTGCAAGGCAGATAAAGCATATGGAAGTTTTATTGCTTATGAAAAGTTCTTGATGACTAACTTTTCTTCCTTTTATCCCACCTACCTTTAGAACAGAGGAAGATGCCCTCCTGATAAAGCCWTTCCAAAAAGCAAAACAAGGCAGTGTGGTTCACAGACAATTTGCAGCTGAAGAATGTGATAGGTATTTTTTATATACCTTGCTTTTGTGAGACATTTTCCTCTTAATGGAAAGATAGTTTTCACTGAAACATGTTTGTTATTAACAGGGAAGAAGCAAGAAAAAGAAGATTTCACTTGATATCTATGGATGCTGTATCCTTCTATTTCATTTTTCAAGTTTGAAGATGGGGCACAGATTATCTATTATGGTAAAATACTGGGATTTCTCAGTTACAGTGCTAGATACTGAGTCCTTCTTCACAGGACCTTCTTTTTGCTGTTGAGATAAAAGTTAATTGAAAGTCTTTTTGAGAAGCCATATATAAAGATTTAATTTGTGAAGAAGCTTATTGTCTGAATAAATAATTACATATTTTGCTCGAATTATGGTACAAAATGTATTTCAAATTACGTTTMTGAGGCCAAAGTGTTCTAAGAAACATTACATGTTTTCCCATGATTTTCATTTCCAAACTAAAGCATACAACTTTTATTTGTATGTTGATGGTAAAAATGTAAGAAAGTATTCAATTTTAGTAGCCAGATCATTTTTATAATAGAAAAGTACAAATATATTTGAAACCAAAACTGCAGTACAAAGAAGCTGTTGTCTAAATCACAGCTGAAAAAATAAAACAAGTTTCTGTGTATATGCATACAGAGCATCTTTGATAAAGGAAGACAGTTTTTAAAATGATGAATGAGGTTTTAAGGATGAAATTGCATTGATTTGCTGTATTTGGAAATTAGTTTCTATGAGAGATTATTAAGTAAAAGTTGCTAATTAATATCATTCTTTTGTTTGGAAATCACTGAACAGTTTGTGAGAAGAAAAGTTGCTGTCTAAAGTATATAAGAAGATTTTTGTTGATTTTTTTTTTTCTTTTAAACTATGGTAAAACAAAAGGAAATAATTTCTGAAACAATCCTTAATTGYTTTATTTAGTATGAAAGACATAAAAAGTTTGTGCATGACTACATTTTATACTATGGCGGCAAAATAGAGGATTTCCGACGATCTGGGTGAGAACTGTTAACAAACTTTCCCCTCCTTGACCCCAAAGCTCCCCTTTTATGTAAAGCTGTTAAATATATATTATAGCTTTGAGGCAGAGGTGGATGTAGCTATGTATCAAATTACTAATTATTTTGGTCACAAATAGTAACTACAGTAATTGCAAATATCCAAACACAAAACTGCCTAGTTTAATTTTGTTTCCATATTTTTAGATAGGAACTTACCATGGGCTGAATTATTCTTCTTTTGTTATGTAAAAGGAAAGATGACAGGTGATCATTAATTGAGGGTACATTGAGAAATATCTGTCAGTACCTTCAAAATAACAGTCTGAAACACTTTTGAAATGTGCAGAACTGCTATCCGTTGTCCAGAATAATGATAACTTCTTTAGAGCTATCTATAACTGCCTTTTAATATCACTGTCCTCAATAAAGAGTGTAAAAAGTGTTTTCAGACAGGGTCAAGTCATCCCCAATTTCAGTGGCCGTTTTTCATCATGAGTTTTTTTATTTGGGAACAGGTATGCCAGGGAATACATTTTTGATAGTTTTTTTTCATTGCAATGTATTCCTTTATGTTGTGAGGTGGAGATCAGAACTGTAAAATATTGATGCTTACTAAATTATTATTTGATGGATTTTTATTTTAATGTTACATCATACTAAAAAAAAGGTGTGTCCTTTTATAGAGCAAATGACAAGACGGATCTTGATGTTATTAGAGAAAACCATAGATTTCTGTGGAATGAAGAAGATGAAGCAGACATGAATTGGTACGTGAAACTATTATAGGATGTGTTATTTTTAGATCACTTGTACTAAATTTGTATTTTCCTCTACTAATTAAGAATTACTGTGCATACTTGGTGATGGTTCTTTGATCTTTGATGCATTTGAAAATGAAAGACCATTAGAAGGTCTTTCATATTGTAATATTGCTCAAATACCAACATGAATTGATAACAGAAAGAACTAATACTAGTTACTATGAGACCCAAATGACTGTTCAAAAACTCAGAAGAAATCAGAATTTGAAAAAGTACAGTCTAGTATGTRCTGTGGATTTATTTTATATTTGTTTTTCCAGTTTTATGGAAATTACTCCTTAATGARTGTGTATCTGTTGCATTTGTAGGTCTACAACTTCTGTTCTTTCAAGGAAAYATGTCTTTGTCTTGCTAATGTCATTACAATGTCAAGTGTTCTTCTCTTGTATATTTAATAAAAACCAATACATTTTGTTTTAGGGAGAAGAGACTTGCAAAGAAGTATTATGATAAATTGTTCAAAGAATACTGTATAGCAGATCTCAGCAGATACAAAGAGAATAAGGTATCTTTTATCAGTGTGAATCATCTTGGTTTTTGAAGCATACCCTTTTTAAAAATCACCTTAAGGTTGTGGATATGTTGTAAAACCAGAATTTTAGTACCCCTTCCATAGAAAGGGAGTTGKGAGAATTTGTCAAGTTATTTAATAAGCAGCAGCAGTTTGAATCCAAGCATTGTMACTGCCTCAAAAATGGGCTTCTGTGGGAATAGGAACATTTCTGTCAGATGATGTTTTATGAAGAGGTACATTGTGTGTGAAAGGCAGAAAATGCAAAGGGGTTAAAGAAAGAGGCTAGAGAGGTTGCTTGGAGAGGAGCAGTAGATGAAGCCTAAAATCCCATGGAATGTTGCTGTTAAAAAAAAAAAAAAGTCTAAAAGGAGTTTTGTACTTGAATGCTGGCGGAAACCATTTTGGAAAAGTCTATTCTAAAGCAGCATCTTTTGCTGGTTGTTCTTTTCTGTTTGTGGAAGCAGGATTTGTATGTGCCTTGTGAATAAATAGAATTTCTTAAGAGAAACAGCCTAATTCCAGCACCAGGTTTTCTTCTGAACCGGAACAGCCTTTACTTTTTCCAAGTTTTTGGCTGACTAACTTCTTAGTCAAAGAGTATACACAAATTTTCTATTGTGGTTTTCTAAAGACTGGTGCTGAACTCAGATCTGACTTGGTGTTTCTAGCACACAGTAACCCAGCCTATATAATTATTTTAGACTATTTATGGTAT
>NW_026623244.1:5014867-5029867 GCF_030028575.1 Malurus melanocephalus | reverse complement strand
TAGTTATGTAAAAAGAATGTGGGCATCTTCATATTGTATGYACGTGATACTTGGAATAGTTTGATGTCATTAATGATACATGTCTGAATCACAGCTTCTGATCCATCATCCTTTGCTGAGTAAGTAACCATTTGGGGTTTATTTAGGGTGTATCCTAGTGACATTCATTTTTTCAGAGTTCAGTATTAGGCCTATTATTTCATATGTATGCCTTCATCCATACATTTCAAACCACAGTTATATTTTTTCTTTACAAATAGGCAATTCCRGACATGATTGATTGCATTGTTGTTCCCTGTTATTTTTCCTTAATCTAGATGTTATTTTTAGATTTGTGGKTTTTTTAATTTGAAATAAATGGAAAACAAAAAGCAAAAACTGAGTAGAACTGGAAATATCAACCTCAAACCTATTCATGTTAATCATTGAACCATGGTTTGCTGGTTTTGACTCTTTACAGGTCAGTTTTCCTGTGGAAATAAGCGCTGTGATGAGACAGAAGGCCTGAAGAGCTGGGAGGTGAATTTCGGTTACGTTGAACATGGTGAAAAGAGGAACGCCCTTGTGAAATTGAGTAAGTCAGCCCTTCAAGGATATGTACRCTTAAAAGAAGACAATTGTCTTGTACTTCTAATGCTATCAAGTGAGACGCAGTGATAATACTATGAGTTCATGACAAATGCTGAATGGGAGATAATTTTATTAAATTAATCAYACATGGTAGTATGTTGCTCTTGATTTAGAGAGAACGGCTGTTGTCATTATATATGAAGAGTTGTTACAGGTTGAGCACTTCATTCTGTATAATTGGCATGTCATAAAATTAGAATAATTGACTAGAAGATGTTTTGTATAGAAGCATGTCTAGTTTTTATGGACAATACTGCATTGCAAGGAGAATCTCAGCATTGTCATTGCTTGTTCAGTTATTTGGCKTAGAAGTCCTTAGGGCTTTGGACCAATCATCTTGTACACCTTCAGCTCTACCGTTTTTATTTTAAATATTTGTKTTTTCTTACAAAAGTTCTATTTTTAAATCATTTTCTTTTCTGTTCTTACCTCTTGACTGGGATTTTCCAATTCGGTATTTGTGTACATTATGATATGTTTTTCAAATAATTAAAYGTTGCACAGTTTATACAGTTACTTTGTGTAAAATGAGTGAATAGTGGAGTTCTTTTACTTTTGTGCACTAGACACTCCATGTGGGAGCACTTGATCTCTGACAAAGCTCTAAGAGACTTACAGGTCTTCAGTATAATTGCAGAGCAATTTGATCGGTCCACAAGGATCCATAAATGGGATGTCTGTACTTGATAAACACTGATATTGCTTTAATGAAGAGTTGCCAGTCCTAAACTTGTAATCTTTTTTCACATTTAGTAAAATCTGGGTTTGTACTGAAGACTTCATCATTTTTTTTTTCAATACTGACTGCAATTGCATTGTAACTAGTGTTTTGAAGGAAAAGCTTCTGATATTGAAAGATCTAGTTCTAACTAGTTTTGTACTTTACCTAATTATGCTTATCAGATTCTTGGATGCAATGTTCTCATTTTCTCTTTTTCAGGACTATGTCCAGAATGTTCCTACAAACTAAACTTCCATCACCGGTAATGAAACATTTTGAAAACAATTGGGACTGAATTATTGCTAAGTTACAATTATGATGAACAGCACATAGTGGAAAAACTTCAGTGAGATGATTAGGAGCTTCATTTATGCTGAAATAGCATAAATACTCTGGAGTTCTTATAAAGCTAGTGACAAGTCACTGTTGAGGGTTAAGATGACAGCTAATGACAGCACAGAATCTCTCAGACTGGAACAATTCCATCCTTACCACCACAGAACTTTAATTTGCTTAATTTCAGTCCAGTGATTATTTTTCTTACTGTGTGTTTCTATAGCACTTTTCTTTTTAACTGAAACAATTTTTTTCAGTTTAACTACTGATAGGTGTCTGAAAAATATGACAACTGTTTGACTGAATTAARTACTTCAGATTTACTGTTGCATAAGAAGTACACATAATAGAGAAGGTGTACATTCATCTTTTTTAAAGGAGGAAAGAAGTCAAAACACACAAGAAAAGAGAGAAAGCTGTACAGAACTCTAAAGAGCCAAAAAACAAGAAGAAAAAATTATCTCGTTCAGCAAAAAAGAAGTCCAAAAAGAAGACCCATAAAGGTAAATTTAAATTTTAGAACTTCAGTTATTAAAATACTCAGGTTAGTTGAATCTTAGTTTTGCTATAGGTGCATAGAGACATGTAATTATGTATAACTATAGATAAATACATTTAGTTACACATAGAGATATAACTTTCTTGACTGTAACACAGATAGTCACAAAGGTAAATTTCTTAGGTAAAATTTCCTAGATGYAGAAAAAACATGAATTTCTTATATTTAACAGAGAGGGAGAGCCTTTTGAAAAGTATGCACTGCAAGGGAAATTTGTCCAGGCATTGGATATTGTATATCAGAAAGGGTTGTGAAGTATTTAATTCCACGGGGGTTTGGGGTTGAAAGCCTTTTGGAAATGTTAGATAAACTTTTTACACCACAGATCTTGGGTTGACATAATTAGGCTCAAACTGATGACCTTTGTACTCACGCAAAAAAAAATCCTTTTATTTCATTGTTTGCTTGCTTTCTTTGAATGTGGTTTGTGCATGCATTTATATATTTCAATATTGTATAGGAATATCCTTGTAAACAATTAAAGATAACAGATAAAACCAAGAGAAGCTTACTWTTTTTTTCTCTTTTGGTGTTTCTTTACAGATGAGGTTTCTTCGGACGATTCAGACACTTCTGATAAAGGTAAAGCATTTAATATCTTTTATGTTTTTGTAATAAGTTGTATGACTTCATAGAAAGTTGTCATTGATTTTATTTTTATTAGCTGTCTGTTTTAATATTTTATAAGAATGCTGTCTGAAAGCAAACAGAAATATGAAGGTTCGAATWATTTACTTACATATCTTGGAGAAAAGTGTGGGGAGTTTTAAGAAGGAAATTGTTTAATCAAAAAATAAAAATRTGGGCAGATAAGAGAATGTAAATTCTCTTGAGAGGTCAGGCAGTTCCAAAAAAGGGTCGAAAGTGCAAAAATAGGTGCATTGTTAATAATTTCATGCTSTATAGTCTCTACTGTGTAAAGATAGTAATTTTCTGATACCATAACTTCTACATTTTCTTCCAGAGAATTATACTGATATGTATGCTGCTCAAAAAAAAAAAATCAAATAAATCCTAGGCTTTAATTAACTTCTTTTCCAGCTATCACCTGTAGGAACTCAGAGATCAACWTGTTGCGGGTGGAAGTGTTCAGTGACTCCTTAGTCCCTGGTTGTCCCTGTATCTCAGTAATTTCAGTCTCCAGTTCCTTTTTCCATGAAACGGGCCCCATATCCTGGTTATACCAATTTTTGCTGCAGACTGTCTGGAAGTGATTGACTGTTTCCACTGATTGCTCTGCTATACTTTTTTAAGATTGTCCTCATCCCCTACGTTGTTTGAACAAACCATTAGTTAATGATACCTAAGAATCTTTTGGATGTTACATTGAATAATGTTGCACAACATTTGCATTTACTTTATGCAAAATAAAATGTTTTCTTTATTGTCATGGTTGCAATTGGACTATGCTTCTAGCAATATATAATCTAGTTAAAAAATATATAATCTAGTTAAAAAAAGATAAATTATTTTAAAATCTATTTCATAAGCATTTTAATTTTCTTAACAGATTCAGATAACAGCAATGCAGAAGATGGTCCTTCAGAGGCTGACTGTAGGAAACATCCTCCACGAGAAGCACGTGAAAAATCACGGTTAGTTTGGTGTAGTGAGCTAGTAGCTGCTGAAGTGTATATTGTCCATTCAGAACTGCAAAGGCAGACTTTTCCTGTGTGTTTCAGTGAGTATTTGGACATAAAAGCTTATGTCAAATCTTTTTCTGTGTAGTGAACCTAAAAGTGTTTTTTTTAAAGAGGAGACATACACCACTCTTGAGGAAAACCTCTGTCAAACCACTAGTATACCACTGCTGCCTTACCCTCTACTATACCATTAATTATCTTAGCAGTGAGTCCTAACAGTCAGCTCMCAAAGGGAGATGTGAAGGGTATTTGAATGTAGTGAGCAAGTCAAAATGATCTATACCTTCTACAATTCTAATCAGAAGTTTGCTGAAACTTTTGTACAAAGATTATCTCCTAGTTACAAATCCAAAGCAGAACTGTCTGACTTCTGTTTTTTGTTGTTATTACAGGGAAGAGGAATTTGATGAGTATTTTCAAGACTTATTTCTCTAAAACTTGCAATTGATGTTGGCTGATTTTCTTCATGAGTTATGAAGAAGGAAGTCTGAAAATCCAGTCATAATTTGCCAGAGACTTCTACCTGTCAGCATACCTTTTCTACAGTCACTCATATGGACCATTTTGGTAGATTGTCTTTGTAGAAGGCTTTAAATCTGAAAACCTTCTGTTTCTTTTAGTAGGCTCCATACTCTTGAAACAAGAAAAAKAATTTTTTTAGTTCAGTTTCAAAGATACATGGCACCCACACTTAAACAAACAAGAATATAGTTTATTGACATTACAACATGGAAGTTCACTGCTTTAATTTTATCCCAAACTCCAGTTATTGCCAAATTTTTGTAAAGGAGCATTTTGTAAGATTCTGTGAGTAGTTTAAAGTCATACACTTTAATATGTTTGTATTTCTAATTTATTAAACGAGAATYAATAGCCTTAAAGTTATTGGTTACATAGACTTTAATACTTGTGTATAAGCCTCTGTAAGTATTTTSAAATGCTATTGGAGAAGCTCAAATTTTGGCAAAATGTATTCTACTTGAATTAAGTAAACCATAYCTGAAATGTCTTTCCTATTCCCTTAAATAGTTCAGGTTTTGTGACTTTCAAGTTTTAGCTGTAATGTGATGTGTCTTATAATTCCACTTATAAAAATTTGGTTGGTTGRTGAAATTTTTGATGTCAAAAGTAACATGTGGCTTTCTACCGGAGATGTACGTGACTTTCATGTTATCTGTGGCTTCTGATCTCCTTTCCGTTGATTGAACGTTAATCCTTCTTTCACGTGTAATCCTAAATATACAAATAAAGCATGTATATTGCTTGAGAAACTTACTGGATTTGTCTTCTTCGACTTGCAACACATCTGTAAACATTCATTCARTCATGTTTCCAAAGAAACAGTCTGCATATGAATAGGAGCCATGCCTACTTATATTTTTTCTGTCTGGTGAAAATTACTTTGGATACAAATGTCAAACTTTTTTAAAATAAGTTTTCATGTTAATCTGAGGAAAGTTTATGTTGTATAAAATATATTTTTGATAGGTGCCTATCACTGTAGATATACTTATAGGAAGTATTTCTAGTAAGCATTTGATGTGGAAAATGTAACAGCAGAGATGGTTGTAGKGTAGCAATGAACATACTATATGCACTCATATGAATAAGTTGAGAAGTCTATTTACAAGTATTACTTAATATAATTACATTTTAAACAGTTTGTACTYACATAATAGATGACAGTACAAGGACATATTTAGGGCGTCCTTGAATAAGAAATACACGTATCCTTGCATGAAGGCTTCTTTAGGTAAGAAGGTGGATTTAAAGGTTAATTCTCTGTCATCTTGCAAGCTTGGCTGAGAGTCAAATCCAATCTGCAGCAATCTGCTTAAACGTGTGCAACTTGCCCAAGGGGGCTTTTGTTGAATGCGTTGCTATATTTATTGCTTCAAGTATTGTATAGTAAGTATGTGTTCTGGATAACTAACTTCTTTTTGGGTCTTTAAAATACAGTTATAAAAAGTTACACTATACATATGAAATACATAATTTAACACAGTTTGAATAAAATTCCATTATAAAAAAACTTTGAAATAGTCTTCTTTAGTAGCTGCATTTACTACAGAAAATAACATGATATCCAATTTTATGTCATAACTGTTTGCATAAAATATTTGGCCCATTTATAAGTCAGAATGTTGTAAGTGTTTGGAGTTTTTTGTGGATTCCTTTATTTTTGTGTGATAAATGTACACAATATCTCTGTTCATAGGGCATTCTTGGAAAGGTTTATATTGTGCAAATTGCTCATTCTCCCTTCCATGTGGATGTGGACAGTCCTTCAGAAGAAAACAAAAAGTATGGGTCGGCTTTATTTCAAGGGGGAGGAGAAGTGGCAGGATGAGTCTGCATGTTGAATTTATCTGTTGCAGGAGTTGCATTTGACATCCAACTCCTTGGATTTGAAACTGGTTCCAGTGAATACTCAGATCTGCTCATAACATACTGGCCATTTACCTTCCTCCATCCGCAGAGGAGCTGGCTTCCTGAGTGGAAGGYATGGAGTGGACTGTTGTTCCAAAGGTTTTGGGAGGGAGATCAGTGTTTATGAAGAGCCAATTTGTGTGCAGTTTTTCTTTTTGGATGTAGAAAGTGAGGTAATGGGAATTTTGATGTGCTTGACTTTGGCTTTCCTCTCTCTCAGAAGATTAGATTGGTGCCAGTTAATTGGTTTTCAAATAATTTACTGCACTTTGAAAGAGATACATTGGGAGTAAGTGAGCCTTTTAAAATGCTCTTGAATGCAGATCCTGCTGTAGCTTTGCTGGTGTAGGTATCTCAGTAAACTCTTGTGTGTAAARTATCATGTCTATGGTCTGTCATTTTAGGTTTTTACAATAAAAGCTTGTCAGTTTGGGAACTGTGGGAAAGCCATTTGCATGTGATCAAAAGGTGCTAGTGCTTACCATTTACAGATTTATCATTGGTAATGTTGAAAAAAATAACCGTGTACCATGGGCCTGCTTTTTATAGACAAGAGCTATGGAATGTTGTTGTGCATTCCTAAAATGAAAGAGATGTTTTACWCTAGAACTTTATATAAGTTGAGAATGAAAGAAAATTACAGAATTACAGAGTCAAGAAATACACATAATATAAAAATCTAGATATCCAAGTTGTAAGTATCACAATTTTTGGTTTGAATTGTACATGTCCGATTTCATTCAGTAATTTAATATAAGATCTATCATTATTTTATATTTATATTAATTTATAACATTAATTTATATTTTATGGACACTGTGTAGAAGTTACATATTTTAACAAAAATACTGTATATAATTTGAGTGACATGAAAAAATACCTAGAGCACACAGTTAACTCATTTTGCACCATTATTTTTTCAGTTTTTAATTGTAACCATTTTTTAATCCATCAAAAATTRTTTCCAACAAATGGCAAGTGTTTAAGAGGATTGTCAAGAGATTGATCTATTCTATTCTATGCAAAGCAGAAATCCACTGGGGCTCATTGAAGTTCTTTCTAGATGTCTTTTCTGTAGCAGGAGTAGTGTCTGAGACAAAGAATTACAAAACTACACATGTTTTGGATTTTCCTTCCTCTCCTCCGCCACCTCCACCGCCACCTTCCGCTAAAAAACAAGGAAGGAAAGTAAAATGAGTATGTTCTGTTAATTTTAGCTGCTCTCATTCCTTGTTATAGATGTGCTGCTTTTATTTTATGCATATTATGTGTGTTTGATCTTCTGAAATTTCACTGCTTGTCTGGGATATTGGAATAAGAAACAATGACACATTATATATACGTATGTGTATATAGTGTAGGTGTTGATACCAACATTTCTCAAGGGACCAAACACACACTGAACCACTCTTACTGGAAAGTTTCAGTATTAAAATATATATGARTCTGTCCCACACATACAAAACTGAGGTATGCAAGGCATGCAAATGAAAGAAACTCTTGAATCAATATATAATCTGTGAATCTATTTTTGAAGCAGATGATACAAAAACCTWAATTTGACCTAATTGCGTAAACCTTTTTCCAACCCTGCATGAATCCCTTTGTAATTAATGATTAAGAGAGAGAAAGACACTTTTCATGTTTTTATTTATAGCTACTGATTCTGTTACTCTCTCTCAAATGATTCCACAGATGYTGATTGGTCATAGTTAAGATTCTTTCAGTGTAATAAATAGCGTTTCCAGATTCACTTAAGGTAAGATACCAATATTAGAATTAAAACTTACATTTGAAAGCTGTGGATCACCATGTTACTAGGTCATTTTCGACCCTTTCCACCTGCATTGAAACATGTCACATAATCAGTGTCCTACCCTCTGTAATTTGTGGATATAATAAACACTATGTTACTAACTATGTATTTGATTTTCTCAGTAATACTGTATTTTGCTTTACTTCAGTTCTGAACTTTCCACTGTAGTGGTTCAGCAAACATGTTTATTTTGTTTTGTGTCTACTGAGGGCCTAAGAATAGCCAGGTCAGTTTGTTCTAGAGAAACCACCATGGTTCAGSATGTATCAAATCCTTGATGTATGAACTGACTTAACCAACCCACATGTTTACATGGCCTTGATTTGACAGTGTCAGATCTGTTCTTCACAAATCGCCTTATTACAATGTGTGTTTGAAAAGATACAGAATAATTCCGTTTTGTTTTGTGATGCTAATTATGATATGCAAAGRCCAGATCCTTAGCTCCTGCAAATCAGTCTGTCCAGGCTTGCCTGTGCAAGGTTCCTTGTGGAAAAATATTTCTTAGGTCAATAATTTAAGTGATTCCAAAATACCAATGATGTAAGATGGACCTAACTTCCAAGAGGGAGCAGAAACACATAACTCTTCCTAAATTGTTAATTTGATTTTTATTAAAGAAGCTTATGCTTAGGAGCATGGGATTTGACTTTTGCAACTATATTCTTTGCTGAGAAAGCAAATGTATAAGGAGGTTTGAAGTTATATAAGGAAGTCCCAGGTTTTGTTTTGTTCTGTTTTGCTGGTATTTCTGTGAAGTTCAGATGCTTATGTTCCTATGTAAGGAAAAGTACCTCTTTCATACTGTTAACCAGCTAGTTCTCAGCAATAAATTAATCTTAAATAAAACTATATGATTTTTAAAAACACCATTGAAATTTGGGAGCAACTAGGAGGGTGGAATTTCTGTGAAAGTGTGTGTAGRTGGTACCACACTGTGAGCAGGCCAAAATATTTGACTTGTTTTATTSAACTCTTTCAAAAATCTGCTTTGATTAAGTCATATAATTTACAGTATTTTTAAACCATTTTGCAACAACTTTTTGATTTTTTTTCACTTACTTTAACCTAGTATCAATTTTGTGAGAGCCAATAACTACTTCTACTTCACACACTGACAGTGACTTGATGGGTGGCCTTGAGTTGCCCCTTTTRTGTGAAATGTGAAAAATACTCACCTATTTCCCACAAATATCGATTAACAAATAAATTATTCTGTACTGCTTTGTTTTTTAAAGATGTGTGGAMCAGACCAAGTAAACTAGCTTTTCGGCAATTCTTTGGAATTTGCTTTAGCTGACAAAATATCACTGTTTTAATAGTTTTATTTTTATCTTTGGACCTTTTTAGTCATCTCAGTTGACTGGCAGACCTGCTGCACCACRTGCAATACAAAGAATAACAGTAACTGACTCATTTCACTCTTACACTAGAGTGATAGATTCTCAGTTTCTAGAAAACCAAATTCTCTTCTAGGTAATGCTATGCAGAACCATGCTTTYAATTTTAGGACTTGGTCTGTCTTTGGGAGATTAATGTTAAATTTGTTGTATGAGAGAGTGATTTCAGCCAAGAACCTGGTGGTTGGGAACTACAGCCAAAGCTTTATCTTAAACTTGGAAGAGAAGTGGGAATTGGCACTTTTATGTTCCTAATGCACATCCTCTGCTCCCTTAACTTTTTTTTTTTTTTTCAACTTTAAAAAAACATATTTTGGGGCTGATGCCCCACAGAATTTTGATACATCTCTTGTAATTAAGGTAAGTGTTTTATTACATTCAAKTTTAAGTTTTTAGACAAAAGAAATGTTACATTCCTTTCACTTTTGTGATGGTCATATTTTATATAATTCTGCAGTTCAGAAAATGAGATCAGTATACTGGATTTGTGTCACCTTTAAAGGTTACTCCTCTTCCAAGTAAAGATAAAACTGATTTGGCTAATTCAGAACTTGCATACCATTAGATAATATTTAATATTGCATAAGTGCACTTGTGAATGTGTGAATTTGGGGGGGAAAGAGAGAGAGAGAGAGAGAGAGAGAGAGACAGAGAATATGCTGACTGCCTTACAAATAAATGTAAATGAAAACCTAAGAAGTTACTTAACCTTTTTGGGCAGCTGCTTCTTCTTCCTTTTTCTTTTGTTCCTCAATCGCTTTCATCTTCTCTTCATATTCGTCAGCTCGTGTTTTCCATTCAACTCTGTTGTTTTGAAGGCCATCAAACATAGGTGTAATTTCCTTGTGAAACCTTGAGAATTCCTGTACAAGAAATTGAAATGAGTAAATTAGAAATTTGTAGGCACTGCTGAATTTTTAAGTGTGAAATTGTGGAAATGCTTCTGAGAAAACATTTCCTTTTTCTATTACATCTRATTCTCAGGCCTATTATTGGAAATACCATATTGGGTTAATAATGCCCTACTGTGCACGTAGCCTGTCAGTTATATGATGCAAATGTTAATATCTTCCCTAATCCTACATATGATATTCTGACTCATATAATACAACTATAATTATGATACATTATATGTGGTTATCAATACCAGGATGCAATTTTAAAAAATCTATTATCCTGTCATATACTCCAAGCAGATGAGGATATTTCTGAAGATGCGAAAAAAAACAGGGATTAAGAATGTTGACATTTCAGTGCCTTACAGAAGAAACAGCATATCTGCATGGCCCAAATATTGCATATTTCCTATTCTCTTTGCTGTGCCATTAACTGCTTTCTGTAACCATCCRTGTTGCTTGTTTATATGAAATGGGACTGCAAAGAATCCCAAAGCTGGACTTTGTAATGCAGCCAGTTAAGGCAATAACAAAACTGCAAAGCCCTGAAGTTTCATTGGGATCTTTTTTTCTAATKAATTTTCTACACATCTCTTGAATTTGCTCTGTGGGAACAATTCTTTGATGTAACAAAATACTGAAAAATGGTGGTGCTTGTGACCAAGAGTCCTGCTGCATTCTAGAATTCTTTACTGCAACATCTTGTCACTAATTTTGCTATTAGAACTGCTAAAAAGGAAAACAAAACAATTTATTCTTACCTTGTACACGAATGTACACACAAAATCAATGAAACCAACTTGGAGCTTGGGTAGTTCATCTCCTTTGTTTCTGTCCATCATAGGCTAGAACAGAGGAGCAGTAATTTAGAATAYGTAGATATCATGCTTTTTTGGTACAGTGATCTCATAAGCATCRWGGTTCATTATTTGTTCAATGTTTTAATAACCGTTAATATTGCCTAACACAATTAAATTATTTAGTACTTACAATAGGTTGTTGCTGTAGCACAGTTCGTTCCAGATCACCTTGCTCCCAGAATTCATTTGCAACCATGAGGGCAACCTGAATAGGCACAATTCAGTGAAATTGTCAGCAGAAAGTAGTAAATCTAAATGAATACGAGGCTTTCCAGAAAACATGAAAAAAACTACAGACACTTTCTGCTGTACTTAAGGCTTTTTTCAGCAAATTATCACTAACAATATTCTGATGCACGCTCAGTAAATAACTGATTATTGCCAAGAGCAACACAGCAATATTAACAACAGAACAGTCTTGTAACACCTGTTATGTGTGTAACGTTAGAAGAACAAGCATTTTCAGTTCTATTTTGATTATGCTTTGTCAAAACGTTTTTCTGTAAGGCTATGTGGTGAGCTTCAGCAAGATGGTTAATAAGTGCTAGAGTACTTGAAGTACTTACGTACCACACTATATTACAGAATTTTAGTGTGTTTAAGCTACTTTGTAATGGCACCACGATCCACAGAATGAATTCAATCCAAACCAAACATGTTGTTTAATCTGTGCCTTAAAAATAGCTGACACATAGCAAAAGTTGTCTAGCACAGAAAAAATGGAGCGATATTTAAGGGTARCTAGAACAGCTACCAGATCAGCAGCACCAGTTTTAGTGGAAGGGCAAGTAGAGAAGGGTCAACAACTGTAGAGTGGTTGAGACATCATGGAACACCTAAACTCACAGTGACAGGCAGAAGTTCTTTTCTGGAAGCAACAGGTACTTAAATATGTATCAAGTGATAATAAATTATTTTTTTTTAATTGATCATGCACCAAATGGGCAGTAAAATGGAGAGTAAATGCAGTATTGTCTGTTTCAAAAATACCTACCTTGCTCTGTACTTCCCAGGGCTTGGTTATTGCAGACAGGTCACATCCAGTCATCATCATAGCCCTTTAAAAACAAAAACCAAAACAAGAGTATAGTTTTGGGTGTGAAGAGAATGGTGCCACATTCTTTTCAGTGGTGCCCAACAACAGGGTGAGGAGCAATGGCCAGAAGCTAAACCACAAGAAGTTCCACCTCAACATGAGGAAGAACAAGTATACATTGAGGGTAGCAGRGTACTGGAACAGGCTGCCCATGGATGTTGTGGAGTCACCATCTGAGACATTCCAAACCCACCTGCACCASTTCCTGTGTAACCKGCACTAGGTGACCCTGCCTTGGGAGCWGGGTTGGACTGGATGATCTCCAGAGGTCCTTTCCAACCCTAACTATCCTGTGCTAGGATGATTATAAAAAAAAATTCTAGATTTTAGGGGACTTAAATACCTAAGATGCCAAATGAATTAACATTTTGCACATTTTAAGAAGATTGTAGGCATCGGTTTTTAAATTACAATCATGGTTATGGTCGTCATTGGACAATAACACTAAGTCCAAATTTCCATGTTTAGGTGCCCAAATTATTTTACAAGCTAGTCCTAGATAACTGATTGAATAAGGAGTAAAACGTTAACCACCTACATGATGACTTCTTTTTTYGTTGGGTCAATAGAGATATATTTAATTGCCTGCTCTTCTGTTTCCATTTTTTCAATTGCATCCACAATCTTTTGAAACATGGTTCTTTTCCTGTYAAAACATAGCAATAAAGCATATATTATTTAATGTGAGTTCCTGCATTAAAAATAAAATAAAAAAAACATATTTATGATATTTGGGCTTTTCCAAAGTAGCACCCTAGTCATAATAGCATCRAAGTAACACTTTCCTGCTGTTGAATGCAAACTTTTCACGCAACCTAGACATTTAGGTTTTGCTATGTACCACTGACATGTGAAGTAATTTGTCAGAGTACCTGATAAAGAAACAAATAACGAATTTCCTACCTCTTCAGATTAAACTCTTTGGGGTGACATGCTCATTTTTTAGCATTGTATGTTTGTTACTTCCTGTAACATACTGAATGGGGAAAAGTGAAGCAAATACTAATAAACGCTCTTCCACTCCCTCCCATCAAAAATCCTAAGAAKTACTAAGATCTGACTGAGAACTTTTCAAAAACATAAGCCTGTCTTGCTATTGCTTYATAAATCTTCTAGTTTGTGCTTTGAATTAATAAAATAATGGAATTATTGTTCTCTAAATCTTAATAACTGCTGTTGAGCAASTAACTGAAATTTTACCTGTCTTCTGTCTTAAATCATCCCAGTCATATAAAAATAGTTGCCACATATCCTTGAGGAAGGTGCCCATTATTAAAGTACATTAATTTACTAACAGAATTGATGGTTTGATATTTGGAATCGTTGGCATATTTAGTACTGGGATCAGTTGATGTGTGCAGATCTTTTAAAATTTTTGTCATGTTCAGGCTTCTGAATCCACACTTCTGGAATATAATGCTTGCTGTAACTAAAAGYATGTTGGAATGTATTATATACATTCATGCATTCTCTAATTTGAAAGCTTATAATCAAACTAGGAGTGTCTTGGTTTTTACAAGAATTAGACTTGATGTTAGAAAGAGCTCTGTTCTCTGCATATTAACATCTTTGTATGCTGCATATAAACAACTAAAAACTACAGTAATACATTATATAGGATTGATTTTTTTCAGTAGGAAGTTATACAGAATTTAGTACTTACTTGAAATACAAAGCCAAGTCAGTTGCTATTATTGCAACTTCAAATAAGTGTAGAACGGTTTCATACTGGCGCTTATTTAGGTTCTGGAAGATGTTTAAACTCTGCAAGGTGGAAAGTTTATGATTTCAATTCTTTTATAAYACTGTCTTTGGTTTGTACTATACAGATCATTTCACAGAATAGGGTAACAAAATTGGCCAACTACAGTTCTTAAATTAAAATAATGAYACAAATTAAAAATGCATACTCTATAAGCCTAATTTTCCTGACTTTTTAAAGCTTCCCAGTTCCCCTTTGTTCCCTGTTAAACTGGGTTGGCACAATTGCCTGCAGCAGTGTGTGGGACCTACCATGGTAAGTGCAGTGTCCTTTTCCTCAGGCAAAGAGAATGAGACCATCACACGGCATTTTTCTAAGTGTCTTGGTATTATCTCCTTCTTTAACAGAGATACAAGGCCTAAGTGAGCCAGCACACAATGATGCTGCTGCTGAGAGTCCCCAGAGATCCTGCCATCTGCTGTGCCCAAGGGCAGGAGTCAGTCCCTGGCATCTCACAGTGGAAAAGTACATTGCCATCAATGGGGAAAGGTGTTTGTTTTCATACCATAAACCTTCTGGGATTTTTGTTCACACGGTGCTACTGCTTAGAGTAAGGATTTAGGCTGCGGCCACATGAGGTCAGGCAATAGCATCACCATAGGGATTAGAAGTGGAAAATGAGGGTGAAGTGGGTGCCTGCCCTGCRGCTGCAAACAAGGGGTGGAAGGAGTGCTTATGTGCATGCCGTGCTGTTAAATCACCCTGCAAAATGCACAATAAAGAGTGTAAATAGTGCCCTTTGCTGTAGTCAGGCCACAGCCTGGTGCTGCTGAGGGCAGGCTGGCCAGGAGCAGGGCCTGAGGAGCAGGGCCTGAGGGGCAGCTGAGGGATCCGTGAGAACTGCAACCCCC
>NW_026623244.1:4961775-5014374 GCF_030028575.1 Malurus melanocephalus | reverse complement strand
TGGGGCGGGTCTGGCCTGAGGGCGAGGGGCCCTCCATGGACAGATCCAGCCCTGTGTTCCTCAGCTGCCAGAGCCTACAGCTCAATTCAGACCTCATAAACCAGGTACAGCGGTTTAATGACAGGATTTTGTCTGTATGTGTTGTATTTTCTGCTTTGATTTCAACATAAGCAGTTTTGTGAAAAACCTGAGGAGTGTGAGTGAGGACCAGAGGAGAAACTTTTCTGTCTGAAGTGAGTCTGCTCTAGGCAGAATCACTGATGTTTCTCTAAAAGTGGGAAGTGCATAAGAATTTGTCCTAAACTTCGGAATTTTTGCATTTCTTAATCTGTGCCTAGAGGGAATGAGACSCAGTGAAATTTGGAACATTGTAACTTAATTGGATCTTTAGTGCTGTTTGGTGGCCGCAGGTCCGTGACATACCTCATCTTGCAGCAGGGTTTTACTGTACTCTAGGTGATGCCTTTCTAAAATGGAAGAGCCATGAAGTTTAGCCAGGGGAGCAGCTGACCTGTTGAAAAATAAGAAATTCTTTAGAATACAACATATATATAATTTGAAGGAAATATTTTTTGTTCAGGTTTCATATTTTTAGGTTTAAAATATTTCTGATCTGCATGTCCAATAATCTGATCTGTATACATTAACCATTGGTTTGATAGTTTAATTTGTATGCATTAACTATTGGTATAATGCAGAAAAAAAAAGAACATAACAGCTTGCTTCCCTTTATTTTTGTGACTGAGTAATGATGGRACTTGGAGAGCACTGAGTGTTCACTGCCCACTAAAGTCAATTGTTAGATGCCTCAAAACTCAAAACCATTTAAAATATGCTTCCATTTTGTCTTGCATGTTCAGTTTTGCTATTTGTTTAATCTATGCCCCTTTTTGTGTACCTTAAAAGTATCTTTATCCATCTTTTGGTGTTTATTCTGTGGCATGACTTTTGAATTCTTATAAGTCTGTRATGACTGGGCCGTGCACCCTAGGATTCTAGTTAACTCTAAGTAAAATCTAAAGTAACAGTATAATGGAGTTTGATTCCTCAATGCCCTTGGGCTACTTAACTCCCCCAAAATCACCATTTTATAGACAGCACAAGTCCTGACAGCTCAGGTCCTGACAGCTCAGTCCCTGGCACTGGACCAAGCTTCAAGCAGAGGGAATTCTGCATTGGATTATGGTTGTGGGATGAACAGAGAACCCAACCTACATGAGCTCCACGTAGTTCTGCGTGTTTGGAAGTGTATTTTYCTCCTTTTTTTCCCTTGGCTAATAGCTCTGTTTCCCAGATAACCCAAGGTGGATTGCTACATGGTACTTGTATTTTCTGATGTGATTAGGACTGTTGTGGTAAAGCCTGGTTTTATAAATAGCTTTACTGCATATAACCTTGTGTGGAGGGTTTTTAGCTAGGGAAGACCATAGCWGGAAGATTTAAACCCCCCTTAGACTTGTTTGGATGAGAGGCAATCCTTGAATAAGAATCAGCATCTGTCATTCTCTTTCCTACGTCACCTGGAGAATCCCTGGGAATAATCAGAAAATCCCCTTGCGTCACTGCTCTAGCATGTAGGCTGAAATGCCTCTCCTGTGAGGAGAGTATTCAGGGTCAGARGGGTAGGATCAATCACTCTGGAGATACAGTTRGTGGAAACTAGTCAGAAAATAATAACCTTCTGATACAAATGACATTCTGAGAAACCTCTATTCTTTGGCTAGCACAAGCTCTCACAGATCACACAAAAGACTAAATGATGGGTTGTTCACTCTTCAGGAGGAGAGTAGGTCTCACCATGATATATAATGTTGTAATACAAAGGTAAATTTARATGAATTAATATTGTTTCATAACAAACAAAGTAAAAAAAATCACAAAGAAATCCTTAAGAATAATTTCTCACAACATATTAGAGCACAAATTGCAAAGCTTTAGTGTCATGATGTGTAACTTCTGGGCATGTGGATACAGTGGTAGAACTCAAGGTTTTTGGCTCAGATTCCTGTATAACATGAGATCACACCTCAGGAAAGGACCTACATCAGGAAACTGAGTGTGGGGAGGAACAACTGAACTAGTCAAATTAGACAGTGGAAAACAGAGAAAAAAATCCTCTGGCTCTTGGCTATGTCACATCTTGAATCCCTCTCTAGAAAAATGTTTATGCACTGTCTTGAAAAAGTAACCCAGTTACRGATTTTAGTTTACTCATTTCTTTGTGGCCTCATATGCATGAGGCTCTGTCTGCTGCAATCTAAGCATTGCTAGAGTCTAAAGAAGTGAGTGTTAAAAATGGATTGCAGCTTCAGGAGATCCTTCTAAGATTTCGCCTTTGCGTTTTGTCTTTGTGTTTCAGCTGCCTGAAGTGCTCTGGGGCAGAAATCTTCTGTAACATAATTATTTACTCACGGAATAAATACTCACCTTCTATTTTTGCAAGTTTTGGCTTTTTTGTTTTTTATTTTTCCACTAAAAGTAGTACATTTCAATGTCTTCGATAATTTATACTTACTTCATTTGATACAAGTTATTGGTCCCTCTGTGATCAATGTCATGGCAGAAAGCAGCAGCAACCATGGCAAAGGCTTCTAGATCAGTATAGTATTTCTTAATTTTGCCTGTCTGTAAAAGAAAGCAGATAACTCTGAGTTTGTGTCTTCCTGAAATTTCCATCTGGAATTGAAAGAAAATTAAATAATGAATKTGAGATTAATATTAGCCACATTACCATCAGCAGAGTAAACATTGTTTGTCCCACATTGAATCCATGTCTCCAGTTATGGTAGGTGATATCTCGATAACCCTTCCTGACTGTGTACATCCATCGTGTAAGGACCTATTAGGGACAAAGTTATTAGGGCTGCTGTTAATTGAAACAAAACAACGGAATTAAATTACTGGAATATAGTATGAAATTGCTTAATTGTGCAAATTCTATGTAAACAAATATTTTTGATTGAGTTAAACATGGAAACAGCAAATTTTTCTTACATAAATGCCTATGGATTTAATTTCTTACCTAGCTCACACAATTCAGGATTAGTTATGTATTTTTATGACAAATATGTAAATGTTTTCTTAAGAATGGAAGGTTGTTAACCATACTACTAATATTTTAGTATTGCCTACTTCTAGATTAAAGTATGTAAAACCACCTATTTTTCTTCTATTTAAAAATAAATATAAACAAGAAAAAATAAACCAGACCTCAGCTGGGACTTTGAACTTTTCAACAACATTTATCTCAAAGAAGAGTCGTATTCCACAAGTTATCAGGCCATGCTCTGTAACTGGGAAGTCACTGAAGCGGAATTCATACAGTTCTAAGTCTTTTGGATCAGGTAATTCTTCTTTCTGTTAGAAAACAACAAAACCAAGGTTTTTTTCTGGCAAGAAAACAGTTGGAAAATCTTTTTAAGTTTTCTTCATAGAAATATTGCTCAAGGACAGTATGCTTACTATGTCTTCAAAGGTCTCAAGTGTCATTATGAACTAATGTGTGTTAAGTTATGATATACCATCATGATACTGCTGGCTTTCTTCTCAAAGTGAACAGATAAAAGACTTAGGCAATTCCTACCCTAAATTCCAAAACAATGTGTTGTGACCATCTCACCATTTCATTAGTTTAGAAATCTTGGGCCTTGGAATTTCTTCTTCCTGGTATAAAATTCTGTGATTCTCCTGCTTTTAGCCTGCTCTCAAGGCTACATTAATCTTTTTTACAATCAGATTAAATTGCCTATTTTATTTGTGATATAAATTCCCATTGAATGGTAATATCTGGTAATTGTTCTATAATACTCTTCATCTGTCTCCAAGCTTAGGGAGGGCAGTATTATATTTTAAAGAATGTGCTCCAATCCAAACAAGAATTAACTCAAGGAAGTCTGATGCAACACAAAAATTTTATATTATCTGATGACTCCCTTCCTCTAAAGCAGGCTATAAATGATCTTCACTTTATGGAGAAAGAAAAAAGACAACTGAATGTTGTATATATTGCAGCAAATAAGGCCGATCATCCATTTCCTTCTCCTCRGGTTTTTCCTTTGTATCTACGCAGATCTGAGATCAAGGACAAAGAAACCTAGACCAGTGGTGTTTTAAGACCCATTACTTTGTGAATCATCAGATCTAGAAACACCTGCTTTATCCTATTAGCTATCTGGGATTCCAGATCTTATAATAGGATAAAGCACTTGCATGTAGCCTTGGCAGTGCAGAAGATACTCAACCTTTGAATTTGTGACTCCACAGAAGAGGATGTGTTACTAAATCAACTCCATCTAGCCTATGGAACTGGTAGCTGACGTTGATTGTATTAACCATGATTTCACTATACACAACTATTTCTATGATGAAGGCACATTACTGTCTGATATAAGTACACCAGAATTTTCTGCTTAATGACTTACCAAAATCCTGATGAGATCCTTTTGATCACATTCTTCTAAACTGTTTACATTTAATTTCTCCTTGTATTTCTAAAAATGAAAAGGAGTAAGAAAATTCAGGGGTTTTTTTTTTGTAGTAAGTTTCCCATTTTAATGTTGTGGCTGTGGACAGAAACTTACCAGGATAGATTCGACTTCAGCAGGGGTGGCCTTTGTCTGGTACATAAGCATTTCCTGAGCAATGTCTTTCCTGTTTTCAAGTTTGTTCATTTTGTCGTAAGTGTCAGTATTTAAAACAGACCACCCCAGGAACTGTGTGAGAGTCTGCAACAAAGTCAAGTGAAGCAGAGATGATGCATTGTGACAACAGAATGAACCTGGCAATTTGAATTCAATTTCTGGTAGTGCCACTTGAAAAGCAAGGTGCTACTCTACATTAGATGCCTTTATCTTCCCTCAGCCAGTTCTGCTAGCACTCACAGCTTTTAATGACGTTTGGCTCAGCCTAGTAATTAAGTAATTAATATTCTCATTTTATATACAGGACTTTGAGGCTTATGAAGCTTAAGGCAGGTGGGCGGACTTGGGTACACTGTAGCATCTTATCTTGCCTGAGTGSATGTGATTATGAATGCTCTGTGAACTCCCATGATCACAGGCTTGGTATCCACTGGCAAGCAGCCTACCATACCTGCTTACCCTCTGCTACTTAGGAGACACTGACCATCATTAAAAAGTCAAAGGACTAAAAGTAAAATTATATGCRACTTTTGTTCATTACTGGAATGTAAACGATCATTCAGAAATTTTCAGTTTTATAAAGGGAACTAAAATCTCATGTTCTTAAGAAGCTGCATTGTGAAGAAGATCGACATTTCGCTATATGTTAATATGGCCTATTTGAAATTTTTTTTACATTTAAAAATTACTTTTTTATGTAATATTTTTTATTAATATCACACGGCTTCTTAAATCCTCTAATCCTATTAAGCTTACTTCRATGATCTGTTCATCATACTCATCAAAAGGTTTTCCATCTTTCCTATTGTAAAACGTTGCAACTCCCACAATTTCTTCTTTTTTGTTGACAATAGGCAATGACAAGACATTTTTGATAACCCATCCGGATTCATCCACTGGTCCTTTCTGTAGGAAAGCCAAAAACCAGGAAATGTGTAGTTATTTGAAAGTAMTAATACAGCTATTGACATAAGCAATGTAACAAGAAGATTTTGTTTGTGCRTCATAATCAAATGAGAAATTATTTWTACAATTAACTGTATGACCAATTAGTGGCAAGAACTAGCATATTTTTCTACAATATTTATAATTGTTAGTATTACTGATTTACCTGAAATGTGAAGTATTCATCTGCTGGTGCATTCATCATGTTACAAATCTGCAGCATAAAGAAAATGAGACATTGTTGAAATAGAATATAATGTGCATCAAAAGTTGGTTTAATATTTTAAAATTTCTAAGCTAGCAATAGGGAGCACCTCAACTAGCCACAGAAATTAAAACTGTTCCTCTTAAATTAGAAGTTGTTGTTGTAATAGACATCATTTCGGAATGTTTGTAGCAAAGTCCCTCAGACTCATAGTGGTTTAAGAAAATCACTTCCAATTTAAAATGGTATGGGGGTTTCTAGGAATAGTTGAGTACTAAGGGTTCTCATAAAAATACCATAGAGTTACTTATAGCTGTCATACATCCTGACTGAATTATATATGTCTACACAAGAAGGTATAAGAAATAAACAAAAACGTAAAACATTGCATYTGATGATTTTCTCACTTTTTGTGACATTTAGGACACCTGGAAAGTGACATCAGATGCACATGTTATTCCTCTGATATCACCAAGGGCAATTATCCTGCTGTTTTCACCATTTGTGCTGAGGCCTTGTTTCCATCCAAAATACTGATTGAAATTATTTGAATGGGAACCAAAGGTGCTGGAAGCAGCATGGTATTTTTGTAGAGGATTTTGGTCATAGGGAAGTTTTGGGGAGGGGGGTGGTTTCGACCAGAACAACTGCATAATTTAAAACTCATAGTTTTCAGTTTTGCTATGAACTTACAAGACCGTTTTCAGCAACATATGTTGGCAATCCACTGACAAGACACCAGTGATCTGCTGGAGGTGACCTTTAGAGAGACAATGAAATTAATTTCTTTCTACAATAGAGTGATGCTATTCTATCCCAGCTATATATTTTATTACCACACATTTACAGGCTGCTAATGAGTACTCACGGAATGACTTTGATTTCTTCTTGTCCATGTAAAAGATAGTCAATAATCTTATAAAAGTTGACTTCCTAAATAAAAAGATAAAAACATGTAGATGACTTGCACAACTTCAAACTTAAGATTCATAAAAAGAAAAATTAATATCCTCACTCGTCCATCAGGTGTCTTGGGGCCTTTGTAAGGCTCTGCCTCCCCCAGCCGGATTGGCCACTCGTCATAGAACTCCTGAGAAAATGATACACAGGGAAAGAGGAAAAAATAAATCAGTTCTGTGTTCACAGACAACATCACATCTATTGTGGAWTACAGTTTGATTTTTATTGCTACGTAACTTACTGTGATCATATTTCAGACAATATTAAGAAAACATTGTTAATTATATTCTAGACAATGAATGTTTGCCAGTTWATTGCAGGCTGATCTTATCTCTAGATAGGTGTGCAGCTTAATTGTTCTTTTAGCAGGCAGATATTTCTAAAGCAGTAATCAGTCTTGCACCTCTACCCATTCTCAGATGGAATTATGAATAGGAAAAATTATTTCAGAATTGGCCTTTATGTTTATTGTGGTTGTCTCTTTTGCCATATCATACTTATATTTTGCATGTAATCTCTATAGCATTGTTAGATTTTATATCAATTATCCCAAATAGTTAGAAAACATGGTAACTTTGTGTCGTGGAGGCTTCAAGTTAGGAGTTTCTATCAAGTAAGAAAAATAGTTGTTACCTTCTCTTTRGTCATGTCCAGCAGACCAACAGAGTACCTTTCACAATTCAAATACATTCGAATAGTATACAGTGCTTTGTGAAACTGTCGTTCTATATCTGTTAGCTCTTCAAATACTTTGTTGGCAGACCACAAAAGCATCTATTTACAACAAAAGAGAAAGAGAGTAATGTGCAGAACAGTAAGAAAATGTAAACATTTGAATCCTAGGCACTCCAGAATAAAATAATAAGGTTCATTACTGTTACTGAATTTAAAAAAAAGAAAAATAGATTGCATTCTTACTTCAATAACCTTGCAATAATATAAAGAAGAGAGAATGGTAATTTTTTCATACAAAAATGAAGTATTAAAAAAATGCTTCTATACCTGGCTTCTTCGTGACTCAATATTGTAGAGATACGATGTATGGTGATTTCTTATGACCAAAGATATAAAGTTGAGGTATTTTTTAAATACCTAAAAATGACAAAAATCAAAAATAAGATAAAAGTATTAAATAAAGAGATAGTCTCTGAAACTACTTGTTGAACTATAGCTAATAGCWATATAAATAGCTATATAAATGTGTGACATTTTACCTCTTCATCCTCTTTTGAGAACTCAGGGGCATTTAATTTGTTGAGTGCCATCACAACACCAAGCACCTCTTTACCCTGTGTAATTGCTGTTGCCAACATATTGACTGTTTTATAACCAGTYCTTTTGTCCATAAAGTCAGAAAAATGGTTGTTCTGTAAGAAAAGAAAAAAAATAAATCACAAATTACTTGAAATTACTTATGACGTCGAGGTCAAATGGTCTTTTCATTTGATAACTGATGTTTGCAATGCTGTGAGCATTGTTTCACAGGGCAGTAGGTTTATACTTAGAAAAAAAACATTATCACTGTTCAACTCAATCTTGCAGAGCTATATGTACAAGCTTAACTGAGGCATTGGTTACGAAGATAGCTTCTGAAATCGAGTTTTGTGCAGGTCTTTATTATTATGCTGAGGAATTTTAGGAATTAAAAATAGTAATATGACCTTGTGACTACCTGTGAATCTAAAAAATGGCTTGCATGTAAGAGAATTACTTCATAGTTATGTTAATATTTATTATTATTCAATTATTTCTGTAAATAAAATTCATTATACTGTTCCATCACACAATTTTTAAAAGTACCACCTGTCCTGGCTAAAAATGCTTATGGCAGAAAATCATCCCCAGCAGGTATTTCTGAGCTGTTTCATATTCCTTCCTGTCTGACACACTCCCATCCCTGTTGCTCCCAGCTGTACATGCTCTTTTGGTGAAAGATACAGGACCAGAGTTGCTTTTGCTGAGTGTGTGATCCTGTGGGATTAAGGCCATGTGACAAATGAATGAACCACAGAATAACTGCTCCACCATTTTCATCTGTAAGACCAAATGCCTAGGAGGCTGTAGTAAAAGCTATTATTTTAAWTTTTTAATACAAAAATTCCTGGGAAGCTAGTTCATGCTTCATGGAAAACTGTTTTATTTCCTCATATCAAAGAGATTCCTGGCATTTTCATTAAAGGCTTTAGTGTTCTTTTTAATTAAAAAAATAAAGGATTTAAGCATTTTCTGAGAAATCTCTTTGTCAAGGGTTGTTATGTTTTGTTATRTTATTATGAAAATGCATCTGAGTTGTGAGTTGGGGGTTTGAAATCTGTTGATATGTGTGTACTGAGAAGTGCCAAAGTTCTACTTAGCAGCTAAAATAGCCAGACTGTCTTCAAAGAATGTTTTTCATCCCCTCATATTTTACTGTGAACATGTCAGTTACTCAAACTTCTTCAGAGATGAGCACTCAAGTCCTGGTATACAGTCAGTGGCAGACTCCATGAATTTCCTTCAGCTGGCCTGGTTCTGATATCTCAASATGATGAGCAGTTGATGCTAAATGAGAAAGTCAAGAGGCAGGGAGCTTCCTGGTAACCAGGAAAGTCAGATCACATTTTAACACCATGGGTAGGAACAAAACTGGCCAAAGTGAGGCCAGTGGAGTCCTGTTTTAAGGACATTTACCCRGAATCAAGATTCCCTAACCCTACCAGTCCCCTGCAATTATACTGCATGCTTGTCCCCAGACCTGGCAAATATTAATTACTGCAAATATTACTGCATCAGCTTAGGCAGCTGAGATCTCTGTGGTGCATCCCAAAGTGTCTTGCTTGCTGGTAGGCTGAATAATATTGCAGGATGCTGCATAGTGGAACTTCAGCTTTCATAGATTGTACATAAAGCTGTTTAAACAAAAAGCAAAACAAATAAGCATTTTCTAGATTGTAAAATCAAGCGTCACAATGCTTGGAAACRCCAGAACAAAAATTGTTTGTCTATTATTTGGATTTTTCCTCTTAATTTACTTTTKCTCCTCTTCCCTCTAGCAATTGTTTCTAGTATATGTTGAATTTATAGCACAGACAACTGTGACAAGAAAGAGAGAATTTTATTATGTCATCAAAATATTAGGGTTTGGGTTTTTTTCCTTCAGTTTTTTGTAGTCTTTAGGCAATTCATCTTTTATATTTGCATTTTATATTTCCTTCTAGGGCTGCATTTCATTGAAACAAATTAAATGTCTGGAAGTAACTCTTAAGTGTTATATTTATGCCCTGGGCTCTCTTACAGAGAATTGATTCTCTTAAGGACAGCCTGTGTCATCCCCATAAATCTCATTCAATGTATCAGGTTGTTTTTGGGTACCTGGAAAGTGGAGATGCATTCGAATATATTGTCCAGGTCAAAAGGGGATGTTTTCTCTATTTTCAACAAACTTTCCTTGAGCTGCTGTTGTCTGTTCTTCTCAGAGAAACGTATAGGGGTATCTCGTTTAACAGACATCCAGAGAAAATGCCAGTCAATCTGTCTCTTCTATGTAAGAATGAAGTACTGTCCTGCAGCCTGCTAAACAAGCACATTCTTACAGGGAAATAATTGGTTTTCTCTCAGATGTAATACCTACTGGCACAACCATCCTGGACTTGGGTTTGGTTTGGGGCTTCAGGTTTTGGGCTTCTGACTGTTTMAGTCATTGAAAATTCAATAAATTAGACAGATAACTTGATCCWGTTTTGTAGTCCCTCTGCACCACTAAGAGCATGTAGCATCCTGGTGAAGCCAAAGACCCTGGTTTTAGGGTACTGTGTTCTACTAAGAAAGAATAAAAAATTTCAGACACTCCTGGWTTTCTGAATACTGCAAAGCGATCTGTAGGCACCAAATGAGTTAAATCAGCAGTACTCAGCTGCTGTGTCTTTGTTTAATAACTGCAGAATGAAGGTACAAGCAGTGGTGATCAGAAGAGTTCAGATGAAGCACTTTGGTCATGGTATTTCTGCTGAGGATAGAAAATTTTAATACAAGTCTCTGTTAACAAACAGAAAATTCAGTAACTACAAGTCACCCTGTACTTAAATAGTGCAAAGTAGAAAGATCAAAATACCTTGCAATGCAAGGGTGGCATTCCCACAGTACATACAAAGACTTCTGTCTCACGTGATTTGAACATACAAGCAAAAAAATGTGTTTAGATTTAGGTTTTAGTCATTGAATGTTTTATACATAATTGCCAGAAATTTTGAAGCCTTTATTTCTAACAGAGTTTAAAAAATTTCACTTGGGAGCATAGGCATCTTCTTTTTTCCGAAGACAATCACTTTTCACAATATCTAAGAAATCATATTCATAGACAAAGAAGCAATAAACGGACTGCAGTACCAGAGCCAGAAAAACATCTCAGTGCTTCCATGACTACATGAATGTGGACACTTAGTCTTCTTGAGCCTGATCGTATGAATCAAACTGTCTTTTAGAACAATATTTTGAACTTCCAGCTCTCAGTCAAATCACAAAGTAGGCTTTCAAAGAGAAATTACGGAAAAGCAATCTGTTGCTTAGTCCCTAACTGTAGTACATTTGCAGGCATTTCCTCCTAGCTCCAATTAAAGCTGAGATACCGAGCCATTTACTATACAATGATCAGTTCTTCAGATGGGTCCTAAGATATGCAACACTTCTGCACTTGCACTAAGCCAGCACCAGCACCTAGCTAGCACAACCAGCTAACACAGCCCTTTTGGTGAAGAAATGTTTCATCTTATCCAATCTAAACCTCTCCYGGCACAACTTGGGGCCACTTCCTGTTGTCCTGTTATTTGTTAGCTGGGAGAAGAGGCTGAGCCCCACCTTTCAAAGATTTGTAGACACTGATAAGGCTGCTCTGAGTTTCCTTTTCTCCAGGTTCAACCACCCCAGCTCCCTCAGCCGCTCCTCATAGGACTTGGGTTCCAGATCCTTCTCCAGGTTTGTCACTGTGCTCTGGAGATGCTCCAGCACCTCTTGTTTCTTGTAGTGAGGGGCCCAGAACTGGACACAGGATTCGAGATGTGGCCTCACTGCCCCTGTCCTGCTGGCCATATTAGTTCTAATCCAAGTCAGGATACCCTTGGYCTTCTTGCCCACCTGGGCACTGCTGGCTCATGTTCAGCTGCTGTCGATCAGCACCCCCAGGTCCTTTCCTCCCAGGCAGCTTTCCAGCCACTCCTCCCTGCAGTGCTGCCTGGGGTTGAAGTGATCCAACACAACAAGGGATAAGGCTTAATCCTGCGGGTGAGGTGATAGGGTCAAGACAGCAGATGTTTATTTTCCTCCACCTCTTTYCCCTTATAAAGCACAGAGGGAGAAGGGGTTGCTGTGACCCCTTGCAGTTTTGATTGTTTTGGTTATATTTTGTCAGGAGGTTCTGTGTTGGATAGATGAGCTCAGACTTCACATATTTCTTTGCATTATCTCCACGTTTCTTGTTTTCTTTCTGGTAGCTCTACARTATTTTCTTCTCTTGCTGATATTTTGTTCTTCCACCGATTGTCTTGCATTGTCTCACATTTCTCAAAATTTTAACCACTCAGTAGGTACTATGGATGTGCTACATTGCTTCATCTCTTACTTCTGCTTAGCCTAATTTCAACTCACAAATTTTTTTGTTTCATGATTATATAATTGAGTACAAATAGAAAATAAAAAGCACCTACCATCGTCTACAAAAATGTCGCCAATCTGATTCAAAACCAAACCCAATTAACTAAATGGACCTTTCTTTGGTCACACTCAAAAAATTATGTATTGTCAAGGATGTAAATTTCGTTTTGAGATGTAACTTATTAGCMTTGCAGAACAAATTGACTTTGCTATTGTCAACATCCCTAGCGTTGTGGAACTGAATCAAGGAGTAATTAATATATATTTAACAGCACTTGGGGGTTGAACTTTTCAGTTGTGTCACTGAAATGCCTGCTTGKTATTTGCCACATGTAGTGGCTATTTTGCAACTGCTTGAAATTTGATTTGTATTGTATTATTTTAAGTATTTTTTCCACATGAAACAGGAAAATTATATAAAAGGGAGCTTTTAATATTATTTTTAAATGTACAATTTTTCTTTAATTTTGGGAGCTTTCCACTTAGAACAGTAAATCAAGGAAAGAATTGGTTAGGGTTTTCCTATGGAAGGTACAATTCCTAGAAATTTGTTCCTGTGTTAAAATATTTATTGGTAAATTGACTGAATATTTGCCTTTATAGAGGATTGGAATGTCTGTCCATTTTTTCAGTTAATATTTATTGAGTATGAGTTTCTGACAATCTGGTGTTTATTATCAAGATAAGATAAAATGGAGGAGCAAGCATTAACATTTACAGTGCGAATTTTTCCCATGTGAAAAGCTACTTCAGACAACCTGGAGTCTGGGGACAGAAACATTCGCATTAATCTGAAACTCCCATCAGTTTAGACAGACCKGGGATAAAAGCCTCTCCCACCCTTGGGTTAAAGAGTAGAGCTGCTGTTCTGAAGCTGGATCAGCTTACAAAGGGATGATACAAATGCTTGCTACTGGAAGATGTGTTTAAGTTGGTTTGTACCACAGGTTTCCAGTGGTTAGATTAGGTGCCCCAACACCTAATTCTGTCTGCTTTATCTGAGTTGGATTCTCCCACCATCTTTTGTTTCTTCACTTCACTAGGAGTTKTTAATTCCAGTGCAGGGCCTCTGAAAATGAGGGCTTGTTATTTGGGATCAGAGTATTTCAGTTCCTTTAGAGATCTAATCCAAAAGCCTTCAATTCTTTTGAAGCACTTTTTCACCATTTTTATAATTTTATACTCAAATAAACGCAGGAATATTATTTCTTGAGTTTCCAATCCTTGTCTTCAAATGCCTCTGAATTTAAAGGAATAGTGCAATRATTTTAATAGATTATGGATTAAAGCAAATATATAAAGTCTTTATTATTGGTTCTTACAAGCTGTGACTGTGAAATTTGATTCCCCAAAAAAAGAYGTACTCCTTGTAGAAATTGTTTTTTAGTTCTTAGTTTTATTTGTAAATAATGCCTTGGAGAAAAATGTAAGGTAATTGTACTCTCCTTTATAACATTGTCTGTATTATCAATTACCACTTAAAGAACATTAATGGACAAATAATTTTTTGCAGCCTATTATTTTACTTTGTAATATTTTGTATTGCTTTGTAATATTACTTGAAATATTTGAGGCACATTCTCTGCTAGACCCTGTGAGTAATGTGAGAGAAATTGTTAGGGTCATGGTCCTGCCYGGCCTCCTGTTTCTCACAACTATTAAATCCTGGATTAAGGGCTATTAGCTCTCACAGTCAACAGGCCCATAATCTTGTGGGGAGGAGACTGTTCTGACTGCTAAGTTAATTAYGGAAGGTCTGTATCTTTCCCTTTGCTTTTCTTTTCTGAAGCATTAGTCAGGATGAGGACGTTCCTCACGTTTATTGGGACCTTTCCAGGTTGAAGAAGGAGATGATCCCTAAAGAACTGGTTACCAGGCACTAAAAGTGGAGTCATTTTTTCCCCTAATGATTTATTGCTGTTGTGATATTTTATTGCATTTACTTTTGTTATAAGGGGGTGATGACTGAAGCATGAAAATGTCACACCATGGGTTTGTCAATGTTGTCATGTATTTAAGACTTAAAAAACACCATGCTATTTGGATATGGACTGTGTCAACAGTGGAAAGWGGCTAGACATGACATTTTTACAGTACTATAGCCAACTAGAAGGAATCATTGTGCATTTTGTACTTGCAAAGCAGTAGGGGCAAAATTCCTCTCTAGCTTAACTATGCTTGTCATTTCTAGTTCAGAATTTGGGTAGCAGACAATCTAGTTTGATTGTATGTAATGAACTGAAAAACAATTAATAATTATCCTTTCTGAAATGTGATAAAGGCTTCAGTGGCTGCCTGTTTCTGCTGCCATGGACTAATTATACTCAAATATTATTGACTCAAGATGAAGTTCTGGAGTCAYTATCAAGATAAAGATTCTGGTGACATAATTGTGAGCTCTGCATGTTGTGAGGAGTATGTACTTGGACACTGACTTTGTACACACAGAATGAAAATTGCAACATTTT
This sequence comes from Malurus melanocephalus, assembly GCF_030028575.1. NCBI lineage: Eukaryota > Metazoa > Chordata > Aves > Passeriformes > Maluridae > Malurus > Malurus melanocephalus. The sequence goes on along the minus strand of NW_026623244.1, from coordinate 4,999,531 downwards.
TGAGATCTTTAAGGTTGTTTTTAAATATCAAACCTTGGTTCCAGAGAAGTCTCTGGGAGTTTTGCAATTAACTAATGAAATGTCAATGTTTTGATGATGTTTAGTTGCCAAATTTAGATTAATGGGAGCATAGTTTAATTACATTTTTAAGTGTGTGCCTAATGGCATAGACCTCAGTAATCCTAAGAGAGTAAATGGGTCCTTAACTAAAGAGTGCCTTAGAATGATTGAATAATAACAGATATTCAGCTGACATGAATAAATTTATGCGCACAAAACACCTAGCAGGATCAGATGGACTTAAAATTTCTCTTACTTAAGCATATTCAAATGACATTTGTCACAAAATTTTGAATAAATTGTCTTGCAAACACAGAAATATTTGTGTAGCCCTGCTCTGGGCACCTCTCACATAATGATATTAAGAAGCAGTGCAGTGTCTGATAGGAGGCACATCTTTCTTGATGCTGCTGATCTTTTCTCATGTAATCAGTCTTAGAAGGATTATCCTCCAATTTCCCCACGTGGTGGTAAGAGGCAGTAAATCAGACACATTATCAGAACAGCAGCCATTGAAGAAAGCATATTAGTGGTCAGTTGAAAATCAACTGATTTATTTTCTCACATCAGTGTTCTTTTTGCCCCTGTGATTCCTACTTACATCTGAGACAGTTAACTACATATTGAAAGGTTATATATATATATATATATATATATATACATTTGTTTCTGAGCTTTATGAGTAGTCCTTTATGACTTTTAGCATGATAAAATATATTCTTTTTTGTTTGCCTCCTGGAAAACATAGACAATTGCAGTGTATAATATTTTCATTATTTGCATTAACCTTAGGACACTGAAGTGGTTTCTATCTCTAAAATATTCTCATATTTTAAAATGATTGGATAGGAAAAACTGAGAATCCAGACAGTCACCCTAAAAATTATCTTAGCTCCATTTGATTATGCTCAGATTTTCCACATAGGACTAAAAAGAATTTAARATGCCAGCATTTGATTAGAGAAGGTTAGTTAGAGAAGGTTAGTTATTTTTAAAGAAATCTTTACAATGAAATCATATTTATGTTTCCCAGTGTATTTCAGAGCAGTTTCTAAAGCAAACCTCATTCATGCATGTTTAACTTTTCTTAGGTCACTCATCCTTTTAATTAACATTTATAATAAATAATAACAGTAATACTGTTTAAGTATTTTAAGTGTATTAAGTAATAATTATTAATAACAATAAACTCTAATCAGCACCTTAAAGAAAGAAGGTGATTCTGTGCAAATTCACGAGGAATTTTGAAAATGTCAGAACATCTCTGACTCATTGATTTTCTTCTAYAGATGGTTCTGAACAAAAGCTCTGGATTCAGATACACTCAAAAGGAAATCCATTTTAAATCACTGATATGAAGCTAAACATATACATTGACACCATCTTCATCKGTCCTTATTCACTATAAGGRTACACCTTCATTACAATAGCTGCAAATTGAATGATTCAGAGATGCATGTATGGCAGCATGGTAACAGAGAACACTTGCAAGCCCGTACTGGAAAACAGAATACAAGCCAGCCTTGTTCAGCAGAAWCTCAAATACTTAATTGTCTCTATTAAACAAATATTCTCCTCCTTTATTATAGTCATTGACATTACAAATACTACAAGGACAYTGAAAACACCTAACTAGGCTACATGATGTTCTATTGGATCTTAAGCCATGTCTGCTGATGCTTTTCTCATATTATTGTCTGGATTTCTGTCTCTGAGATTTTTCTGAATAATAATTTTTTTACCTCAAGCAAGAAGCTGAGTAAGCAAATGCACAGAACCCCGCTCCCCAAGAGCAGTTACTTACCTTTGTCACATCAGGTATATTAAAAAACTTCTTGGTATGAGCAACCCATCCCACTATCCCGATGTCCAGAGGAAAAACAGCCTCATTTTCTGGTTTCACCAAATTCTCCTCATAGCTGGAAGTTGGAGTGATATCAAGAATCCTGGAGGCTACCTCTGGAGTGCCATTTCGGGAACGACAAAGGAACAAACTACACCGATCAGCTGCCAGCAGCTGTGCCAGCCTCTGCAGGGCCTTGTGCACTATCTTTTCCATAACACCCGATTCATCCTGGATTTCTGTTATCAACTCAAAAATTATGTCACACTCCTCCAGACGGGACATGTCTTTGAAGCTGACTCCTTCCTTTATATCTCCAGGCTTCACATTGAAGATACTTCCCACCACTTCTGCTCTCATTTTTCGGTCAAAATACTCCTTGGCAAACTGGGGATTGTTCTCCAAGTATTTCTCAACGGCATCTTTATTAACCTCACCCATTTTTGCTGGATTTTTCTTAGAATTTCTTTCAGAACTGCATCACCATCAAAGCAGGAGTGCTAGTAAAAATCCTAACTTATTACTAGTAAGAAAAATGTACTTTGTACATATTGTATAGCTCACAGACATAATACATTCATCTTCCTCTGTGGCTTCCAAGCCTTCTGATACTCTTGAGATATGACAGAAGGCACTGGCTTAGCATCTTCTTAGTGTGAGATCTTGGAGACTGCTAATTAAAGAGATGTCAGGACACTAAACCCCTGAGCATTCTTAGCTCATAAATCCTCAAGGAATCATTTTAACATTTTAAAGTAACAAATTAAYTCTTATAAAATTATCTGATGTATAGATATTTTTACCTGTGTGTTATYTCCTTCATTCACAGCATTTATGCTGCACTATGCAAACAGAAGTTTCTATTAAAACTTCATATAAGGAATTCCACTCAGATACTTACCCCACATTATACACGTGCACAGATGGACACACGTGTATTTGTGAGATGTACGTAAAGGCAGGAAAACAGAATGTTAAGGATAAATTCTTCTAAATGGTAGAATTTAGTTTTCCTTAAAATAGACAGATGTTAGAAATTGGATTACTGAAAGTAAGTAATTATGAAGCTATACATGCATAGAGGGGTGAAATCCTTAAGACCTCACAAAAGTCTGAGCTTGCTCAATTGCTCAAGTGATTTACCTAGGTGAAAATGAAAATAAAATAATTAGAATTTTACTTAATACAGCCAGATATGGCTTATTCTATTTTTTTTTTTCAAAAATAGAGATTCAAAAGAAAGAATATCAGAAAACTGAATAAATTCAAACTGAGTTGAGGAAACAACAACATTTTTATTGTATAAGCATAAATATCCAGTCAGGGTCTAAAATTTTTTCAGAAAAAGTGGAAGTTGTCTGGTCTCTTAAATAGCAGAAAAAGGATAAAAACTGACAGATATTAGTCAAGAGGGAATCTTAAGTCTGCTCACAGATATAACATAGATAACCATATATCTATATAGATACAGATATAAAGTTTTACATGTTTAAAGTTTCCTACCATCAGAASTTTCAACATTACACATATAGATGAAAAAGGAGTGCCAGAAAGTGTGTTGAATTTGAGGAACAAAAGCTCCAAGGCTAYGTGAGTGAGAAGGCTGAATTTAAGTGCCAACTCTGACAGTAAATGATCTGTGTTCATTGAAACAGATCTGAATTTCAGCACAGTAGGAGGGCTGCAATACAATTAATCTTATTTCTGTTCATGGCATCCACGTTGATCAGAAGCAAGGAGAGGTTCTTGGTGCAAGAAAAGAAAACATATACCCTTTGGCTATTTTGAATTTGTAAAAACCAACTGCCAAAGTAGAACATCATCTGTCTGCCAGAAGCCATAGAGTGTCAACATTTGTTTTTGTCAACAGATGTAAAAAATCAACATTGGCAACTGACACAGATACTCTCAAGCACAAAGAACAGGTCACTGATGGATGTGCCATGGCACCTACCATTAATTTCCCCTCTGATCATGATATGAAACCCTAWGAAAACACTATTTTTTTACAGACTGCAGATGCTTTACAGATTTAAAAATGTATATGAAAATCAGAACATTACAAACATTCTTTGGCCTGGCTCCTTTCCTCTGACTGGGTTGCTGCCCCCAGCAGCCTGGGGAACAAGCCCCTCCCTGWTGGGTGTGTGAGTTTGCAGCATCTTCTCGACAGGTGACCTGGAGATAGGAGCTTGTGGCAGCACAGCAGTGTTCTCACCATTGCACACACACACAGYTTGCAAGAAAACAGCAGAAGAAAGGCACATATATCTTAGTCCTTTAGTAGTTTCATTAAATTGATCAATGCATATAGAAGCAGTAGAGACTTGAAAATCATTTTATATTTAATTGCACATAGAGTTAAATTATTTCTCATCATCTTCCTAATTTCTATCTCATTACTTTTTATGCTGTGCTTTAAAAGCAGAGAATGAAGATCTTCAATGAAATTATGTGAAGAAATAGTAACTTTTTTTGCATTGTGTGTTTAGTCATATTTTTTTATTTTGGAACATTCTGCATAATAGTTTATTTGAAGTAAAAGGGTCCTATAGAGCATCTGCCTCATGCCTAGCTAAAACATTCTAGAAAATTAACTTTTATGTAAGATTTACACATTCATCTATATCACAAGTGAGAAATCAATTTTACAAGCATCAATTCTTTATATTGTGATCACATTAATTCAGTGAAATARAGTGACATGTCACTCTCAGGAAGGAGAGTAAGTGAAAACAGGCAACCTGACCAAGTGATACCATTTTCTCTGGGGGCAGGGAGGTTGGTGGGTTTATATTTTTTAAACTAATATTTTGCTATCATTTTATCTGCATTTTTTTCTTTGTGCAGGATCACAAAGAATACTTATCATGCTTTCACCAACTCTCCATCATGCTCATCTATTTTTACAAAGGATAAATTGCTATTTCTATTTTGAGATACCAAATAAAGATCATTTTTAATTAGGCACTGCTGTAAGGTGATATATTTTCTTTGTAATAAAACATTTCAGATGTAGCTAAAATAAAGCAATTCTTGTGGTATTTTCCTTGATTTAGATTCACTCTTAACATTGCACTCTTGTGCTGTAAATTGTAAAATGACTTGGAAAGAAGTATCAGAAACCAATGGAAGTTCTTTTTGAAATGTAATGAATTTTAAAATTTTTCTGCTGGAWTATGACATTAATTTTCTGTTCTTTCTCCTTTACTCTCCTTTTTTCCCACAGTATTGAACATTTAATCTTTATTAAAGCTAATTCACATTTTTATTTAAACTTAGTTTAATTTCAGAGACTCTCAGAAATAGGTATGCTTTGTGTTTTTAAGAGTTATGATGTCATTTGCCTTTGACGTCCATAGTGCCTACAGAAATTGAACTATTTATGGAGTAGTTCTTAGTAGTAGACCATTCCTGAGCCCTTGTGATACATGGAAACTCCTAAGAAGGATAAGTGACAGACATGGTTATTTAAATAGATTCAAGCAGCACGTAAATGTCAAAGGCATTTATAAGGTTTCCCAGTTCAGCTCAGTGTTTGTATCTGAATGTCTCTGCCCATCTTGATAGCAGTTAATGTRGTTTACTCAGTTAAGATTTTCTGAAAAAACACAGATTATATGTGCCTATTTCAATTGTGTGGATCGTTATGTGGATAATATTGTAAACACTGTCTGGACATTTCCATTTCATTATACATATTCATATGTATAATCCAAGAAATTAATATTCAATTTTTTTTTTCTTTTTTTTAATGGTTAGGTTGTGAGAGATTTTCACAACAAGTACTGTGTCACCCTAATGCAGCCAGGTTTTGGCACTGTAATGTTTTGGTATCACTGACCTGAGACCTTCTGGAAACCCTTATAAACCATCTTAACTTCATATTTCTTTTAMAATAGTTCTCTATCCCTTTTCTTACAAAAGCAATCTTAAAAACATAAACACTGAAGATAGTAAATTAGCTGCWTTTTTCAATATGGCTGAAAATTTTTATATTCTCTCAAAACTACCAATCATTAGCTCTGGAGTATCATGAAATTAGTAATCAACAGAGATTATAGACTCTAGGAGAGATTTCCTGAAGCAAATGGCTGGTTTAGCATGAAGGGGTTAACCTGGGCTGCCACATGTGCTGTAGCTTTGACCAAAAGCATGGATTTCTTCATAGCTTGTCATGAATTTCAGGATACAGACTCAGGCAAAAGGCAGCAGCYTTTTAATCTCAGCCATTCTCACATTTGCTCCCTGGTGATTTTAGGTTATCTGACCAGTTTTTATTACTGAGAATGTTATTCAGCACTGCTGGGAAGGGTCTGACTCTGCTGCGTTCATCAAATTTTTACAGCTCTTCTCACCTGGCTGGCCAGCCTGTTGGAGAAYCTTACATCTTTGTTGCAAATTGTTTCCATTTTGGCAGTATGTCCAGARCAAATGTCAATTCAGAATCACAATCCTCAGAAAGACTTGCTAAAGAAAATAAATGTGCCATTTTAAACTAGTTTCATTATTAAAACTGTTTATAAAGATTTCAGTGTAAATTTACTCCCTAAACAAAATGTCACGTCATTAAATTACAAAAACGGGTAGTACACAGGCTGGCATGGAGCAAAGGCCAATCTTTTCTATTCCGTTCTGTCCTTGACCTCTGTACTCAGAGTGCCACCAAGGGGAACAGTTGTGATGGTGACAGTGTACACAGTTGTCCCTTACAAAGTACACCGAGCTCCTTGGCTCAGCTYATGCCATTTGCTGTTGATATGAGTCTGGTTTCACAGGGCAGTGGCTACACTTGCATCCACTGCTCTGTGCACACAGTGGTCATTCATTCACCTACAAAATCTGCCTCTGARAGCTTAATGGATACCCATGTTTGTGAATGGCATTCTATAAACAATTAATCATGAGAAGACAGCAACAAGTTTTTCAATCYATGTGTAGTCTGGCTGGAAATGGATGCTCCATTTCCTATTAGCAGTTTTTGGGTCAACTTTCCCCTAAGAGCTAGACTCGCTCTTGTGAACTACAAATAAAATTTTAGTTCTTTTAATGTGCAAAGCTTAAAAGTTGCAGTGTTAAAAATGTTTTAAGTAGTAATTATACTCTTGTTTCTTCCTTTCTTTAAAAGTCATGAATAAAGTGAAAATAACACCTAAAATGAAAGGGKTTTTTTTCAGCCACTTCCTTCCATATTTTTCCCTTGCTATACCTAATTGAAAATATTGCAGAATTTTACATGTCATTAATGTGGAAAATAATCCAGTCATGAAATCACTGCCAGAAGTTAGCTCCTTTTCTGTCCTCTTGGCAAAATTCAAAAGCAGAAAACTTGCTTTCTCTTCCATAAAACATAGTTCAAATAAATTCATAGTGACTTTTAAAAAATTTCTATAATATTCATAATATGTTGCCAGTTTCAGGCATCAGAAGTCATGTATGAAACGTTATCAATATTTTCATAATTCTCTTAAATATAATTGTGTGAGCTTTCCCAGAACCTAGAAATYCTTCGATACCCTTGACTTGATCTATGCATATTTCTCTCAGAATCAGTTGAAATCCTGGCCCAAATTCTGTTCCTTTCAGTTGGCATGATAAGTACAAATCTGCAAGGTGAGTATCTAGGTCTGGAGGAGGATCACTTGCTGACATCATTTCTCAACCGAACCCAGAGCCCAGTCAATTTAAATGACATTTAACTGAGGCAAAGTTAACACTGTTTATGGGTTTACACAGTTCTGGTGGCACTGCTGTATCTCYTAGGACTGAGGAAGAGCTCACCCTTGAATTGCCATAGTGATGCTCATCTGTCAGGAGCCTTCCATTCCTCCTCTGACCCAATCTAGATGTAATCAACAACAGAGCAGCAGTTTTGCCTAAAAAGCTYGTCCCATTGAACCAAGAAAGAGCTTTAGCTGTAAAGAGTTACAGCTCTTTTCAGAGGAAAGGACTCCATCGATGTAACTGTGTCTCAGGTGGGCAGTACAGCTAAAGCACAGGAGGCAGAGCCAAACTGCCAATTCAGCCTTCATGTCGTACTGACTCACCCAGCTTCTCTTCTGCAATTACTGAAACCTGACAAGGAGATTCTGGTGTGATTTCACCATAGCTGTGCTACCACMAATTCCTAATGATAACAAGTCAAAAGAAGAGTTCTCTTGGGCATTGTGTAGAATTTGTAGATATCCCAGACTTGAGGACCTGAATGAGTTAGAAGTTATGATTACTAAGTCTGTCAGGCACCTCCACCAGACATGACTTGCCAAATATTGCAGAGATCAGTGGAGGTACATAATTAAAGAAATGCTGTGCCATGGCTTATGCAAAATTATATGCTTCTGATTTAGTTTTGTTGATAACATCAGAGTGTAATATCTCTTGTGTGCATTTAGAACTGATCTTATTAAAACTTATTAACAGCAGCATATTTTTATTCCAGTGATGCCCGGTTTCATTTCCTTTCTGCAAATCTTCTGACAACAGCAGTATGTATAACAGGAACACTGAGTTAGATTTTCAGAGGTGGTAACATCTGGTAGCTCTCAAGAGGTTATGACTCATCTGGAKGAGTGATTGTAGACTCTTTTGAAAACTCATAGGCAATTATGTTATAGATAAAATCTTATAGTAATAGATTTGATCCTGGAAGAACCTCTCTGGTAATATAATTCAGTATACAGATTTTGGACCTGGATAAACTTCGGAAAAATCACAATATTTAAAAATTGGCAGAGAATAAAGAAATAATTGTTTTCTTTGGTATTAAATAAAGTAATAAATTMAAATAAAATAAATTAAGYTATAATCCATATTATTGCTACCATTCATGTGAGACACTGAACAAAGAAAATACATGTTGATTTTGACCTCGTACATATGATGAATTCATATATTGAGACTAGTGGGCATTTTGTAAAGGCTTAATAAAAAGGCATATATATCACTGTAATAATCAATAATTGCCACAGACTAGAGTAAGATCAATAATCAAAATTGCCACAGACTAGAGTAAGATTCTAGAAGTCACCAGAAGAGTATAGGTTACTTTTTCTCTTCAGTCTCTGTCAGAATTAGGAAATTTGAAAATCTCAGCTTAAAAATTGAAATGTTGACTTATTGAAAATCTTCCACTGGAAATTTCAGGACAATTAATATGCATACATRCTTCTGGTTCCCTGTGTTAAATATGTTCTTTACTCCAAACAGAAGCTTAATATTCAACAGAGTGGAATTTTTAGTGTCTGATATTATCCAGGAAATCAAAGCCAGACATGGGACAGCCCTGAGCAATAGATGTTTGAAAAAGAGAACAAAACATATTCACTGTGCAAAAAGGCTCTACCATAAAGCAGGAAAGGAAAAGWAATCAATCAGACTGTTTGCATTCTATGTGAGAAGAGATTGGAAAGGGCAGCAACAGTAAAAAGCCTAGTATTTTTATGAATGTGTGAAAAGATTAGTAAGTAAACTTCTGGGAATGCTGAATAAATTGGTTAAAGCTGTACATTGGCTACTATTTGAAGTATTTTTAAATACTACACTAGTATCTCCATATTTAATTTATATTTTAATTTGATTTTTAAAGTAATGAACACAGGCCTTTCAAATAACAGGCTTCTGCCTTTATTTTTAAAAAAAAACAGGGGGTAAAAAGTAGATGAATTAGTTCTCTTGGTAACAACCATTCCTATCCTGCTCTGGTTACATGCCTAGAAAATAATTAACAGATTTTCTCTAATGCTTCCTAAAGATGTTGAAACTAAAGAACAAATATTGACTGAGAGGCTGCAAAACTTGCCTGGACAGAGGAAAATAATGGTTTATATAACCGACAACAGTTTGACAAAAACAGAATAGAAATTATGGAATATCTGTTTTAAAACTTGTGTCAAAATGGCCAGATGTGGCCATTTAGGTATTACATTCATTTAGGTATTTGCAGGCCACATTTAAGTCCTGCTGCCCCTGGTCCTGCTACCACATAAAAGAGCTCTTTAACTTTCCTGAGGATCAACAGTTCAGAGTGCTGGGAGCCACTCAGGAGATGATTTAGCATCCAAGACAGCATTTTGGAAGTAAGAAGGAATCAGTTATGAGAACCTGAAGAGGTTCTAGCATGACCAGGCTTTCAGAAACATGAGCAGAAACTTGCAAGTATTACATTTATCAGGGTGAAAGAGGAAAGGAATTTGGGGTGGAGGTGGAGGAAACAAGTCTGCACCTTGTAACTGGGTTGAGCATATTGGGTAAGATGGATTTTGGACTGCAGTGTGTAAAATCACAGGGGAGGTGGAGGCTGTTCACTCTCCCCCATGCAAAGGTGGGATGCCTCTCACGCCATTTGTTCTCCCCATACATGTGCACACCCCTTCCCCCAGGTGTGAGCTCTGCTTTCGGGTTAGGAAAAGCAAAGAAAGACATTCGTTTCTAGTGCCTGCTTGGCTGCAGATCAGGGTCAAAGACCACCTGAGCCCACGGGTGTTACGCAAGAGGCTGTTATGAAGGGGCCCCCCGGGCTGCAGCACCCATCAGTCCCCGCCTCCCTGCTTCTCTCTCCAGCGCTGGCTTTGTGGCTCAGCAGGTTGCGAAAGCCCCAGGACTACATAAAGCATTCCCTGTCCGGGCACCGACACCACCAGAAACACTTGGGCTCTCAAGAGGCTCCAGGGACCAGCGCTGTCTGTAAGGGACTCTGCTGCTGTGGGCTGGGGACCACCGGGTGCCTCGCCTGCACATGCATCTGGGAAAACTGCWTGATGCCCTGGCAGCCTGTCAGGGTAGCCTTCCTCCCTTCACTTGTGTGACAGAGCCTGTTTCTGATGCTATTCTCTGTTTGCTGCAGGGACAGGATGGCCCACACGGAGAGAACTCTGCCCTGGCTGCTGCTGCTGTCACTGGCCTTGCTGGGCAGCAGCACTGCGGAGCGGGACTGCCGAGTAAGCAGCTTCAAAGTCAAGGAGAACTTCGACAAGACCAGGGTAAATCTTTCCTCTCATGGATAAGTGATGTCTTGCATAGCTCCTCTTTCCAGGCTACAAAATTTGACATTCAGTAGCAACAGTGTGTTCACAGTTTYACTCTAAGTCACAGACGGCAATACTGAGAAACAGCACAAGTGTATGATGTTGTCCACACCTCACAGATGTTGGATCCTCATGCATCTGATGAAAGAATACTGCAGAAACTGGGTTTTAGCAGATTGGTCTCAAACTGTAAGATATAAGCAAAAGGAGTGTATTGACCTGTTTTTTTCTATGAAAAAATAATACTCTGGTGTTTTCAGACACTATTGCAAGGGGAAAAAATACATAGATCTGTCAAGATCTGCCAGTTGTTATCCTTTTCCATTAAATTTTGTATTCCTTATACTGGACAACTGCAGGTACAGATAAGATACCAAAAAACCCAGTCAATATTTCCACAAATTATGACTGCACTAGGATGTATTGGTGGGTTTATGTTGTTATAAGAGCTATATTTGTTTCTTAGATATATGCTTGAGGCATGGTGTCAAAAATCTTCATGCCCTTYCCTCTGTCACCTCCTCTGTTTTGTACTGTCTGGTTGTAATGTTTCCATTGTTCCAGGTCTAACTGCAGCCTTTCATGTTTCCTTGCAGTACAGTGGCACCTGGTATGCTATGGCAAAAAAAGATCCTGAGGGGCTGTTTCTGCAGGACAATGTGGTTGCCCAGTTCACTGTAGATGAGAATGGACAAATGACTGCCACTGCAAAAGGCAGAGTCAGACTCTTCAAGTAAGCTGTTTGCTATTCTCCTCTTGTTCTATATCATTACACTACAGCTCCAATCCTACCTGCTACCCCTGTGCTAGTCACACAGTGACACTGAGCCAGTGCTGTTAGATTGGAATGTGGTATTTTCTTTGTCTCTGACTACAGTAACTGGGATGTCTGTGCTGACATGATTGGCACTTTCACTGACACGGAGGATCCTGCCAAGTTTAAGATGAAGTACTGGGGTGTCGCCTCTTTTCTGCAGAAAGGAAGTGAGTACCTAATTACAGAACATRTAGAACTACTTGGAAAACTAATTATGTTTTATGTCCATGCTGGGGAAGGATGAAGTACTGTTGMATTTCTTAAATGCACTTAAATGGCACAATAACTATCATAGTGCATGCGAACAARGTAATCACTACTTTTTTATATGGGACAGCTGGTTAGCTTTCTTTAAACAAGGGAAGACCTGGCCTTTGTATATCTTTGTATTCCTTTTGTTTGTTACCCAACAATATAATTGAAGGGCACTGTTTGGAAAGAAATGAAAGGCAGATGAAGAGTTTTAAGACTTTAGTTCAGAACTCAGATACCGGATGCTTCTGTTCTCTCTGAAGCCTAATGTCAGACCTGGCCAAGCAGGGAAGAGGATTTAGAATTTTGTTATTTTGTTTGATCTTGTGTGTGCGCATGTTGTGATTTATCTGTTTTAAGAGACAAATATGATCATAGGTATATACGGATATACTCATATTTTTATGTTGTCACACCCCATGCAAAATTAGTTCCTTGAGCCAAGTAGAGATTCAGACACTTTATGACTCAAGACACTTCCTTGGATTGTTTCCAAGAGAAGCAGATAGAATTTGGAACTGACAGGAGTTCAATTCGGTCCAAAGACACAGTTACAAAGCATGGTTTGGATGCTAATTTGACTGAAATAGCTGCCAGTCTACTCACAACATTCTGCTGAGTCACGTGTACTTCATATTGCTGGCTGAYCCCAAATTCTACCTTCCTAAAAGTCCTGTATCCCCTCTCAGCAGAGAAGAGGAAGAGAACCGAGTGTTGCCTTCACTAGTGCAGATGTACTGCAAGGGAAAATCTTTTGCTCCAGGAGAGGAAGGTGCAGATATGTCAGGTTTTAYTGAAAACACCAAAACAGATTCACTTCTGTTAGAACAGGGTGTCTATGTGACCAGGTTTTTTTTCAGGTTGCATAGCTAAAAAGTTAAGAATTCTCTGAAGTTGTAACTGTGTTTTAAAGAGGAGGTTTTATGACAGAACTTGTAGYAAATACACTATTAACACACATGTTAACTGCATGATAATCTTTTTCCTTAAAAGTGCAGTCTAAGTAACATCCCTGGTAGGAAAATATTTATGGGTTTGAGYCATCTGGAGCAGGCCTAACATGTCCTTTTTAATATTCTTTTTAAAAATAAACATGGAATTAAATACTCAACACAGGAATAAATGGAAAGTTAATCTGTTACAATTCGTACTGATCTTCATTTTAGTATTTTTTTTTTTCAGAGTTATGGCAGCAATCTTTTCTGATTTACTAGATATCACTTGTGTCTCTAACACTTTTCCTTCTTTGTTATGGTTTCTTCCAGATGATGATCACTGGGTAGTGGACACAGATTATGATACATATGCTCTTCATTACTCCTGCCGCCAACTAAATGCAGATGGCACTTGTGCWGATAGCTATTCCTTCGTGTTCTCCCGGGACCCCAAGGGATTGCCTCCAGAAGCACAGAAAATTGTCAGGCAAAGACAAATAGACCTCTGTTTGGATAGAAAATACAGAGTCATCGCTCATAATGGTGAGAATTTTTTGTTTCTGAYGAATTTTATTTCAGGTTTAATGACAAAAGCACTGGGATTCTCTTTCTCATTAAATATCAAGTGCCTAAAGTCTTTTACTTAGTGGCTGTAACACTGTCTTTTGAAAACTGGAGCTTGTAGTAWGGTATTTCCAGCTTTTACTTCCCTTATCTGAAGGAGAGCTAGGGTGTATAGCTTTTTATGCAGCATATCAGATCAGCTAAAACACTAATTAGAGGAAGTCGTAAACCAATTAAATCAATGTAGTGTAAGTAAACATGGTAAGGATAAACTTCATGATCATGGTAAAAAGTAATTGTGCAGTTTTAATCAGATCTCTTCACCTTTTTTCAAAAACTTATTTGAGRAATTCTTCAAAATAGCTTTTAAGGAAAATCAGAAACCTTGGAAATGATAACTAATAGAAGACCCTTTCTCACAAGTCCTCATGCCAACAATTTCACAAAGGGTTCTGGAAGAGGGACATAGCCCTCATATTGAAAGCATGACCCTATCTTGAGTCACATAGCCAGGCTGAGCTTGCTACACAGGGAAGGATATACATTAGCTCACTTATGCTCAAATGAGGCCAAACTATCTAGAAGATAACATAATATACTTACTGATAAAAATTACACCCAGAGTAATAAAGAGTGAAGGAGAAAAATCAGAGTATTCAGAACAAATAAAATAGTATTACCTGTCCCTACTCCCTCCCCACCCCTCACATCCTGGAATACATGCTATCTGTGAAGGACTCGACTGGTGAATCAGCTGAATGGGAACTCCCAGTGTAATGATGTGGGCAAAAGAGTTGATGTGATTCTTGAATGCATAAAGCAGGACTCACATGAGATTGTTGTGCTTGGCATAGGTCTGGTTGCTATGTCGCATTTGACGACAACCATAACTGGAAAAAGTACTGAGGATGAATTAGAACAGCAGAGAAGATTACTGGAAGTTTGTAAAATATGTTCTCTAGTGAGTCCTCTATTCAACRACGTTGATCTTTTCTCATATTAGAAAGAGGTTAAAGGCTCACCTGAGCAAAGTCTGGGCTTGCCCACACAAGCAACAGGAATTGGATAGAAAATAACWTACAAACATAGAAATAGTAAATTGAAATGGATGGAACTTTAAACTGGACACTTTCAGAGAAGAAATAAACAGCCATTTGTTTAGCCTCAAAGGTCATTAACCTTTGGAACAGTTTACCAAGAGCTGTTGTATGTTCTTCATCRCTGAAATCTGTAAATCAAGATTAAAGGCTTTTCTCAATGACATGCTAGAACAAACAGGGATTGACTGAAGGAACTTTTGTGTATTACAAAGGAAGTCAGAAGAGATGAGCAAAGTCAGCTGTTGTGTCTCTATTACTTGTTCATCTGATCTATAAACATCTGATCTAGARTAATATATTGCCATATTGTAAAACAGGTATGCTGATAACAGGGTGCCTTAAAGATCTGCAAAAGTAGGTGGTGTTTACAGTAGTGATCAGTGACCTGGAAAAAGTGCCTGACAACAATGACAAAAAAAAARTTTGTCTCAAATGAGAATTTGGAGACAATAAAAGTCAGTTGAGACTTACAGCAGTTAAGAATATTATAAATGCAAATGGAATTGATTTTTGTGTATTGTTTAATTGCATAAGAAGTAGGATAAAAAAGAAACAATACCATTAGATAAACTGATGACACTTTTTGTTTTGTATCCTGCATTCACTGCTTTTCAAATGAAGTTTAGTTACAGATGTCAAATACCAAATTTACCAAGTCACACCATTCTTTGTTTGCTATCCTCATTTATACTCAGATGTTAGGTGTTTAGTGCAGGGTCTTATATGACTGTGGGAGTTCCATAGTTTGCAAATACAAAATAGGAGCCTGGCTACTTTTTTATTAAAGATAATACTGGAGTTTTAAGTCCAGCACCAAAGTATAAATTAAACTTAAAACCAGCAATTTGCATTTTCCTCTTTATGTGATCAGGACCCTATTGTTCCTGTGATTCTGAATTCTCCAGTGTCATTAAGCTGAAGTTYCTGCAAAGCAAGCACATTTGGGAGTGAAAGAATGATTGTGAGCTAAACTGAAAAAATAAAATTCTTCAAAGCTTCGTATCAGAAACTTACAAAATTTGCTTAATTTTGAAATGTGTGGAATGGAAGCCTTGCTACTTTAGTTTTAATTCTGCTATTAAGAGCTACAGAATTATTACCAAAACAAGCCATCTTCAATTGTCTGAYGTGCATTCCATTCTTACTGTGGCAAAATTCTGACTGATGTTGGTAAATGCTGCAAGAATAGGCTGGTATCTGTTGCTAATTGTGCGTACTCTGCCTATGTCTTGAAGCTTTTTTTTTCCCAGCGATTTTTCCTTAACTTTTAAAATTAATATCGTACTCAAATTAAGACAGTGTGCTTGTGTGTCCCCTAAACTAATAGATGTACAAAACTTATTTTGATTTAAAGAAAAAAAGAATATATATATATATATATATCTGTACTAGCTGTTCAAGGCAAAAGAGAAGCCTAGAAAATTAAAGGTTTTTGTTCTAACTTACACTCAATTTCTGATGGTAGCTCCTTTTCAAATATAGCTCAAGCTATGATACACTTTATATCTCAGAGTATAGCTCAAGGTAAGTTAYGTAATGTCAGTGTAGAGATTAAGTGAGAGTACTTGTAAATATAATACAGTGTCATGTCAGTAGAGTTGAAAGYTGCATCTGCTGTCAGCATTTGCTAGAAGCAAAAATTGTTAAATAGTGGTATATTCCTTCAGCTAATATACTTTTGCCATTACGAGTTCTGGGGGGCATGAGATTCTTACTTTGTTGAAAGACATTCTTTAATTAATTATTTTAATGAAAATAACTAGAAGCTTGTTTAAGTATAGACTCTTTTATCACTGATCTGACAATATCTTGTCAGTATACTTGCAAAATACTTGCAAAAGTATTAAAATGCTTAGGAGAGATGTAACAGGTTGGATGAATTCTTGTTTTGTTTCGGCGTTGAAAATTCCTTGGAATATACTGCAGAGCAAGGTAACAGCCTTATTATTATAAGTAACACACTGCTGGACTAAAGAGCATTTTAAAKAAATCAGATATGTATGCATTTTAAATTTGGCAAGAGTTCGTGCATTTAAATTTTGTCAAGTGTGTTTGACAAACACAGCTGTGGTTTTTGTGTGTTTCAGGATTTTGCAATTGAGGAGATCCAACACTGGAAAGAAACGATGTAACAGCACCATGGATGTAAAGTTGACGCATTGATCATGTGTTGTCTGGAAAATGTTTTAAATGGCTTCATTCAGATTTTCAATATATTTATCTGAGCTGTGTAGCTCACCTTGTTAATAAACCAATGAAACATTTTAATAAACTTGGATTACAGGGGATGCAAATTGTTTGTATGCAAATCTGTATATATGCWGACATTGGTTTCATTAGTAGCATGTTACCTTAGTGCACTGTTTTCAACTGGTGACACATGGCAGTAACTAAGAATTTGATCTTGCTTTTTAATGGTTTCAACTTCTGATTAATATGGTATTAATCATAATCCCCTAAATATATGTATTTTAATTTCTTTTCAGTACAATGTTATATTTTCTCTAGAAAATACTGGAAATCATTTAGAAAAGAGAAAGGAATTTCAGTGACTATATATCACTAATTAACTTTATTATATGACTAATGAATACATAAAAATATACATCTTTTTAAAATAACTATTTTACACATGACAATTAACTGTCTATTTATTTATTGTTTACTTACAAATTCACATGCATTATGTCCATATTTTTAACTTGAGATGGAACCAAACTGGTCATTCACTTGGTGATAACATGTTTTCTCACTTTGTTTCCTACATGAAATTAGTCTGCTCAAACCTAGTTCAGATAGTTAGTTATTGAAATGTTTAATTAAGTTCCCTTTAAAAATTTGATTTAAAAAAAGCWGATACTTTCTGAGGAGGAACATTTTCACTAGAAAGTTTAAAGTACTTATTTGAACTATTTTACATTCACCAAGTTCCCTGCCATATTTCTGTTTATTTCAGTGTAAGAAGAGAATTCAATCCATTGGATTAAATTGTCCAAATCTTACTGAGGAAAAGCAATGAAGTCAAGAGAATTTTACCTGCAGGAATTAAAAACACATATTTAGCTTTTTTWCCCCCTTCTCTGGCATATAATACTATAACATAATGACCTATGTGACCTGGGATAGCATAGAGAAYATCCAAAGTGTGGCACAGCTCAGACTTTAAATAATTATCTGGTGATGAAAGACAARTGTGGCTGTTCATGGTTACTTCTTCTTGCAGTGGTTTCTGTACCTGCTCCATGCCTTTCAGGGCTCCCTGTACAACAGAGAAGAATTTCCTGACATTTCCGTCTGAAATGGGCAACATTATATAGTATTGGATTGACAGCAGAGTTGGCAAAAGTGAATAACACGATCCAGAAGAAAACTGATGGCAAAATATTTAAATCTTTTTTGAAGTTCTGAACTAAAATTAAAAAAATAATTACTACTATTGGGCTCCACATAATGAAGAAAGAGATCATCAGCAGAAAGAGGGCTCGGAAYAGTTTGTAGTCTTGCTGGGAAACACGAGTGTGATGATGTTCTGAGTAGGCTAAACCAGCATTTAAACTTCTTCTTGATGCTTTTGTAATCTGCAGCAAAAGAGAAGAAAGCAACTTTCAGTGAAATACATTTTTACAAGTGAAAAAATAAACCTTGCCACATGATGTTTACTTTTAAAAAGTGACTACAAAAAAGACATTTCAGAATTCCATTTGTAGTTTTTGTCAATGGTTCCATTTCAAATGTTCTCACATCACTAGCACTTCTTTTTCCTCTCAGCTGTGAATTTACCTCAATATTGSGCRAAGTGGTTGCTCTTTTCATGGCTCTCTACCAGTCATAAATACTTTTCAGCATAAAACAGTCTTAATTACTCATGAAATCCCATTAAACTCAAATTATGCATTAAAATCCCATATATATACACATGCTGTGTTTCTTGCAGGAGCTGCAAGATTTTGTCCACAGAAACTCGTTGATATTTTTCACAAATGCCATCTGGAACAGAGTTAACARCCCTGTTAATGCACAAGAAGGAATGGGATCCAATTCTTATGGCCATGCTGATATTATAAAGCAGGTATTAGAAGGAGCATAATGGGGTGTTCTCATGAAGTGAGACTGAGTCTGCCCTTGGGAATGACTCAAGGATTGAGACATTCTCCAGCTCAATTCTGCTTGCTTCCTGAAGAGAGAGAAGATTGAAATATATCCTGCAATGGACCTCAAGCCTTTCTCAGTTCAAGGGAAATGGTAATGTATTTTAGCACCTCAGTTAGCAAGTTAGAAAAGAAATAGGATCAGGGCAGCATGGGCCTGTCTTGTGATCCAGTATTCCAAACACTATTTTTGGTTTCTAGCTCCTTATGTGCCATTTTGTTTTCTAAATTTACTTGTAATCTGGAGTCTGCAAGAACACAACAAACACCATTCCCATCCTGGCCTCTGACCAAGAACTGTGGCAGTTCTTGGCCTGCAGTATTCTGCAGCTCTTGCAAAGGGCTCACACTCTCCACTGAGTGAGAGCCTACATCAAAATGAGGTTGCAGTGCTTTACTTCACTAGAACATGCACCTCAAGCATTTACSTCAAGGTTATAGTAGCTAACAGAGGCTGATGACTTTTACCGTATGTTTAAGCCCCGATCAATACACAAGGATGAGTGGAGACCAGATTCTAGGCTCAYTGGAACACCTCCATGCAGCTCTGGTGAATGCATTCATGGCTCCTTGGTGCTCAGCATTTCATCAGTTAAATCTTTGCTCAATAATCTGTGTATTTTGATGTTCCTTTCCAAAATCTATAATTTTTTTACACATATTGTGAGGAGTTTAATTGCCCAATAAAGGAATCAAGAATCTTGTGGGCAGTGGCTAAAAACTAGGCATTGCAGTGCCTAGTTTGAAGATTTTGAGACCTTTCTCACTATGGTTTTGGATAGTTTAAAAGCTGCTGGAATATAAATTAGAACTCTGTGGTGCTGGGTGTGGTGGCTTATATTTCAGCAGTTAAACAACATCCACTTAGGAAAAAAATGGAAGTACAGGGTTTAATTTACAGGGTTTTTTTGCAACATTTGACACTGTGGAGGATTAGGTATAACGTAATGAGATCTGTGTACAAAAAGCTTGTGCAGAAAACCAGTAGATCAAAAAGTGGATGGTTTTATTTCTAGTCCTGACTTTCTCTGCTTTCTTACAAATCCCTTATGACTACAGTTTAGCTCAAGGAAAGCACAATCTGGTTTTTAGTTATTTCAAATGCCTGACTCAGCATTTAGAAGATTGAGTCTTTAAATATGAACAGCACATAAGTTGAGAAGAATATTTTATACTATATATACAAGAAGACAAACTATGCGTTGGGCCTCTGGTAATGTGCTGTTGAAGCATGTTCTTGATTGAAATGTACAGACTGTTATGTAAAGGTTGAAATGCTTCATTTTATATCACATACTTATCATTTATTGAGGAATGTGTGTTCCCTTTACGTGTGTTTGAATCCAGTGACAATATGCTGATGCCCAGTGAGCTACTATTTACTTCCCTTTGTTTTACAACAAAATTGAAAAGAAAAACATACCTGTAAGATTTTKGAGTAACTGATGACAATGATTAATCCTGGTATTAGAAAGAAAACAATGGCAAAGGTCATATCCCAGAGTATTTCTCCTGCTGTGCTGGGCCAATCCAGGGTGCAAATCTGAATGTCCTATTCAGAAAAAAATGAAGAAGAAAAGTAATAGTGTACCATTATTTCCAGTACAGTATTGTCCTTATCTCCCTCTGTGCTTATGGAAAGAGATGGTTGTAGACTAAACCAAGACTGTGAAAACTTCACACTTGAACAAAGCAGTCAAGTAATATATTATTTGATGGGTTTAAAAGCCCAAACAATAACAAATAGATGTGTCCACAATTGGAATATTCCCATTAATTTCGTATCAAGTGCTAATGGCAACTTTAAAATTGAAACGGACAGACCTTAAACTTAACCATCTACTTAAGTGTTGAGTGCACTTTTGTAAGCACTTTAAAATATTTGGCAGAAGTATCTCTGCACTGCCATTTGTATAGAGGGAGCTGCGGGTGCAGAGCAACTCTCCCAGGATGCTGATCCCTCGGTAAGGGGAAGCGTGCTGAAAAGGGGATCCTGAGCCGCGCTGAGGAACTCAAGGAGAATCCCAGCCAGTGCGCGTTTCCCATCTATCGGGACGGTGCGCCGGGAGAGCGGCCGGGGGCAGCCGTGGGGAGGCTCGGCAGCTCCTCCGCGCACAGCGGCGCACCTGCCCAGCCCGCGGAGCGCTGCCCGCCCTGGAAGAGATCTCCTCRCTGCCCGCCCTGGAAGCGATCTCCTCKCTGCCCGCCCTGGAAGCGATCTCCTCTCTGCCCGCTGTCCCGCCGTGGCACAGGCACACGAGCCTCCGCTGCCGGCGCCCCCGGCCCTTGTCGGCGCGCTGAGGCTGCCGCGGGCGCGCCCGGCGCTCGCCCTCACCTGGCCGGCGGCGGCGGGCAGCCGCACCACGGTGAAGAAGCAGCAGAGCGGGAGGGTGGCGAGGGCGGCGAAGCCCCAGATGAGGAGCATGGCGGCGGCCAGCACCTTGCGGCGGCGGAARGCGGCGTGGCGCAGCCGGGCGATGGTGACGACGCGCTCCAGGCTGACGGCCGAGAGGGAGAGGATGATGACCGTGCCGCCCAGGCTCACCACATAGAAGAGCAGGTGGCAGACGACGTCGCCCAGCAGCCAGGACTCGGTCCAGCGCACGATGGCGATGAAGGGCATGGCGGTGATGAAGAGCAGGTCGGCGCAGAAGAGGTTGAGGACGAGGCAGTTGGCGGCGCAGAGCCGGCGGTGCCGCCGCATCAACAGGCAGATGCCCCAGATGTTTCCCGCCAAGGACAGCAGGAAGATGGAGGCCAGGGCAGCTGTCTCGCCGACACGCAGGGCCGTCACATTGCGGCCCCTGAAGTCCGAGAAGAAGGGGAAATAGGTCCTGTTCCCTCCTGGTGGGGCCCTGGAGCCCGGCATGAGGCTGGCCAGTGGGCATGAGAGACCCACGGTGGACGGTGGCACCAGCCCTAGGGGAAGGGCTGCGCTCCCAACCACCACGGCGGCACCTGGGGTGCCCTCCCAGCACAGAGCCAGGGGATGACCGCCATCCCCTTCCCTCCTCTTCTGCTGCCCCTGCCACCAAGGGCTCGGCCGTGCCAGCCGGGAGGTTTATGGCCCTCGCACTGGAGTGGAACAAGGAAGTGGGAGAGTAAACACGGTGGAGCTCACACAAAGGCGAGGCCGCAGTGCGTGGGGCGGCAGTGAGGGGCTGCCCGACACCTCCCTGGCCAGGGTGTGGATCGGCACACGGGCACCTCCATGCCCAGGGGCCCAGGCCCACGCACCTCATCCCGGACTGGCCCTGTCTGGTTGGCTCTCCAGGCAGGCTCCTGGGTGACAGTGACCTTGGGAGGCCACCCAGTCTGCTCCCATCCAGTGGGGGTGTGCATGCCTTAAAACATGGATGGCTATCACACCACTCTGAGAGCTCTCCTCAGGTGCCTGAGATGACCAGACTAATCYAGGGTAAAAAAAAGGAGGAATTTATCCCTCACATCCTGTATTGACGTGTATTTGGAAACAGTAGACMTGTGAATTTTTTGTCCTCACTGTGGAGAAGTGTCACTGTCATGATTTTGGGGGTCTATTTACAAAATTGATCCAGAATCTTAATTACCTGTGTTACGAGTTCTTGCTGGAGAAGCCTGTTAAAGTAAGACAGCCTAGAAAATACCRTATTTTCTCTGAACTTCAATTCCTAGAAGTAGTTACTCAGATTGTAAACATCCCAGATTATTWAAAAATGGTCTGGGCGTGAAGCACATAAATTGTCACAAACAAGCAGATAATATCTCATAAAAGGAGATAATTTTTTTTTCATAAAGTATGTAAACAGGTTTATAACTTTAGACAACTCTGGGTGAATCCATTTGGCTCAGTGATGTGTAGGTGTTCAAGGGTGCCCTTACAGGCTCAGTGTGTAGTTCTACACCTTCTCATTAGGCGAGAGTTATTCCAAAATGCTGTGCCATGGGGACATGGTGGTGCTTCTGCAGTACCCTGGGTGTGACCCTGCCATCAACCRTTTACGCAACAGCATTAGCGGGGATTCCAGATTAGTGGGGATTCCAGAAACTCAGTCCTTCAAAGGGGCAATCTCCTAATGAGGGATGACAAGAGTGACATCTTTCCTGGACTGCTTCCTTCCCACATCTTTGCCAGTGCAGAATTTGCTGTAAGTGGTTCTAACTATCTRTGCCGTCTCATCAAACAGGTAATTTGCAGGGCAGCCTGAATAAGTGGACGAAATGCTGCTACTGATTTTTCCTGATTGATGACTRTGTGAAATGTGAGTACAGTTGCTGTCAAGCGGGATAGACTGTGAGCTCAAGGGAAGACAATAAGAAAACTTGCAAAGATTGGGGCTCTTTTCAGCAATCAACACTGGCAAGTGTCTTGATATAGATGCTTTATTCTACATCATTTGATGGGAGAAAAAATCTGCACCCATATAAAAAAGTTTCAGAAAATTTAATAGATCTACTGATTATTAGTATTTATGATCCATACTTGGAACATCTAGCCGCAATTTATGTTGGCTCTGCTGTGGACTGAATCTTTTAAATGATTATAGTGAGTCTTGAAATATAGCAAACACCTTCCAGCTGGCACAACCTCACAGGTCTGGGACTTTTTACAAGTTGACAGACTAGCCCCAAAGTTCTGGGCAGCTGGGAGTAGCAGTGGTGTTGTCAGCTCTAAATAATGGCAGGGACTTGGGAAAGAGCTGTTGTTAGTGGTTGTACCTATGTGAAAACCTGCAAGGCATTAAGAGACAGGAGGAGTGGAGGCAGGACAAATGGAAATGGTAACACAGATAAATGCAAATTTTATTATGAATAAAATCTTTAGCCCCTTTGATATCAGTGGAAAATTAAATTAGAAACTGGCCTTGTCAATTCAGGATAAAAGGAAACAGAATAGGGAAAGAAAAGGGCGTGAAAGAAACAGGGAGTGAAATGCAACTTCCAGAGTTGCATTATTGAAGACATTGTGATACTTTCAGTCAGGGAGGAAAAGAATGCCAGAGGAGCAGAAGGTTTGAAAATGAGATGATGTGTGGAAGTACCTGGATAGACCTTTGATCTCCTTTAGAAAGGATCACCTTTAGCTTTGGTCCTTAGGTGTGAGTGAGAACCTTACTTACTTGGCATAAGCCTGTTGTTTGCTCTGGAGAACCAAAGCAAAATGCTGCTTTTAGTATGGTATTAGTGAGTGAACTTCATATTGACCTGTGTACAAAATCCTGTGCCTGGGGACGGCAGAGGTGTGAAGAAACACACGTTTCCATTGGGTTTGATCAAATGAATCAGGGCTCCTTGCAGGAGTAAAAACAGTCTGAGTACTCATGGGTCTGTTGCATCCATTATCTAAAAGAGYAGCTTTCTGTTCCCTCCCATGAAGTACAAAAGCTGTATTTGCTGTTGGGCTGGTCTGATCATAGCAACCATTACAACGTGAAATCTGAGGAAAGGAGGAATCGTAACCTCAATAGAGCTACTCTGGCTTTACTGTAATAGGTGGATGCTGTGTGTGGTATGTGCACCACGTGCTTATGACAAGGAAGTGATTAACAGAATGCTTGGAAACCTGTTATGATTGCTTAACCTATATAATTTTTTCAACCTATGTTTGCTTTTATGTTCAAATATGGAGTCAACTCAGATTTTAGTTGTTCTAAGCTAAATGGAAGCTKCAGAGACCTCTGTGGAGCTGGTTTGTCTAATCTAGAAGTGAAAAATCTTGTTTCCTTTTTTTGTGGGTGTTTTTTTTTCATCCCTAATGAAAGCCCAAGCTTTGGCCTTCTCTGTTGCAGATAAGGACTGTGTTACTTGATACCATAGGTCRAGCTCTGCTTTTCAGATTGTTCCCATGGCAACCATGAACTGTCGTGACAGATGGGGATAGATCAGTTTATTTATTTCTTGAGCATTAAGAAATATTCCCAGAGAGAAGGACCACTGGGGCTCGGTGACTGTGGGAGATGGGAGTTCTTGTTCCATTTGGACATGATCTAGTAAAGGTTTTTGCTTTGTTTATMCATCCTCTTGGATGTAAATTGGTGTTGCAGTCTTTGGGTCTATTTTTGTGCACCTGTATCACAATGAGTAAATAGCACTGACTTCTGTAACAGAWGTATTGCACATTTAATGTTTGCTAAGTGATGTAAATTCATTTCGTTAGATATGTTGGCTCTGTCTTCRCAAAAGAGGTTGCAAGCTTGTAGATGACTCGTGTCTGCATAATAAGGTTTTTAGCATAAGTTTCAATCAAGATTAGCTTTCTGTTTTCCTTTTTGTGCTTACATATCACACTGCAGCTCTTCTGCCTCTAGRTACTATGGATCCTGTGCTTAGAAGAAGTGACACTATTAAAAGGTATGTTTCAAATACAAGTCTGGTTTGATTTATTTTGTATTTTAGGAAATTTTCTAATTGCTGACCCATTCTGTACTTTCATATCAGTGAGCTGAAGTGCTTACCCCAATGTGCAAGTGACAATTTTGAACTTGTAGAGCAAATATAAATGCATCTGTTTGTTTTTGTATAGTAGYAAGCTCATCCATTCCTGTCTCTGCAGAAAATAGCTAGATGCTTTACTCATGTTGTCATGTCAGAAACTGATCCCAGTTCCTTCTGGGACATGAACAAGTCACTGTTTCTTCTGGGAAGTTGCATTTTCTGTGGTCAGTATCCATCAGAAGCTGGCATGCTTCCTGGGAAATGTGCCAGGGGCACTGCAGTTTCTAGCTGTACAGCAGCATTACTGACCAAGGCCTCAGCCAAAAGCAGAGCTGCTGATAATACTGTCAAATGTGCTTTCTGATAAAAGCTGGGTCAGCTTTTGGTCATCGATACCACCAGAAGTTTTGCCAACACCAACACTGAACAATTTCCTTGTGGCTTGTAGTAAGGAAGAGATTTCTCTCTGAACCAAGTGCAAATTTAGAACATAATCCACGTAACATAGAATTCCTGGGGAAGGTCATATCTTTGTTTTGCTGCATGTTAACCACACTTCACCAGAGTGACTCAGCTTCAGCTAAACTGTTATAATTAAATTAGAGKGTTTCTTAAGAGTTTTAGAATCTGTACACATATCTAGCCCGTGGATTTAGGGAGTTTATCAGTGAAAACAGATAATGGCTTGTATCAGAATGGCTTGTTTGGACATTGCAGAATCTGGTAGAACACTCTTGCCCAGGAATTGAGACCCTGAGTGAGWTTTTTGCAGAGTCAGATGTTAAAGTTCCGCTGGATCTTTGCTTAACTTTCAGGTGTGCATAAAGTTACTTGCTGTGAGCKTTGAGACAGCTTTTATGCAGAGACATAAAAACAAAAGCTATGGTGTACATCTGAAGGAYTTACAAACCAGCTTGTCACCAGCCTCTCATGCTTATGAGATGTGCCTAAACACCCCAAATACCAAAGAATCAGACACCATAGTGCTGTTTGTTAAAATAATGTGGGAATGAGGCACTTCCCAACAATAAGGAATTAAATGACACCTTAGACTTGAASTTTATACAGACAGGAATATCAGTAATTTTCCAGATGAGAAACACAAGATTAAACTGTTTTAATGACTTGTGGTGCAGTAGCTACTAACTTAGCATGTAAATAACATGAAGAGTCAAAGCAGAAGAACCACTGAACCTTTTTAATTAAAATCTTACCTTGTTTGTTTTTTCTTGCAAGTCTTTATATGTCAATAAAGACACGGCTTCAAAGCATTGTGAGAAATCAGTRGCTGATGTCCCTGACCCAAGGCAGACTCGCCAGCCAGGGATGGTTTAGGTAGTTACATAAGTGTCCCTGTAAATCTCCAGCGGTGGAGATTTCACTGCTTCCATCAGCATTATGTTTCACTGCTCACTTACTCCAAGCACCAGAAAGATTTTCCTTATCTGTTGCAATTTTGAACATGTTATTCTTTTCATGGAGCAGTGGAAGATGTTTTTTTTTCTTTTCTCTCTATGAAATTTTGTCACTGTTTATGTTTTTTTCTAGACTGGATAAGCCTGATTCTTTCATTAATTTGATCAGAAATCTGAAAGACTTCTACTATATTCATATTAGTCTGAATTGTTCTTGAAGTATAATTGAAATACTTAAAATCAACATAGCCATGTGAAAAATGGTTATCAAAACCAAGAGTAAAACATGCACAAGCAAGTAAATTATTAKAAGTTGATATAAGAAAAATAACAGAGCTATCTTTCAGTTTTTATTTCACAAGCAGCTCTCTTTGTGGAAAAAAAAATTATGTGGAGTTTCAGCTGTCTTTCCAGCCACCTGACCTTGCATGGAAATAATTTAATTTTCTGTTTAAAAAGAGCAGCATGAAAGCTAGGATTTGTAAATATGCTAGTATTGGTAAACCGTTGTATTAAACCCCAAGCTTCCCTAGATCAACAACTTCAAATAATGGAGACCTTCTGCTAGGCTGAAAATCAATTCCTTGAAAGGGACATWACAGAAAAAGGCTACTGAAATTGTGCTTGAAATTATGAAGACATTGCTGTTGCTTCCTGCCTTACAAAGAACTATACTTACAGCTAATTAATTCTTACCAGTAAGGTAGCACATTAGGCACAAACTTCTCTTTCCTACATATAACTAAAGAGAGGAGCAGTGGATCTTCATTAACTTTCAAAATTTAAAAAAAAAAAAAAAATCTGAGATTTCTTTGCTTCTGAAGAATGGAAAAAAAGCAGTGATATGATCTGCATACCTTATGAACTTGTAGTTTTATAGTTGGTTTTAATTACACGTAAGTGATGACAATAATATTTGTGGGTCTGCTTTCAAAGTATTTTGCTTCACCAGAATGTCATTTTGGTRTTTTTCAATATATACCACATTAACGACTTGTATAAATTTATCAGCAAGGACTTTTTTTGTGTTTAGGTGTAACATTTATCAGATAGGATTAAATCCATTGTTAAAGTTCAGAAAAGATGGAGAGAACTTTAAAAAGTTTATCACATTATCAACTTTCTGAGTCTCCTTCTACAGTATCAGTTTCTAATATGAAAGTGTTTAATGCTAATTTAAGAAAGCCTCAGAACTACTGAAGTGCTGACCTGTAGTAGGCTAAACCTATTTCATTTATAATACATAAAAGATCAGGATTTCCTTTTGCARAAACTATGCTGAGTAGGCAGCTGGRAATAGAATACTGGCTGATTAAGGTGTTGCTAAAAAGACAACTAACTTACTTTCAAAAGTAGTTTAAYTAGAGATTAAAATTATTGGGCTGCAATGRAAARCATAGTTATTWTCCTGAATTAAAATATTTTWAAAAATATATGAAAATAAGATTATTTCCCTCATTGCAAAACCTTGAGATTCTGAAGCATAATTTCTMTTTTGCTCATTAGTTCATCATATCTTTGGTCAGAAAACCTATTGCYAACAACTGAGCAAATTGTCAAATACAAAGACTAGCCTGACACAGTCAGTGAAATTGAACAGTGAATAGAGTGACTAATACAATAAATTTGGCAGAGGTATTTCAGATTTAAGAGTAACTTTTAATATTTTCTGTCTCATGAGCACTGGATTTAAGTGATAATAACATCATGTGATACTATAAATTATTGAAAATTACTTGGAAAACACCTCCATATGTAAGAATAAAGTTTAACCATCAGGGATTAAGGTGAATATAATGGGCTAAGCGTACACAGTTTTGCAGCAAAGCACATTGGAAAAAGGTGATACCAGCTAACAATCAGAATCAGCAGGCCAGAGAAAGATCCACCTTGGGTATTTGTGTGTTCTCAGTCAATCATTGTAAAATAAGCAAATTTATTCTTAACTAGTGTATCTTTGTAAAATTTGCCCATTTTAATAATTTCCAGAGAAGTAAATCCTTGTTGGAACTTCACTACAGATGCAAGGAACAAAGTGCTCACAACACATTCAGGTTYACAGCAGCTGCTAGAGAAAAATAACACTGCAACTACAAATCCTTTGGGGATTTTTTTTTTTGCCAGTTTCTAATTTGATGCCAGAATTTATCATTAACTTGTGTTTTGTRTGAATACCAAAATACAGTGACACTTCATATCCTGTAGCGCAGTTTATCAAAAACTGCACTTTAGGACATCGGTCAAATCTAAGGTTGAATTAACAACATTTCCCAACTTTAACCTCTAAAATACAGAAGCAAAACAAGTTTAATTAAGCATAATTCTATAGCCAAACTTCAAAAATGGCCTCTGACATTGTCTGAGGTATAAACYTTTTCAGTACCAAGGAAATTAGTATTTGTTGGAAGTTGTTTTTTCTGAGATTAAACCTTGGTCAGCATTTAAGTCACCCTTGTGATAATTATCAATGTGGTGAGAATCAGCTACTTAAGATTAATGTTTTCAACATTAAYCTAAAGCAGCAAAGATCTGAGTTTTTATGCATAAAAGTGATGATGTAYTTCACATTTATATGATATATAACATGTATATATGTCTATAGTGTACACACTACAAATATATACACAGACCATGTATAAAGAAATATATATGTAATACACCTACGAGGGCCAAAATTTTTTTGCAGCTATTCTTGTCAGTTAAGGTACAAGCACAATCATCAGAATTCACCAACCAAGGACAMAAAACACTAAAATATACTCTGACACAATAATTGTACTTTTATTGTTCTTATATTTAATAGTGCAAAAAGAAAAAGAAAAATAAGTCAGTAGTTTACTATTTTAAATATTTTCAATTCTAAAAATAATTGTTTGCAACCAGAAAATGCAGTAGCTGTTTTGCAAAAACATGAGGTAACATACCGAGGCCAAATTATTATAATATTAATAATGTTTTTGTGGAACTGAATTATAAAGTTAACAGTCCTTTATATAACTGTAAGAAAAAAGCTGTAAACAGATCTTTTGCCAAGCACATTGGCAGCATATATGGAGCAAAGATAGTAAGTCCATTTGGAGCTCAAATCGTACAGAAGTCAACATGTGCTAGTAATTCTCTRTGCTGGCTCGTTGGGTACTGCACTTTACATATGGGACACTCGAGAAAGCTTTCATCGAGGCAGCTGGAATGTTTCAGGGGAGGACTTCTGTCATATGTGGTCAGCTTCTTGTCAAATACAGCTTGCAAATCTTCTTGTGATTCCATGTATCCAGATTCCCTGAGTTTCTGGAAAAGGAGGAGCTTCAGTGTAAGACTGGGGCATGCACTGATCAAATAGTGTAGGAAATAATATTAAGGCTTCATGGCACACAAGCCTTGTAGTGTTACAGTACCAAGGATTATGCCCAKTTCACCAGCAAAGGCTCTGAGTGGAAGCAAATTGCAGCTTTGTCATGGTGGAACAGACAAAACTGGGTCACACACTGTGATATAAAATACAGTGTGCTCCCTGCTCAGGAGCCTGACTGTTCTGGAGCTCCTGCTGCAGTTCTCCTGTTCCGTGCATTCTGCACAGAAAAGCAGTGTCTGCCTGCCTGGCAACAGGGCTCTCTCTGCACCTTGGGGACACAGATGTAAAGGATGGAGGGACACTTACTTGAAGTAAGGTCCCAAAGTGAGAAGATGTATGTTTATGCAAAATCCCTGACTAAATTCACCTGCAAGTTATTCAGTACATACCAGAGGCTCCAGACGCGTWATTTGCTCCCTGGCCTTGCGCAGCTCCTTGAGGACTTGGTTTAACTGATGCTCCAAGTTCTGGCGATCAAGCTTTCCATTCTCTAAGTCTGTGGTGCATATCTGGATCTGGCAAAATGAAAAATTAAAAGTCAAAATTATTATGAATTGGGAGGAATGTTTCCCATTTATATATTTAAAGTCAGTTTTGTTCTGCAGTAACATCTTAAAATGGGACTAAAAGGAAAATTTAAAAATTGCYTATTGCTTTCACCACAGTGAAATTCATACATGTTCAGTTATTTAAATCTCCCTTAGCAGAGGTGCAGTTTAAAGTTATTTTGGTGGGAAGGTATTTCAATTTCAAATAAAGGAAATAGAAAATATGGCAATKCAATTACTTCTATAACTATATAAAAATTTATTACGAAACTTCAATTAGCTGATTAGTTTTAGAATGTTTCCTGTGTCTTATGTGAGGCTGTAACTGTTGAACAAGAGATTGTGGAGAAAATAGCATCAGGTTTGATCACACCCTCTTACCAGTAAAAGCTTACAGATTTTCCTCTTGACAGATGTGACAAAATTTTTAGGATCAAGAGATTATACATGGTTGAATATTCATGCCTAACATTACTTTATTTAATATATTAATCATTCTTAAATGTGAAGTTACTCTAGCAAGACTTTGTGCATAACAYAGATTAAATATCAGCACTTTAGCATATAATTTGGTACCTGCTTTTCCARCAAAGCTATTCTTGTGTGTTCTGCCTCCTGTCTGAGCAATGATTTACGAAGAAGTTGCACCTGCAAGACAGATGAACACTTGTAACAAACAACTTCCATATACAATAATTAATAAGCTTTAAAAATAATTTATAATGGAATGGAACTCTTGCATTCCACTGCCAACAGAAAATGTCTGCCTGTTATGCAACAGCCAAACTCAATTCAAATCTCCACTTCTCTGAGGAAATCCCTAGTGAAAAATTATTGCACTGAGAAGGGGGAATGCAGGATGATGTTATTGTTTAAAAAAAGAAACCAAAACCTGAACTTTCCTAAGTGATTGCCAGGATACTGACAAAAATATACTCACAAAACCTGGGTTTGGACTAACATGATATGATGTCAATAAAACTGAACAATGCAAGGTTATTTTAATAGGAGAACAAGTTTAAGGGTCAGAAAGTACTGTATTATAATGRTTAAGTAAATACATACATTAAAATAACCTCCGCTTTCAGCATGTATCAACTTTTATGATAATACTGTGGTTCAGCTTCAAAAAATGAAATAAAATAAACATCTTTTAATCATTGTTAACCAGTGAGAACTAACCTGTGTTTAGAGAGCTTAACTACTGTTCTGGTTTTGGCCTACTTTAGTGTCTAGCAAATTTTATTCTCTTATTTCTAATACCAGTTGTCTTATAGGTGACAGGTGACAGCAAACATTAGTGGCACTCCATAGTTAGGAGCACATGATAAAATGAATTTTTACCTTTCCTGTTCTCATTTACTATTAGTCTTAAGGATGAACTATATTAGAATCACTTCAATGTTTTCTCACTTCTCTTTAACGTCCCTTAAGCCAGGGAAATAAATGAACAAAAGGTTCCTTGTTAAACAACTCAGTTTTTACACAAGGACATGAGTCTAGATCTATGTGAAGAACAGTTACCAGAGAGAGTGATGTCCATTCTGATTAACTACAAATTTTCATTTCTCTTGATTCTTTGATAATGGTCTCAGACCTCCAAATTAATCTACTTACCTGACATAAAAGATCTTCACACTTTTCTTTTTCTTCTCTGAGCTGTTCTTTGATAGTTTCATTTTCTTCTTTGAGTCTTTGTGCTTTCTCTTTCATTTTATTTTCGTTTTCTTGAGTCTTCATTTCAGCAACCCGCTGTGACTGCAGTAAGGCATTTAAACTCATTATTTCCCCTTGTGTTTCTTCATATGTCTTTTTGAATTCATTCAGTTCAGATCTCAGCTGGGTTATAGTGCGCCTTTCGGTCTCGAGATCACTCTTAGCAGTTAGTAAGAGCTGGTCATAGTATTCTTGCTTTTCCTCTTGTAGATGACCTTAATGAGTCAGAAATAATTGAATTAGTAAGGTGAGAAAAAAAAACACTTAAAAATCGAGCAGTAAATCTTTAACATCTTTTTAAGGCATATTGATAGAAATCGATGTAGTAGGCTATTGCACAGCTCAGATTAGAACTAAACTTCAGTTAAGACAGCTTTCAGTTTTTATAATTCTTTAAGTCTCTTTGGCAATATAGTTACTGGCAAACACATTTGTTGTATGGCCTCATGCATTACACTGACACATGAAATGAGACCCAAAGAGACTGGATTCCTACTTCCACTTTTAGGCTCCTTAGCCAAGCTGCTGGCATTACTCCCTCCCAAGAGATACCCTTGGGGATGTGATGCATTTCACTTCAACCTGGTTGACCAAAGACCTTCCACTGTCTTTTGTAGACCATTTTTTTCAAATTTTATGCAATATTTTACTTCTAAATAGCAAATAGAAAGGACTAGGATAGTCTTTTGATTTAAAAAATGCTTGCTTCTTGGGTAGCAGCTGTTACTTAAACAAGAGTTTGAAAAATTTCTGCATGTTTACCCCAGAAAAGTTTAATAAGTAGGAAAAAATGGAGGCAGATTGCTGAAATTCAGAAGTAATACAAAATATACCTAGAAGCAGAATGAGGAATGTAGAACTTTATGGGCTTTGCTGATTTTTGGCACTATAAGTT
This sequence comes from Malurus melanocephalus, assembly GCF_030028575.1. NCBI lineage: Eukaryota > Metazoa > Chordata > Aves > Passeriformes > Maluridae > Malurus > Malurus melanocephalus. Next base: position 4,966,449 of record NW_026623244.1, on the reverse strand, counting down.
TTGTGACTTCTTTGATACTTTTCCTATTGAAGACTTATCCTAATTCTTCAAAATGTAATTTTCTAGGGAGTTTCCTGCTTGACTGTTCTCCCTTTTCTCAGCTGTGAACTAAGCCTTACATTCTCGTTAGCAATACTCCTTTAGAGGGCAGTGACATCCTCAGAGATAGCCCAAGTTTTTAAATGGAAAAAGTTATCATATGTCCTTTCAACTTGAAGAGCTTGGTTCTTAGAAATTTGGATTTCTATTACTGCCTAGCTGCCTGAAGAGAGGAACTTTCTTACACCCTGACTCCAAATCTTCTGGCTGCTCCTGTGGCAAAGCTTTGACTGCAGCAACTMTGAGTTACATTTCCTGAAGAGCTGAGTTTGCCTCCCTTCAGAAATACTGTTCATAGATTTCTGAACAGCACCAAAACATGATTATGATTATATTTTACTGTTTTCCAGAAAGATTCAATCAGCAATATAGAAACCAAGTCACTGCCCATGTATTACTTGTGGATATGCTCTTAACTCCACATGATGCCAGCTCTGTTTAGTGAATTACCTTGCAGGTCAGTTGTAGCAKGTATAAAATAAATAATTTGAAARTAAGAAAATAAGTCAATGCCTCTGGTTCTTCTGCTCAACATGATTTTAAATTTTATTAATACTGAGAGGGTGTGCCTTATTGAGGAACTGCACAGCAAGGAAGTGAGCTGGAGGTGGCCAGATCCTCATTGTGAAACAGTGCTTTGGAGAGGTGCCAAAATCTATCACAGGTTTTCTTGCCCTGTAACAGCTGTTCAGGTGAGTAAAGAACATGGCAATCTTGAGTCATTTTTATAATATTTGTTTTGAAAAAAGTAAATTTAAAAAAATCTGATCCACACCTAGCTAATAAATCCTTAATGCTTCCATTATGTCAGTTGAAAGTGTACTTTGAAGGATGGGAGACAGTCATCTATTTACCTCAACACTTTGCACAAACAGAGAGGTTGCTAATAGAGTGTCAAGGCTGTTAAAAACCATCTTTGAAGTGGATAAGAACAGGAACTACTGTTGGTCAAGTAACATGGCAATATAACAGGAAGCAGAGAAATATTATTTAACCAACTTTTCCCATTAAGCAGCCAAAGTGTTGAGAACAAAATCTTGATTCTGTTTAATTGTTGTCAGAAAATTAATTCTAAAGATAATTATGGTTTGGGTCACTTGTGGGGGAAAAAATAAAGTTGATACCTTCTGAATTTGATTTAGGTTCTTGTTGKTTAACTATTTCTGCCTTCTGTTCAAGTTCAAAGATCCTTCCAAGCAATCCCCTGACATAGGCTTCCCGTTGCTGGTCATACAGTAGCCACTGCTGGTTTTTCTCAAGCGCCTTCATGAAAAGAAACAGAAGAATAAAAAAGTCTCAGGTAATTAATCAGATTTTAAAATTATTTGTCTTATGTGTTAAAAATATTCAAATTTATATATTACATAGTTTAAAGATAAGCTAGTTAAGTCTGCTGTAAACTGTAAGAATCTGTACAATGAATAAATAAATCAATCCATCTTCATTTGTAAAGTTAGATCAGGATGGTGAGCATAAGTTAAAACTCCAGCTATGGGAAAATGACTTAAAGAACAAAGGCTTTCCTGAGCCATGCCTAGATTATGAAGAATAAGCTTTTCAATCTCAAATATAAAATAAAATRTAAARTAACAGATCTTGAAAATGGAATAAAATAAAACTGTATTGTTGCAATTTAGTTTGTAAGAACAAGGATGTGAATTTTTTAGATGCTCGGCTCATAGACTTATTCAGCTTGGAAGGGACCTCAGGAGGTTTCTGATCCAACCTCATGCTATCCCAGCCAGTGTCAGTTTCCTAGAGGCTCCTGATTTGTCAGCAACCACTTTGTTCTGATGTTCCAAGCAAGATTTTTCAACGATTATAGAAATCTTAGGTTTTTCATCTGCAAGTTTTTGGGTTTTTAAATTTAAGTTACTGCCTAGTCACAAAATAATTTTAGAGATTATATTTTAGGGAGAAACGTATCCTCTGAGGTCCCRTACTATCCAAAAATGTGTCTGATCACAATTTACATTCTTCTGCACCTCAATACAGATGGTATGTACTTGAAATGTACAGGAAACTTACATCTTTCAATTGCCTTTCAACTTCAGTGCTGTTTGTTGCACCTTCCTGGAGACAAAGAACAACTTGTAAGTGTTTAAAATACATGGCTCAAACAGAAAAACTACTCCTGTAAAGCCATTAATCTCACATAAACAGCATAAGAATATTTTAAAAATTAAAACACATGCTTTTAAAAGTGAAAGCAAATGCCTATATGTGTGTTTTGTGTTTAGAAAGCTTTATAGTTGGTTGTTGGGGTTTTTTTTTTTGAAGGATCCAAGTTATGTAGAGGCCATTTCATATATTTTAAATAGACTCTTCTGCAAGATATGGGACAAAGATTACATGGAATTTATTCCATAAATCTGCAACTTATAATTACACTAAAACATTTCCTAAGAAAATCATTATGTATTTTGTGTCAAACTGCTGTCTTGGAAGTCCTGAAGGGTGTTCCCCAAACAGCTTTTGAAAAATGAAGATATTTAGGGGTATTATTTAAGTAGACAAAAAAAAGGTAAATGTTTCTTCTATTTTTGTATCCTCAAATGTTTGACAGTAAACCTACAGGGGTTCTTGGGGAAAAGCCAGAGACCTCGATGCTTCACTGGGATAACAGGAACACTGTAAACATCTGGAAAATCATGCAAGCCTGTCTGGAAGCATAACAACAAACTGCCTGATTTTCTGAGACCTGATCCACAGTACAGTGAGTATGACTCAAGCACATGTGTGAGTAAGAGAGTTTGTGAGACTGATCTAAAACTAGAGAGAGMAGTTACACAGTCATATTTCTTCCACTCTGACATATATGGTCTCTGCATGATACAAAGTGTTTACGAAMATGTGTGTATATAATTCAGAGGCAACTTCAATGAGGGAAAAAAACCCCGTAGATTATCRCCCAAATCCAAACTACTTTTTTCCAATGTTTTTCTATGGGTCTTGGAATATGATTTACAACAGAATTTATAGCTGAAAAATACAGAACTTTGAATGCAATTGTTAAACTTCAACACTTCCTAAYAAAAATAGGATACAGAGATATGGGCTTGTTTCCATGAACATTAGAATCCTGCCTCAGTGAAAACTTTTCCAACTGTTGCTTCCATTCCAGAGCTCATACGCCACCTAGCAGTTTCAAGCAGCATTGCTAGCTTGTTTTCAAGTTCTTCAAGACATCCAGTCAAAATATCATGGTCCTCTGTTGATAAATCAATTAAAAATTTAAAAGAAACTGATGGTTTTAAAGTAAAACATATTTTGGTGGTAYAGTGACAAAAAATATCATGAAAATCTGTTGACTTTAAATACATTTTAAAACCTCTAAAAAGTTCAAAGTCTCTTAAAATTGAAAATAATTGCATTTAAAGTGATATTTMTCAATATACTGCATTATTAGAAGTAGTGTATATACATTATTATCATTCAAAAGTAGTAGATGAACATATTTTGCTATGCATTTGGCCATAGCAAAATTTCTAGAAATTGCTCAACTCCTGTGTAGAGTGCAGGGAACCAGCACCACCTGCAGGTCAAAAGCTGGAAAAGAAAGACAGGCATCTATTTTTAGGCCCCAATTTCCCTGTGCCCCTCACAGAGATACTTCAGCGTTTTCCACAGAACGTAAGAATGAGGTGGAGGGGTGGAAAAACAACTGAATGGACTAGTAAACACTGCCAAGGATTGGCATCAGACCTACTGAGCACTTCACATGAGAGGAGAAAATAATTATTCCTCTCCTATCTCGTGTCACAGTGAAGTAGTTATGATGTGCGATGCCACAGAAAGTATAATTAGTTTTAACACCTGAGATACAAATGAGGATTCATAAGAGCAGAGAGGAGAAAGATATTCTCATGACCCAAAGCTGAATTAGATGAGGAGCTTAGTGTGTATTTRTTGGTGCCCCAGGTCTCCATCACTGCTGCCTGCTCACTCTGTGTAATCACTGAGCACAGATCTGAGAAGGGCAGTGTCTGCTTAAGCAACACTGGTCACCACATGTAGTATCACAATTCACACTACCAGTGTGTGAGCTTGAAAAACGGACCTTCCAATACAGCAGGAGAGAATTCCCTCCCCAGCTGAGTTGCCTCTGACTGTTCCTCATTTAGAGTTCAACCTGAATACCATCTCGCTTCATACAAGAATGTTTCAGCATGCAATGCGGCTTGTAAGAAAATTTAAAACCCATCCTATTTTATAGCAGGTATTGGTGCTTAGTGGGCACAAATTCTAATTTACAACTGCATTATTTCTTCAGTGCTTACCTGGGACGCCTGAGAAGTACTGGCTTTGTTCTCAAGATCAGCACATTTTGCTAGRACTTCAGATAAATTACATTTTAACTGGTTAATTTCTTCTGATAGAGAAAAAAGTAACTGTTCTCTCCTTTCTGCCTCTTTTGCTTTTTCCTCTAGTTGATTTTGTAGTAAGGAGACTTCACTAGTCTTGGTTTTGGACCTAAGCTTGTCTTCCAGGTTTTGGATTTCTCTGTCCTTCTCTCCAAGAAGATGGTTGTATTTTTCTTTTTCTTTTTCAAGGAAAAGTATTTTCTAAATGAAA
>NW_026623244.1:4960280-4961390 GCF_030028575.1 Malurus melanocephalus | reverse complement strand
CATTAAGCCAACATGGAGCAAACAGGAAACACCACCAGACTCAGCAAATACACTAAGGAATGACAACTGTGCATGAGCTGCCCAGCCAGAGCTCATCCTTGGCTTAGGACTTCTCAACTGAGAAGTGGCACAGACACATGACAACCCYTTTTGTTTAAAAAATGGCCTAGAAATATTAGTGTATCTAGTCTCCACTAGTTGTATCCTTTTCTAGAGTCTATTTAAAGTTTTGAAAGCCTGACAGCATGTGACTAGGTCACATAGTAAGTCTTAGACTTCCCTCTCTGCAACCACAGATTTACCTTGAGTGGAACAGTCAGAATCATAAAGACATTCCAATACCTTGCAGTGTCTTAGCTTCTGCTCTTTAGCTGCAATGGAAGAATAATGTAGCAACCTGATTACAGTTTCATTTATCTATAGCTGAGTGGGAGCTTGACAATTAAATTCAAGCAAATACCGTGCAGTTTTTGGCATGTTCTTAATCAAATATTTGCAAAAATAAAGTTCTTTGCAGGAAGTGTTTAAAATAATTCTCTGAGACATGTTCTACTGGACACATGAGGACCGGTCTTAATGGACTAATTGACACCTCTGGCCTCAAATCTTTGCATTTACCAGCCTTGTCAGATAAGCGTGATTTCATTAACTCAGCTGTCATTGAAAAATATCTGAGAACGAAAGTGTCAAACGAAAAGTTTGTCACWACTAAACCAGTTGCGACATCAAGCGTTTTGAGAGGGAAGGTGGGGCTCTGGCTCCCGAGGCCGAATGCCGCGGGCCATGTCCCTGGGCACGGCTCGGGGAGAGCCCGGCTCACCTGCACGAACCCGCTCCTCTCCGAGTCCGTCATTTTGCCTTTCCCTGAGGCGACTTCCTCCGCGGATTTCCTGRGGGCAGCGCTCGCTTGCTTACCCTTCTCGAGCCCGCTGTCAGCTCTGGAGTTGCCCGACTTTAGGCCCCACTTGCCAATAATTCGCTCTTTGGAGATCTTGACGTTCATATTTAGGCGCCTGTACAAACCAAACGTGGCGCCACGGAACAGCGATCCCTTCTAGCGGGGAGGAYGAGGCTTCCGACAGCTGGAGTCGAGCGCAGGGTGCGTGGGCC
>NW_026623244.1:4796444-4959757 GCF_030028575.1 Malurus melanocephalus | reverse complement strand
CCGCCCTCTCTTGTCCCCGCCCGGCCGGTGCCGTGCCCAGCCTCCGCCGCAGGGGCTCGCAGCCCGGTGTGAGCGGCGGGGCTCCGGCTGTCGCCGGGCTGCGGGAGGGTGGAACAGGCTGTCGCGGTGCTCAGGACGAGTCTGCCGGGTCCCCTCAGTGCTGTCTCTTACGTGTCTGTTTACTCGTTCCTCGCTGAACACGTGCGTTTTTTTCTCCTCCAGGAATCCTCTTCGTTGACCCAAAATCTAATCATTTTAGAAGTGACAGAGTAAGCTAGGATAGTCCTTATGTGACCGTGTAAAAACAGGGCTGAACTGCCCTCACATGTGGCTCATTTTGCTCCGTCTTGCTGCCTTTTCCTCTCCTTTCTCCTTGAAGACGTGCGTGGCACCGTGCGCCTCCCGGGTTTTCACGTCTGTTCACAGCTGAAAAAAATCTAACGCTGAGCACGGGGGAGCTCAGAACTCTTGTGCTTATCATGTGTTACCTAGTTCATGTTACAGGCGTTTTCTTGCACGTGTTCATGTTAAAAAATTTATTTTAAAACATTAATATGCCTCCAAACGATAGACAGTGTCTTGTCTCTTTGGTTTTGGGGGCCTTTTCTTTTCTTTTTGCAAGCATTTCTATAATCCTTTCTCATTTTTATTATTTTCATATWGATTATTTTTCARTAATTCATCAAGAMACCWACTATATCCCGTGAGGAAGCTGCAGTGTTTACTATGTAACACATCGTTGTTCCGGAACGCAACAGGAGGGGGAGGACTTACACTGGTTTTGGGGGACCATCGCCAATTTGTGACTAGGCTGACCCGGAGACAAGCCAAAAGCATTTGCGAAAAATGACGTTCAAAAAAATTAAGAGGGGAAAAAAATATAAGCCATCGTGAAATTTCATACCTTGGTGTACCGAGAGGCAGATGTGATTTAACTCGAGTTCTAGAGTAGTGCTTAAGGTTCTTGTTGCTTAATACTTACTTGYCTTGGTTACTGACGAGAGTTTAATCACTCAGTTTAAGAAAAAAAAGCAGCAACAAGTCTGTGCTTTTGCAGTGTGCTTTTCTGCTACAGAATTTCACTAGCGAAAGCTGTGCCGCAAGACAGAACCTGGTGTCAATTTACAGGACTTTTTTTTTCCACAGCTTTGAGTAGTTAGACCGTCATAGATCCACCCATAGACCTCCTTTGCTGTAAACCAGCAATTCCCTGCCTCCTCTTCCTGCTAGCATTTCAGTCCAGAAGTTAAGGACTGTGAAACTGAAGACTTAATTCCTTCGGCAGTAGTCAGCATTTAGGCAAGACGGGAAACAATGCTTCGGGTGATTGTGGAATCTGCTACCAACATCCCTAAAACCAAGTTTGGGAAACCAGATCCTATCGTTTCTGTTATTTTTAAAGGTAAGGAAAACTGTCATTAATGTAGTCAGGGAGGAAGTTTTGTGAAAGGTGGTGCCCTTTGTAAGTATTTGAAAACCTGGAAAACATGTTTTCCTGAAATKACATCTGATGCAATTTTAGGGAAGATGTTTTAATTAGAGACAGGAGTCACCTGAATGAAGTTTGAACTGGGTGGAGTGCATTGCTCTGCTCTGATCAGCTGGGCTTCAGYTTTAGGATCCACATTTTACAAGCTTTTGCAAAGGATTAGCCCTTTGCTTTTAAAACAAATCTAATTGCATAGATGAACCCACTTTTAATTCTGGTATTGAAGATTACCTTATTTTCCATCTGAAAAATCATTCCTGTGTTGATTACTTTGAATAACCACTGCTCACTGTCACACATATTTTTATTGTGACTGGTTTATTGTTTTGACAAGCACTCTGTTGAAAAAACAGTAGTACCATTTCTTAAGTTGTTTGGGTTTTGGTTTGGGTTTTTGTTCTGTTTTCACAAACAGAATTACACATAAAAATTTTGCCTGTGGAGATTATTTAATTTGAAGATTTAGGAAGGAAACTTTTTCACTTAGAGTGCTCGTCAGTTATATATAGGAGAAGACTGTAATAAAATTAGCATTTATATGTAAAGCTAATTATATTTTATGATGTACCTCATTTGTTGCCATAATTTCCTCACTGGGCTAGACTAGAGGAACTTGATTTCAAGTATTGATTTATCCTTAAGGTGCCAAAACCTTAAAGCAGTTSTGGATCATGCAATACATCAAAGCAAACTGTGAAAAACAGGCATCTTAACTCCTGGTGACATGGTTTCCTAACTGTGCACTGAAATCCTAATTGTATTTTAAAGTGTGAAAAATCATTGCAGGGGTTTGCCACATTTAGAAACCAAATCTGAAATCATGGCAGCTGGAGGCTGGGAAAGGACAAGGCATTGCACATGCAGAATCTTAACTTTCAAAGTAACAAGCYTTCAGATACGTTTATTTCAGCATCAGAAAGATGTGAAATCGTTCATTTCCYGTTAGTTTCTTCCTTTTTTCAAGGCTTGGTTTTTTTTCTCCCACCCTGTGTGTTAGAACAAGTGACAGAGCCTGTCTCTGTTCCTTTTAGAACTTCATAATCCTTAAAATATAATTTCCCTTGCCCTGCAAAAAAGTAAATTCTTTAATTTCTCTGGTTTGTTTCACATTCTGCTGCTTCTTCAGTGTCCATTTTCTTTATTCAGTTCCTTGTCTTTATTTGCTCTCCTGTCACAGTTTTGCCTTTCTGTGTTGCTTCTCTTCCATTTCATACTTCCAGTTTCATACTCCAGAGCTGGTTTATGCCTTCCCTTCTTTATGGTTAAGTGTCTGTTTAATCCTTATAATCCCTTTTGTTCCTACTAATGCTCTAATGCAGTTCACTTTTACCCAGTAAATATAAGTTACAGATTTTATTTTTTTTTCTGCATTGCTGGATTTGTTTTTCAGCCTTTCGGTCATCCAAACACAAGAATTGGACAGCAGACATTAAAAGAATGCATTTATATTTACCCTAAATGTACTACAATTGGGATTTTTAATGTTCCTGAACATGCCTAACTAGTGTCAGCTTCATAATTGTGATAGGTTTTTAGAGGATATTTTACTTCTCATTATCCTGCCCCTTCTATTTACGTGATTTTACTATATACCAACAGTCTGATTTTTTGCTTTCTGTTTCAAGTGAGAGAGGAAAAACCAGGCTTTTACCAGCTATTAAGCAGCTCTGAATTTGTAAGTGGAGTGCCTGGTTGCCAAGTGCAAGGGCATAGGGTCATCTGAAATATGTTCAACTTCTGGCTGGTTTTGTTTATAGATTTTTTTTTATGTACACTGCTGGTTCCCCCCTTACTCTGTTAATATGTGGAGATGGRAAACCAGTCTTATTTTGGAAAGGTTCATGTCAAAGGGCATCAGTCTTTAACTTTAGTCCCTACACAGTGTAAATCCTGGGGGACAAAAAACACATTTGGGAGTGCATGTTCTAGACTGAGAAAAAGTCAAGCATTTGCAGGACTTTGTCCACGGCCCTGCTGCACGTTTTCATGTACTTGTTTGACTCTGGAGTATTCTTGGTGAAGTCTTAGTGAGCASCACTCATTTGACAGAAAATTGCTGTGGAAGCTGGCATTTCATTAGAACAGCATTTTTTTTTCAAATTTTAATTTACAGGGCCTTTGCTGATGGGTTCAGTAAATTTAAGACTCCCAGGGAAACAGAGTCTTTCGGTCTCAGACACTTACAGCCAAGCTATGAAGAAAATGCTCAGGATCCAACAATCTGTTAGTGTGAAAGTGACTGCAAATGTTAAGACATMTAAGTTAACACGGTTTCATCTATGAATAAAATAGATTTCATCTAATTTGTTTAACTAATCTGGTTACAGACTAGGCAGTCAATGTAGTTAATACAGTGATATATATTAGCTGCATATTAGGAGGAAATAGGCAGCTGTTTCTGTTCAGATGTCTTACAGCAGAGAAGTTTTGTGCAAGCATTTCTATTTTTTTTTTCTTTACACGTTTATTTCCAGTCCAATGGGATAGAACTTTTATTTACTTTAAAAACAGCTCACTGTTCAAAGAGAACTACACCCTGAGAGTAAACGAATATCGCTCTCTGGAACTGGGTGCTGTTCTTGCGGAATTCTGAATTTGTCACTCAACGTGAGACAAATCATTAGTCAAATCAACACTAAACTATGGCCATTTGCTAAAATGACACTAAGTGATAATGATTAAATCATTATAATTGCTTTGGTTTGTTAGATTCTTGTCTCAGTGTAAAAAATGATCCAATTGCCTGTATGTGCAGCCAATRCTAGAATACTTTGTGCTTTGATCATTTCTTTTGACTGCCTTATTCCAATTTATGAGTAAAACCAGAGGTAAAATGGATTTATCTTGATTGGGCCAGCTTGAATAAAATGTCTTTTTCCATTTGTGCTTAATCTAAGGACTTTTCAGCAGGCCTGCAGTAGTTCATAGTTATTTTAGTTTATATTTCAGTAACTGAAAGAAAATAGTTTTAGAGTGTAATTATTCACTAAATTTATCTTTTTAGTTCTGCAGAGAGCTAAATTATTAAAATTTAATTTCCTGGGTTTTGGGGGTCTGCCCATTTGATCCTGCAGTTGTTGCCACCATGCAATCTTAATTCTCCTTCCACAACTTTKATGGGATACTTAGTTAACTGAAATGTGAGTCTCTCTTGAATCTTAGACTTAGGACTGTTGTAAAAGGACTGTTTGCATCTGCTGTTCCCCACCTGCTGATGTTGATTAAAATGCTAGTTATAATAGGAAAAAAAATCAAGACGGAAACATTGATTGTTCTACTGTACAGTAATAATCTTTTTAATGATGGAACAGTTATTATTTAAACAGCTCATCTTAATTTTTTTTGGCCACTGAGTCAACTATAATTCCTTATTTYGTGGTAGGGCCACCTTAACAATGGTGACTGGACCTATTGTACAGTTTATCCTGATGTGGTTTAGTCTTGGTTGCTGTAACTGCAATTATTGCCAGCAGAGAAAAACAGCCYGAGGACCTGAAATACACATGAGCTCCTGGAATAACTGAGCAATGCACCTCACCCTGCTTGGCAACAGGCACATTTGACTGGAAGAAGAAAGAGCTCTGCCAACAGCTTAAAAACAAATACCACCAACACCCAGTGCATTGAAATACATTGATAAAGGTGTGATAAAAAGGAAGTCAGTAAAGAAATTAGAATATATGCAAAGTATATCCTTGAAGAATGTGAATGTGACACTCTGACTGACTAAAATTACAAGTAAAACCCAGTGTAAGCTGTGCTTCCTAGTGTGTTTTCATCCAAATTTCACACAGATGCATGACACAAATAGATTTTTTTTAGTGTAATCTAGGATAWGCATATTAGTGGAAACATAAATCTTGCTTTGTGAAAATGGATAATCCAGAGTGGAAAATTTTGCTCTCTGTCAAGAATTGTTCTGACTRTTGTTCAAGCCAGGGCTCTCCTCACCTCAGAGAGTCACATTTTAGCTTAGGCAGGGATCATAGGATTTTATCCATTAGTTCCATCAGAGTCAGGTCAGGTAATTCACTATCTCCTTTACAAACAGGTGGAATTGTTCCTGTTTTTCAATGGCAGTGAAAACATCTTTTCATCTCCCACCTTTTAGTGGGTTTGAACTATCAGTGCCCAACCCCAGATATTCTGGGATACTCAGTTTTGAAAATGCTTTGTCTCCTCTTAGATAGTATAAAGTTGAATTTCTCTCACCAGCCTGTTWATTAGTGCTTTGTTCTGCAAAAATGTCACTCCACAATGTGCTATGTTATGAAAGCTCTTTCCTTTGTTTTACAACATGAGTCAATATCCTGTATAAATTCTAGACAATTCCTGTTACATAAATGCGAGTCAGTTCTTGCAATTTGCAGCAAGGGCTGACTTTCACTACATCCCACTCTAATCCAGTAAAAAGAGCCACCACAGTGTGCTGCCTGCATAGTGGGCATATGAACTTGGCCATTTGACATATCTTTATCCTCACTTCCCAGGCCTTTGTAGCTAAGTTTAGTCATAACTAGTTCATTTTCCAGGCTAAGTTTAGTCATAACTTGAAAATAACAAAAATGCGATTATCTTTGCCAGAGTCCTTAAATATGTGGAGTGTGTCTGAAACTTGGCCTTCTTGTGGTAGCTGAGCATTTTGTAGGTCAGCAGCTGTTTTACTGACTGTTAAATATGCTTGTTTGTTATCACTAATATATGCAATCTCTGTTTAAAGAGCTGTGTTTTTGCCTGTGCTCTTCTGTGCTTGAATGTCAAGAGACTCGCCCTCCATCAGAGCTATATACAGTGAAACTGAAAAGGAAAAATAATGCCACACTACATGTAATTTGCACCACATCCCACACTCCCAGGCTCTGTAGGTTGCCCAAATGCAAGTATGGAAAATGTGTAATTTTTGTAATTTTTAGACCACAGTAAGTGTTGGTGAAGTCAGATCTGCATTACCTCTGGAAACCATTTTTTCAGGAAGGATTGCATTTCCTCTTACATGGATGTGTATTTCTGGTAATATTTGCTCATTTAACCAGAAAGTGCTGACAGTGTAAGCCTATCTTCTTAACACTTTTTTTCTATAAGATTTTGTTTCAGAGCTAAACACTTAGAAGTATTTTGTAACTCAAATATGGTAAATATGTACTTTTTAAAGTAGTCCTTTACTGTTTCCACGTAGATGTTTGGTTTGATACCTCCAAGTCTTCTACTCTGTCTTTTTTCATCATTACTGAAGCTGAAGCTAAGAGTCATGAAAGGTTGAGAAACCTAAATATTTATTTAGTTTCTTGGAAATACATCTAGCTATGCTTAAACAAAAGAGAATAAAAAGTTTCAAGTACTAAAATTGCCCAGGGGACTTCTTGGTTGTAAAATGTGCAACTTCTGGAAGAGGTAAAAAGAGTACGAATATTTGGTTTAAAGCTCAAACGTTCTTTAGAAGAGTGAGAGGAAAAATGATATTTGTGTAGTGTTTTATCAAAAACAAATAACCAAACTTCGTTTGTATTTGTAGATGAAAAAAAGAAAACAAAGAAAATTGAAAATGAACTCAATCCTGTGTGGAATGAGGTAATTTTTTTTTTTTAACCTTAATCCTTAGTCATTTTTAAGACAAAATGCTTGTAAGGTCAGTAAGTCAGTTCTGACAGCTGAGTATGCTGTTGGAAAGAGGATCCAGTGCCGCGTGTTCCTTCACGGTGTTAGTAAATGCAGGTGAATGGATTCATCTTGCACCATCTATTACAATTCATAAAGTAATGTGTTGATGTAAAATTAGATGGATAACAGATGAGTTTGTGGCCTGGCTTTGTTCCCACTTTGTTTTGATCACCATGATACTCAGCCATCGTTTAGCAACATGTATGGGAACATAATGGGAACATTTATTGCATACCAGGAAAAGCTATACAGAATTAAAAGGCATCATTAATGAAAATCCTCATGGCTTATTTGTAGCATTTGTCCTATTTTGCTTCTCCAGTAATATTTTTATAGGGAAAATGTTTCTTGGTAGTGTTTTTTCACAAGAATAAATGAAACTTAAAGATTTTTTTTTACATTTTGTAATTAGAATGACAAAGAAAGGGAACCCACAACTGTTTGTTTCAACTCAATAGCAACAGAGTTCAGCCAATATTGGAGGGGATTAATATCAGATATTATGAATGACAAGACAATATGTATGTTAGTGTGAGGAAGTGGAACTGCAAAAGAAATTATGGCTCTATTAACCAATTTAATTGTACTGTTGTTGCTCGTAATTAGAAAATCAATTGTGTGCTATGAGCATTTTTTACTTTACTTTTGCTAAATTTGGTCTCTCACTAAATGCAAAATTTATTTCTGAATAATTTTGTAGTATATGCTGTTCTGCTGTTAATTTTTACATAACTTGTAATTATAATTTGGGTTTGGTGCATTTTTTTTTGTTCAGATTGTTGAATTTGACTTGAAAGGAATTGCTCTGGATAATTCATCTTCCCTAACAATTGTTGTGAAGGATTTTGAAACAATTGGACAAAACAAGTATGTTCCTTCTTTCCATCTCCCTACCCCGCTCCCACCCCAGTATTAAACACAACTTCCAGTAGAGCAGTACAGGAACTGGAAAGTGATAGGAAAATGGAACTGATAGCTGCTGTTTGCTGTGCTGTCTCTTTTCTGTCAATGCCAAGTAGTATTCGCTGTTGCTGTTTTGAAAGGCAGTATGATCATGTCATCTTCTTTCTTTTTTTTGTGGCAGATTTAATATGTGTTAGGCAAACATTCATGTTTACTCATAGTAGCCTGATTCCGCTGTTAACTTTCCTTTACTACTCTCTGCCTCCTCCCAACATGTGGRTTTAGGTTTTTAAAATACTCCAACATCTCTGTCGTAAAATCACTGTGAATMAAGCCAGTGCCCTCAGGTCTCTCATTCTTGAGATTCCTGCAGATCAGTTAGGCAGGAATATATTRCATGCCTCTGACTTCAGGGAAATCTCAAAATCTGAGATAGGAAAGCTTGTCAGTAATCAGAATTTTGTAATGGACGAGCAATGAAAATAACCTACACGGTGTCTTTGGCTTTATTTTCTTTCTTCTGGAGGAAAATAAGTGATGGGGATTGATGGGGATTACTTTCAAGGTAGTCACAACTTTTGCTCCAATGTTCTGCCTCTGTCTGTTCTGCCGTGTAGGCCAGAAGGAGAGCTSTGTGTTTCTCAGCCCAGCCACCCTCTGTGGCTGCTCACTCACAAAGCTCCTGGCCAACACACACTCTGCTGTTCCATGCACTGTTAGTCCTGACCAGTTCCAGGCACCTGGGCTGTGGCCATGCCCAGGTGGTGACTACTGAAGCAATACTACTCTCTGGAACAAGAGAGCAGAAGATTGCAATATAAAGAYGTGATTTGTTCCAGCTCCTAGAAGCTGATATAGCTGTTCATCCAGTCCGTTCTTAAACTGATGCAGGAGGAGCACAGTGAATGTTATCCTGCTTTTACACTGTGCCAAGGCACTGAACTCATTGCTTTGGCATGTTYCTGTAAATTAAGCCTGAAAGAACGTTTGGATATTTTTCCATTTCTTTGTTTTCCTGCAGAGAGAATTTACTGCTTCATTTACAGGATCACTAAACTTTTGCAGATAGGTTAATGAGTGCTCTTCATGGTGAAAAGTCACAGTAATTGGAAAAGATAAATAAAGCCAACCACTGTATACAGACAGCCCATCATAGGAATAAACCARAGGACTCATATGATTCATGCTTAGTTAGATTTTCCAGCATAAAGATGTTTRAAAARAGAACACATCTGTTTTCTATTACATCTAATACTGTTAGTAGAAAGATTTCASATTCTCAGAACACAAATCTTTATGCAGTAAAAAAAGTCCCCCAAACCCCACAGTAATGTCAGCTGTCCCTGTGAAGTTAGAAGAGTTGGGATTATGTGTTTCCCCRTGTCCTTTGTGTAGTTAGTAACCTAGCGAGACAGGAAAAACAGACTGGGCACACCCTTTGCTCTAACAAAAAAGTGCAGCTACAAATGAGYGGTGCAGCAAATTATTTAATCATTACTAAGTATTTCTCATAGTTAAATAATTTCCGGATTGTTTAAATCCTCCTACAGCTGTACCCTTCTGTGTGGATTCTTTTCCACATCAGTGTGTCACTGCATAATTGCAGGCRGTCCTTACATCCACTGTTTAAGACAGTTTAAGATTCAGTTTTGGGCTTTTCTTCCTTGTATAAAAGAGTAGCCATGTTTTGTTTATTTTTTAAAGTTTGTTCKTGCAAAGAGTATTATCAAATAAGTAAAGATAAAAGGTTTTTCTTCATAAAAATTGTTAAACAACGGAACCTTCTGTTAAATAACAGAAGGTGGGTGTTGGGTCTTGTAGCATAGACTCTGTAATGAAACATACACACTGAGAAAGAAAGATATAGTAATTATAACTCCAGAGTATAATCAGGTTTGCTGATAAAACTCATAAATATAAAAATAAACCTCTGCAAAAAAACCCTTAAAATAGATGAAAATAATTAAATGCTTGACTGTCAGGGAATTTAAACCATGGGGCTTCCAGTAGAAGTAGCATGGAGGCAGCTGGAGGGCATGATACKCTRAAGAATTTAGTATAGATTGCTATCTTCAYGGCAAGAGGAATAATAGAATGGTTRGTACTGTGAGTTAGCATTTCCTCATCCAGACATGGGTGTGAAAGTTTCACTTCACTYGGTTATTTGGGCAGCTAACAGGAAGTGCTAACCACAGCACTAACAGATTAATTAGCTTTGGCACAAGTGCAACTCAGTGTTTARTAGTTGGTCACCAGTAGTTCATTGATTTCATGCTTATAAACTMAGTGTTTTCCTGTGATCACTGGGGGGAAACTGTCATAGGCCTAGTGCTGGTAAGGTTCAAACTCAGCTTCTGAATAGGACTTCACTTTTTTTCTCACTGTGCTCTACAGTGGTAGACCAGAATGTTTAAATTGCTTGTGGCAGGGCAGGTTTTTTGCTTTATTCCCACAAAGCTGGAAAAGTTTAAGAGACCAGACTGATTGGACATTATACCTGTAGAAGTCTTAGRGATGGCCAAAAAGGTACTTAAGCATTTAAAAAGCAATACTTAAATGTTTTGGTCTTCTACTAAAACAGCTGATGAACAAAAAGTYAGAGGATGCATGAAGATGTTCCAGTAGCAGAAATTATCCCATTTGGTGGTATCAACAGACTATTGTGATCTGGAATTAATTGGGCAAATGTTGATCTGCTCTGGCAAGAGGAAGAAAGCTGAAATACGTCCAGCAAAGAGCAGTGTCCTTTGATGATGAACAGGTGGGAGAAAGTCTTTTCAGCAGTGCTGGAAGGAAAGAACTCCTTGTCTTCTTGTAARTCATTACTTCAGATGGAGATCACATACAATCCTGCCTGAAGCTAAAAAGTCTTCAGAGTCTAGAGGAAATCGGAAACTTCATGGCAGCTGTGCAGGGAACCTGGGGTTTAGTTTCTGTCAGAGGCAAGTACAGGAGCAGACCTTGCAGCAAAGCACTAAATATCAATGAACTGTTGATGGACATGGTCACAACAGCTCCTGAGATCTGAATTAGCTGACTTAGCCCAAAGATCAGACACCCAAGAGATGTCAGAAAAAAGGCTTTCTCTAAGACTTGTACACAAGTGACAAAAATGAGATCTAACAATGACTTTGAGGCATTCCCTGTTGCTTTGGAATGTATTACTTCAGCCGTTGAATAGCTGTATGATCAAAACCAGATTGGACATGATCACGGGTAACCTGTTGTAGCTGACTRAGCTTGAGCAGAGGCATTGGATTGGATAATCATGAGTGATCCCTTCCTAAATCATCAGTTCTGTGGTTCTGCTAAGGGAGGTGTGAAACACCCCAAATCCAGTGAAAAGAGCAACTTCAGGAAAAGCAGAATAGTGTCCAAAGCTTAGAAACTGGCTAAAGCCTAAAAGTAGGCTAAGATAATTTATAGACTGAATGTCAAATTATCAGTCTTGCAAGWGTGGAAAAAGACTTGCAAGTATTGTTGCCAAACCTGCTAAAGGAGGGGGAAATAAAGACATATTTATATATAAATATATATACACACACACATACACACACACACACATATATATACGCAATATATAGAGGCAACTGGTTGCGAGCAAGAAGTCTATGTAACTGATTCCCTCACCAGTCATCTGAAGGTGATCACTATTTTAAAAATAGTTACTATGCATTCGAATGTGTGCAGGTGTTATTTGCACAGGACAGGTGAGGATRTAGAAATGGAAATGTACAGTGGAAAATCTCAAAAGCACTACAGGTGAACAGCAGTTCTTGAATTAATGTCACCAGATAGGAGGGTGTGGCTGCTGAAACATTCATCCTGATGATTTGAGATTACTTTRGGTGGCTTCTTAATTTATKATTTTTTTGAAGTTAAGTCACTCCYGCTCATATCAAATCAAAATGTCARGTCTGCATAATTTTTCTACAAATGTGCATAGGAAAATGTTTTCTTTGTCTTTCTCTAGAGTCAGATTTGGCCTAGTTGCTTATGACTAGTCTTGTTGGGTTTCCCCCTCTATGACACCTCAAAATATGTGAGTTTCTATTCATTATTCTCAAATGGAAAGACATARTCACGTTGAAGGATTTAGGCAAAATAAGAATATTTGGAATTTACATTCATTGGATTTGCCTTGAAGGAAAAAGGGTGAAAAGAAGTTGGTTTCTCTCAGTATCCAGCTGCGTAAAGGAAATTCAAGCATTTGTTCCTTCCAACTGTAGGAGTAATTTCCCCTTTGCTTATATTATAATTGCTCTCAAAGCTATTGGCATGCTAGAAGGCTATGTAATAAAGAGGAAAAGGCGTTGAACTATCTATCCAGTATTTTTCCYTCTTAACTGCTTTGGGATTTGCAGTCATAACAGAATGAGACCTTTTAGCTTTTCTTTGACTGTTCAATAGTATCGGTTTCTGTCTGCATCACTCCTCCCCTTAACACAGARAAGTTTATATATCGAAGGAGATGTTTGGTGCGTAATGTCAATTTACTTGACATCTATATGACACCCCATTTTGGAATGAAAGACAGGGGAAAAAATATAGCTTCTCTCTGTTTGTAATACAAATCTGCTGTTGTTTTCTGAGCTAGATAGGCATTATATGCCCCACAACCTCTGTATCTGATGTTCCAAATCTGGGTTTGGCTTGTGGATTTAGTGCAACTTTAATTGCATAACAGGCAGAATTACTTCTTAACCTTCCTAAACTTGAGAAATGCATGGAGACAGGGTTTCAGCTAATATCCACCTCTGTACAACAACTTGWAAAAAGTGAAAAGGTACCTATGCTTAATCAAATGCTCACTGAAATAACTGGGTGTACTTCGGTAGTTTTTTAAGGACACTGGATCAAGACTGCAAAATTGGATCCAGGTGTCTGCTCAATAAAGGRGGGAGAAACAGGTGTTAGAAACGGCATCAGAGTTTCAGTTASGGTYTGAATTTAAAGAGTTTAAAGATTTYAATAGCTTCATGCATTTYCTCTGCAGCATGGCCTGATCTTAAAACTGCTTTTCACATGTAGCCCATTCCATGTGTGATAATATRTGAGSCATAGCTGGAATGTTACTGTGCTCTGGTTGCTTTGGGGGGCAGAGGTGAAAGGTTTGAGGAACAAGACAAAACTATCAAAAAGGCAACAGGTTCTGGAGGAGTRGGATGACCTGGGAAAGCAGAGCTGACCAAGGAGGTGAAAGCAGCAAAGTACTTCTAATGGGTCATTCAGGCAGCAAGTGTAGTTATTTTTCATCTGCAGCTAAACAGAAGTTGTGATGTGTAATGCCTGGAAGGTATATTTGCAGGGAATTGATATTTTATRCTTAGAAATCCTAATGTACTTTGCAAAAAACTTATTTATGTTCTTGTGGCACAGCATGCAGGAGTAGCTATAATCGTACTCTTGCATCCTTAGCTGCTCCATGAAAAAGCTCTGTAACTTCAGGGGATCTCAGTTAGGTTCTCTGTGTACAGATCTTTTTTCCACTTTGGCAGCAAAGCTGGTATTTTATTTGTAACACATGTTCTTTGAAATATTTACAGGGTAAAATTATCTTGGTTGTGGTTTTTTTGGTTTGTTTTTGTTTTTTTTTTCTTTTTGTTTGTTTGGTTTTTTTTATTTGACAAAAATCTCAGTTATTCCAGTAATCTACTTCAGTATGGGAGTAAACTGTTACTACATACCATGGGAATGAAATACAGTGCCAGGTATCATAAGACCAGTGCCACACTGAGAAATTTTGCCTAAAAGAAGTTTCTCAGATTAAAAGTACATGAAGTTTTCATGTTTCTGGGGGAGGCTGAGAGTGACAGATGCAGTTCCAAAGTATACAGGAGTAGCTCAGAAGAGTCTACCACATGGCAGATCCCTTCAACACCTTCCTTTGGTAGGCCTCTCTAGAACCAGTAGAAACATTCYGAGAATTYAGAAGCAAGAAGATGAAACTATTCYGAAATTCAGARTATGAGCAAGAAGATTAATTTTGTAATTCACTAGTAAGCACATTGATTGCATTGGTTCTGTTTCTCTGTTTTCATTACAAAGATATGCATGTGTCTGCTTTGTGTCTCTTTCTATGTGGTACAGAAGCTGTCATACCTAGTTTTTATTCAGTACTTCTCACCTGAGAGTTTGCAAATCTGTGCAKAGATTAAAAGCATTATATCCTTTAGTTTACCAATGAGAATTCAGYGGTTGAAATGAGTGACATGGCTCTTCCAAGTTACAGAGAAGATTAATTTCAGAAATGTGCAAACAACAATTCAGTTTTGTTTTTTAACCTCCTTTAGGTTAAAGCTATAACTGCCATAAAGAACACCAACCCATTAAGTATAATGAAATGGAAATTACAAATTTGTRGTAGGCAATCATTTGCAATTACATGGCATTACCTGTCCTTTGTTGTGCTTTGAGTTTTCAAGTCATGGCTGGAGTTCCTTGGTCACTAACAGATGTTAGCAAAAGGAAAATGGGAGCCTGTGTTTGATGTGTACTTGCATTCTTTTAATGATTTTAATTTAATTTCAGATTAATTGGCAGTGCATCTGTAGCACTTAAGGATCTTGTAGGTAACCAAAGCAGATCTTTTCCCTTCAAACTTATACCTCTACTAAATGAAAGGGGACAAGAAACTGGGGTGAGTGCCTTACATTTTCTTATTCTACTGTATTCTTGATCAAAATGCTCCAGCAACAGGGCTAATATCAGTTTAATGCTTGGAAATTCTAGCAAAAGCTCCAGACAGAGGAAATTTATGACCAGGGATATTTATGTCTATACAATTTTGTTTTCTTTCTATATATAGTGTGTAATTGTATATGTGTATTATAAATATTATGGACCACAGAGTATGCATGGAAATCAGCCTGATGTTSAAAAAGTGCATTTTTCAAGTACCARATGGAGTTKCCATATGCCCTTTTTTGGCTGTATTTTTTTGTAACAAGTACATGTGTCATAGTCCTGATTATAGAAGKGAGATAATCATGTACATGTTCACTGTTCAGAAAGTTACAGAAGAACTTGCTTAACTTGATTTAGCACATGTTTAGATTGAAATGGTTATTAACTTAGTTATTAATTAAGTCRTTTCTGGAACCTGAGACCTTACTATGTTTGTGCAGTGTAGCACTTCATACTGCATTCTAGAGCACTTCAATAATAAGAGGCTCTAAGGGTAATTTCAGTATCTCATCAGCTGCAGTTTAATATCATGACTAGCTGGTCACAGGGTTGGGCTTTTTTTGCTGACTCTTCATGTTACTCTGGCAACTAGGAATAATAATGGTTTGTTCAAAAATCCAAAACCACAGTCAAGTACAAAAATTCGAATGGAAAATGACATGGTAATTTCCTTCCAGGATGGAGATATGAACAAGCAATTAGAAAAGCCAGATAGGAAATTTTACTTATCATTCAGACTTGTTAAGCTGTTGATGAGACAGTGTTATTTCTCTACTGCCTTTTTTTTTTCTGTCTGCAGATTTAGGATATCGCCTTGTCTGCCATGAATATTGTGGAACTAAATAAATTRACATTTGTAGAATATCCTACATGCTTCTGTTGTGACAGATTTTTCTAAATATAGACACAGTGACTCCATTAGTTAGGTATTATTTTAGAACCTATTCCATTAGCTGCAAATTGTGTAATCTTTATTGTTTGACTGTAAATATAGCTAAATAATGGTTTATTAATTTACTAGTAGCTGAAACTTCATAAAACTGCCCATGAATAGTTAGCTGTTGATGTACAGTGTTAGAACAAATTACTGCTTTAAATCAACCGTTGTAAATACTGTGAATGACATAAAAAATTGTATTTTGCTATAGGCCACAATTGATTTGGTAGTAGGATATGAGCCACCAGCTGGACCTGCAAATCCAACTGATCCAGGAGGGACCAGTGCACTGGAAGGTATTTCAATCTTTTCTCAGAACATTCTTGTTGAAAGCTCATGGAGCTGCTCAAGGTAAAGCAAAAAAGCGATTCAGCAGCACTGTTCACCAGAAGCAAGTATATCAAGACTGTCAGATAGTGATTAGCATTTCCTGACATAAAATGGATTTTAGCATCATTTTTTCCCCTCTAGTTGCTTAAAAACTTTTTCAAAATAGCTTTTGTTTAGGAAAGAATGATTTTTGAATTCTCAAGGAAASAGCAATTGTCTGCTGCAGTTCTAGGGCTGACCAAAAAGCAGAGATGTCTCATCTATTGCTTGCATRGAATGTCAGTCTCTGCTTTGATACATCTCTTACAAGGATCATGAAGGACTTTGACTTTGTCACACAAATTGATCCTCAGCCTGTAATTCATAATGTTATACATTTTGTTTTTGCCAGCCACCAGAGACACAGCTCATTCTTCCTCTAAATTTTCCCAGAGTCACTGTCCTTCAGTTAAGAAAAGATGGAAACACAAGGGAGTGACGACTTTTGTGGTCTAGATATTTATGGACCCTATTTTGCAATACTGGAATGTCACAGTGTGATTCAGTATTWTAGTGTCATGTGGTTTTAGAACTGTCTTCCACAGAGGTATGCTGATTTCAGAACTGTCCAAGAGGCTTACTGAAAAACTCATTTCAAACGTAAATGTGAAAAATTCAGAGTTTTATTTTGAATGGCAGACCCTAAATAACTTCATATATTCAAGATTCTGAAGTAAAAAGTAGKGCAGTAATATAACCTAGTCTGGCTGATGGGAAACAGCAAGATTCATTCAACAGCAATATTTATTCAACTGGAATAAAATTAATCCCTTGTGGTGTTTTGTAAACTTTGGATGATGATTACAGCTGAACTGTACTTTGCTTCAATCAGTTGATTTAAAAAGTGTATGGGAATTGTATTAGACACTCTGCATCCAGAACAGAGAAAGATCTAGAGTTAGTTTGGTTAGGATATAAACTTGTTCTTAAGCAGGTTTAAATGATTAGCTTTCAAAAGGAGTTGGAAGCATGTAGTTGGCAAAAAAATTGTTGACATGAACTAATAATAGAATTTTAGTGGAACTCTTGGATCTCAGACTCTTAATCCTGTAACTTTGACAGCAAGCTGTGCTATTTGCTTATTAATTGCACTGWTTTTTTTCCTTATGAGATGGAGAAGATGATGGAGGCTACGAGGATGTGTTGGAGGGTCCAGCTGGTGGCATCACACCAACAGTTCCAAGTGGAACAAAGGAAGCCCAGCTAGCTAAACGCATCACCAAAGGAAAGAAAACACGAAGAATCCTTTCTAACAAACCACAAGATTTTCAGGTAATTGATTTATAAAATATTGCATGTTTCCTTTTTCTGCTGAGCATGACACTGCTCCTTTCACATAACCTGAGCATAATTTAATGTTAGCTTATTTAATGCACCATAGACACAATTAATCTCTTCATTTGAATGACAGTATTTCAAAAGTATTCTTTAAATGGGCCTGTTATTGAGATGTCTGATTTTGTGCAACTCTGACTGAAGTAAGGATGAACTTTATTTACTATATAGTTGCATAAACTTCAAACTACTATAGCGGCTTCAAAAATTAATGGTAAAGGCAAGTGAAAAAAGCCTTACTGAAATAATTAACCCTACCTTGTCTTGTAAAATTCAAGTAAAATTACAGTTACTATCATAAKTAAGTTTGAAAAGTCTGTCTGGTTCATATCAGTCAGCTACTTCAGGTGCTGATTAACATTTTTGGTGGTATAATAAAGAACTGTTGTCACCCCTGATGATAGATAATATGGAGGATTAATTAATACAAATATTTGAATTTTTTTCAGATTCGTGTTAGAATCATTGAAGGTCGTCAGTTGCCTGGAAATAACATAAAACCAGTAGTCAAAGTTCATGTTTGTGGTCAGACACACCGAACAAGAATCAAAAGAGGAAATAACCCATTTTTTGATGAAGTAAGTGGTGTAAGAACATTCTAGCTGAAGTGTTGAGGCTGTCAAATGTAGAAAAATAGTTACTACAACTTTTAATATTACMAATTAATTGTAAGAATTCCAAGGCTGTCTCAATATCCATAGTAGTCTAAAACTGGAATRGGAGGGACCATGCTTACATTTTGTTGTATGAAATACTGACTGGAATATAGCTGAGATCAAAGACCAGACTTAGTGAGGCATGATATATTATGAAAACAAATAAGCTAATAAAGTGCATATTTATCTTCATGCTGTCAAACTATCAGATTTATTCTTATGGCCTTGAATTTGAAAATTTCAAATCATTACAATCACTGTCACCACTAGCCCTAAACAAGGCCTCTGACAACTGTAACAGAGATGAATAGACCAAGATTTAATGTCCTGGAAAATGAACAACCTTTATAGTTTCTGAAGTTGTTCCCCTGAGAAAAATATGGAATGCAGAGAAAGGAGCAAAGGGAAGGGCTGAAAGTTTGCAGCACAGTTATACTGATTGCATTTGCTCAAATGGGAGTTTTGATTGCCATGCCATTTTGTACTGAGTCAATTTACTAAATTCAGTTTTTCATTCCTCACTACATTATCACATCATATGTCYAGCAAGGAGGCAAGGTGAAAGTACTGTATCGAGCATTCTTCACGTCTGTTAAAATATTGYTTTTACTTTTTATGTTCAGATAATTATGTGTTTGTCATTTTGAATCAGGGAATTTTTGTTTGTTTTTACGTTGACAGATATTTTTCTACAATGTCCACATGACACCTTTAGAGCTGCTTGATGAAACAGTCAGCATTCGGGTAAGAGAAAACAGTGCATTTTCACAAGGCTGCTGGATGCCTGTAGCATCCTCTGACTATTTCACCATTTCACCATRTTGTTTAGGAACATTCCTGTTTCAAGCTCATCTGTCTTTCCAGGTGTATGATTCTCACTCTCTTCGAGCAGACTGTCTAATGGGTGAATTTAAGGTCAGTATGAAGTAATCACAGGACTAAATTAAATAAAATGGGAGAAATTTTTTAAGTACTGGTTTTAAATGTTTCAATTTATTCTTCTTTTTCATGGGGCCAAAGAATTACCTGATGATTCCTTGCTTCTCATGCWATTTTTTAAGCATTTAATTTTGAGCATTTTGAGCCATTTGCTCAAAGCACTAGTAACCAGTTTTTTATTTCAGTAGAAGAAAAAGTTTTGTTAAAGACAATTGTGTGGTTTATATACCAAGTGCTCTAATTTACATCCAGGTAACTTTTTTTTCTTTTGTAGGTTGAATGATTATTTGGTATGAGGTAGGGTTTGAAGTGATTATTTTACTAGGTAGCTATTAGGCAGAATAGTGATATGTATGGTGGCATAAAGATACATATTCTCAAATTATGTGGAAAGGTGTTGCTTTGGTGAGAACGTAAGGAAAAGCAATGGTGGAAAATTCACTTAGTTAMAGTAGATTCAGTGGTTTTGATATTAGTGAGATTGTCTTTTTTTGGAGTTGTTATGGTCAACATTGAGAAGCAGATATATGCCAAGAATTCCCATGGCAATTGCAGTGCCTGCTGAGATCCTTTGTTACACCTCTTCCAGTATCAGTGTTGGCTGTTGCTTATTTGGCACTGCATAAATTTGATAGGTCCCTAGACCAGCTTTTTACAAAAATATGCAAATGGAKAAGGGTACTCTTTTCTAAATTAAACACTTTCAGCCACAAAACTGGTTGCTTTTGCTTCTCCCTGCTTTTTCCTTTGTGCTTTCTAGTGAGTCAGTCAGTGCTGTATTGCTCTGTGGAAGATTGATTATTCACTAAGCAGGTGACAGCACATCCCTCAGCTACTTTCTGTTCCTGCAGGCACACATTCCAAGAGGAAACCGCAAGGGTAATTYTGTCTAGAGAATTACCCTTTCAGACTTTACCTGCAAGGAATACTGGCCTCAATTGCCATGAGCAAACATACTTACATTCCTGAACATGTTTGAAATCTGACACAATGAATATAATCATAGCATATGTGCAATCTTGTGGGGGAAAGAAATGGTCATGTTCTTAATAAAAAAAAAAGGAAATTATTCATTAAAAAAACAAGTTTCACTTCTGGAACTGAAGGATGAGATGTTGAGCAAGAAATACAAACAGAAGTGTTCTGAAAAGCCTGTTTGAACATAAAATAATGGGTGAAGATATGGAATTCAAGAAACAGTAATTCAGCCCCATCTTGTGTGTCTGATAAATGAAAAAGCTGGGGATCCAAGAAAAGAAGAAAATAACTACTTGTGTTATTCTAATGCATCTTTTCTTGCATCTTCTTTTTGGCTGCTGTATCCATTCAAAATTCCTCCATTTTCAATGTAAGGCATTTTCCCTTTCTCCTCCTAGTAATATTCTATATAAACTGTCTTCTGTTTGTAACAAGAGAACAATGTAGAAAAATGTAGCCCATGAAAAACATGGGGGGAGTTGCTCAACCATTTTTCTGTTTTGGTATTTCTTCAGAGGTAATGCCTTTCATCTTTTTTCAGATTGACATTGGCTATGTTTATGATGAGCCTGGTGAGTAATAAAACTTCTTTTCTTGAAACTACAAGTTGAAATATTCATTAAATTACTAAAGTAAAAGAAGAAACTTAATGTAACTTTATTTAAGTTTGCTGCTTTAGTATTAACWTGAAAAAATCCAACAATATATAACTCTTTCAGTGAATATAAGATGAACTATAAGCCCCTTTTTTATCAAAGACCTAAAATTTGAAACACAGTGCAAAAATTTTTGATAACTGTGTTCCTGAATTAGTATGCCAAAATAGATTAACACTAGATTTYTTGCTTAGCAAGGCACTATTGAAACCTGTCTGAGACAGAATAAATTTTGTTGAATAATTAAGATAAAGCACACTTTTGAAATAGCTGACTGCTTATATGATGTAATAGATATTACATTTTGTAATAGATATTACTGGGGCCAGTGGTGATGTTTGTTTTATTTCAGGCCATGCAGTCATGAGAAAATGGCTTTTGCTGAGTGATCCTGAAGACACAAATTCAGGCGCCAAAGGCTATATGAAAGTCAGCATGTTTGTCCTGGGAACTGGAGATGAGCCACCCGTAAGTTTAATTTAAATGTTTTTCTTCCCATCTCCACTCTAAGGATATTTATTTAAGTCCCCCCAGTATTCTTTTAACACTGTATAATTTGCTCTGTGAGCAGTATTTTTAAGTAAGACAGAATTTACAAGTGGTTTCAAGGACATCCTGTGCTAAGTGGYTAACTCAAAGCTTATTTTGTTATTCTGCTCCATTAAGCAGCCTCTACCATTTGTGGATACCCCTTCACAAACTGGAAGCAGAGATGTGTGAGCCTGGTTTTGCATGCAAGCCAACATGTCATTCTCCTTAGTGCAGTTGAGCAGTCAGAGTACCACTGATACCAGTTCCAGGGCTAAGTCAGGAACGTCTCTACCACTACATAACATCGACAAGCCCATAGAGAAATCTGAGTACCAGAAAGCTCCAAATTTTTCCTGGTGAAAATCAGGCCCCTCAATAATTACAAATCAGGCACAAGCAATTTGAAGGCAGTGTGTAGTTTTAACAATCCAGTCCTTCACTGTCTGCTGTTCTGTCAAGGTGAAAACAAGCGTTTTTTTCTTGTAATGCTTTTCTTACCTGACCATTGTCTGCAGTTAAGTCCTGCTGTTCTTCCGGCCTGAGATTTTTACATACTGGTACTCCTTAGTTAAATGTAATGCGGTCCCCAGAACCATGGGAGATTTCCTTTTAGTTCCGTATCAACTCTTCCTCTCTTCTGTCCTCATGGTTCTAGAAATGACAAGGATGCCTAGTTATTTGTGGTGTGTTTATTTTTAAATGAGGAAGCAGTAAATTCTGGTAAATTATATCAGAGTTGCAAGCCATTTCTACCTATAGTAAGATGTCTTATATTGAGATGGGTAAGAAATCTGCATGAAGCTGGCATTGTACATGCATCATCAAAAAATTATCTTTGTCTGATGATGATGATTTTGAAAATGTGATTATACTGGGCTCCTGCAATTGAGTACTTTAGAGATAAAATTAAAGGTAAAATAGTTTAGCTATAAGTAAATTTTTGTGGCTTGATAATTTGATAGTCTCATTTTTCGTAATGAAACCATCAACAGTCTTCTTTATAAAGAATGTTGTGGGCACCAGTTTAACTAATCACCTTAATTCTAATTCTGTATATTACCCTGTCTTTCTTGTCTACTACTGTATCCCCCAACAGGTTGAAAAAAGGGAGAGAGATAATGAAAGCGATGATGTGGAGAGCAATCTTCTATTACCTGCTGGRATTGCACTTCGATGGGTCACCTTCCTTCTCAAAATCTACAGAGCTGAGGACATTCCACAAAGTATGGAGCTTCCCCCTAGCTGTCCATCAGTGCATTTGGTTAGCATTAGAAATAGCTGTGCTAGCTGTTCAGAATAGAATACAGATGACTTTTTATCCCTTACCAGCATATTTTCTCACCTATATCTCTGCCTACAAACGGCAATGTCTACAAATACATGTGTAATGTTTTTCAAATACAGTGATTCCTTTAAATCCAGGAGCACATCAGCACTTCTTATGATGTTTGAAAAATCTGTATTCTTAAAAYTGCTCCTAAGCCTAAATTCTTAATTTTTACCTGCAATACTTCRGAACTTTGTTTATCAGGTTAGACTTCACCCTTCCTAGATCTGTAAGGTCATTGATTTTGGTAAGACTGTAATGGGCATTTTATTATTTAAGAATAAWAATAATGATAATAATAGCAGCAACAATAGTAGTAGTAATAAACAACCAACCATCTTAATTTAATCTTTGACACCTCTCCAGTGGATGACGCTTTTGCACAGACTGTCAAGGAAATATTTGGAGGAGAAGCAGACAAGAAAAACCTGGTAGATCCATTTGTAGAAGTTTCTTTTGCTGGGAAAAAGGTAATTTAGTAAATACTTGAACCTTTGTATTCTAATTGTAGCCCTAAGAACAGATTTCATGTGCCAATMTGAATTTTTAAGTTCACTGGCATTACAGAAATAAAAAAACTGTGAAAAAGTTCCCTTTGTAAAATGACAGACTTCAAGGTACAATAGAAAGGGTGTAAAACTGATGACTAATAAAAGGAATGTATGACTAAAGGCTGGAACTGACATATTTCAGAYTGCTTGCCTATTAGGTGTTCCTGATTGCTTTTAGTAATTGACGGTACAAATCTTTCTGAACAGATTAGCGGCATTTGTACATTTAAATAATAATGTGCTCCTTTGAATGCCAACTTTGATCTGGAGCACAACTGCACAACTTACATTCATTGCTAGTCAATTTTTTGGTCAGTTATTTAATATGCTAATAGTAAAGTTGGCACACCCAGTGATGTAGAAGATCTTTGGAAGACATGACTAACAAATAATACAACCTCTCCCATACAATGTATTCTTCATCTACTCTAAAATCTGCCTAAAGAAAGCTGGAATCAAGTCRTTCCTTAATCTGATTTCACTGCTGTGATAAAAGCACGTTAAATTGCAGCTTGTAGAAATAACTTGAATAATTTMATTTAATTGTAGCTAGTGAAAATATAAACTAGGGTAACTCCAATTTTGTGTTTAAACTCTGTTTCAATATTTTCTTTTCCTTCCAAAAGTCATTAATGCTGCATATGCAGATTACTCTAGCAGTAATCAGTGGAAAGCTCATGGAGCATCAGTGGCTCATTGCACCATAAACCCAGGATTCATTTACCACTACCCCTAATTTTTCCAGTCAGATGATGATGTGTCCTAAATCATAGCTAGTAAATACTTTTTTGTCTGTTTTGTCTTTGATGTGTTGTGTATTTKATTTCAAATTTTGCAGGTTTGCACAAATATAATTGAGAAAAATGCTAATCCAGAGTGGAATCAAATTATTTATCTTCAAATCAAGGTCAGTTTTTAACCCTTGTTTCTGTTGTAAGCAGCCATTCTTTTGGAATTCAGGGCATTGACATTACAGAGGTGAAAAAAGTAATGAGTTATTTTACTTTCATTGCTCTTCTTTTCAGTTTCCCTCCATGTGTGAGAAAATAAAACTWTCAGTTGTTGACTGGTGAGTTATGACCTTTAATCAAATTACTAAACAAGGTAAATGATATTAAGTGAAGTCTGATTCTACAGATGTGAGGTTTTTTCCAGTCTATGAGACTATTTAAGCAAGTGTTTAAGTACCTTTATGGTTTCTTTATCAGATCTGATTATTGTAACATAAAGTTATTTTTCATTTTGTGCAGAGAACTAAGCACTGTCACTGTTTAATGGTAGTTTAAGTCAGGTGATAGATAAGTCAGGTGACTTATTCATGGTCTACAGCCCACTTTTGTAACTAGTCATTACTGTCTTTTTTAGTAATATTGAAGCATTTCAGGTGTAGAAAATGTGTGTACTAGTAGCTTGCTTCTGTATGAGGACCAGCTTTGTATTTAAATGAAATATTTTTTTTTCTTTTTTGTAGGGATCGTCTTACAAAAAATGATGTMGTGGGAACAACATATTTAAGTCTCTCAAAAATTGCGTCTTCTGGAGGAGAGGTTGAAGGTAACTGAGCAATGTGTATAATATACACTCTTATGTTACAAAGAATGGCAAATATCAGTGTTCTAAGGAAGTATATTTATCTATAGTTCCCTCAGTTCCCTGGCAACAAGATTATCTGTTTCCAAAGTTTTCAAAACAGTGCTTCTGGGAAATATTATATGGGACTTTTCAAAGTAAARTATTAAAATTTAATGACTAAACCACATCATCATGGAAATAGCAGTAATTCAAGATTTATTTCTCTTTTATTTACATATACATGTACATATATGTATAGATGTAAGTTAATGAACTAAGTAAATTTGTGTGTACTTTCCCAAATTCAGAAAACTATGTGATATCACAATTTACCATGGGTAAGATATCCAAATTTACTTAGATGCTCAATAGAACATTTAATTTCAAGATAATCTGGAGTCACTGCTTCAGAACCACTTCTTTGGACACTGATAACCAAGCTCCTTTTGCTACCTGATAAGAGCATCTCTTCTATTTCTGGGAAGAGAACCCAAAAGCTGTGGAATAGAAGGCCTAAAGGAAATGCCTAGAACCACAGTCTCACTTCCTGCACGCTACAAGGCTGCTTTCAGATGCAGGGAGAGCTTGGGCCAGTCTTTGCTCTGATCAGTAGCTCATTAGAAGCAGGCACTGCATCTCCTTGCAGGAGTGTTCCGTATTCCTACTTAGTAATCCTGCTTTTGATTGTACTGCTATGATTGCAGGTTAGAATTAATTAGAATTAATTAGAATGAAGACTATGTGCTTCAATCAGTAGAGACAGCTATGGATATATACAGCTGAAACCCAATACTGATTAATTGCAAGAAAACAAATTAAACAAGATACGAGGTGCCTAACATATTGTTCCCGTTGGAAAATTGCTTTGTAATAAAACTCCTCTTCATAATATTATAAGAAATACTTTTTGTGCCAATATTTTGGAAAAATTAGGAAAAAATCCTGTTACATTTATATTCTAATATAAACTTGTGATCATTGATTTCTTTGTGATCTATATCTACAATCACCTCTTTTTATAGCAGGATACAATTGAGCCAGYTCCAGGACTGGAATTCTGTGTTAACTTGCCAGAAAAAAAAGTTTTATCTTTTTAATGAACATAATTTGGCATATTAGTTGTCTATACAGAACTGTAAAGCCCAAGGCTAAATAGGTTTAGTATGTATTTATCTGACCTGCCACACTAGTTCGAAGGACACTGTCTCAAAACAATTTTCAGCATTGATGCAATAACAATCTAAATTACTGATTTTTTCTGTTGTGTTTATAAAATCGATATGATATGTACTTGTCTGAGATAGACCAATTTGTCCTTAAGTTGGTGGCTATATCAGGTGTTTAAAAACCAAGTTAGTGGCTCCAATCCTATAGTGACTTGAGGCAAGAATTGGATGAAACTGTATTTTAAGTCACATAAAGCTTATGACAAAGTCCTCTTAGAAGAGCTGCTGTTGAAGTAAAGCTTCATGCAAGCATTCTTTTTGTATATCCCATGCACAGCCAGAAGCAAAAGAAAAAGGCAATGGGAAATCCAAGACAGAAGGGTTGGGCTGTTGGGGAAAATTCAGCTGGAGAGAGATCACTTGTTGTCCCCATATCAGTGTTTATCTTGAACTGCAGCTGAGTCACAGCACATTTACACTTCAAACCCAAGCATGGGGTAACTGGGGAGATTAATTTAGTTTGTCCGTCTGCTGAGGCACTGACATTGGAACAGCCATTTCTGTTATCTTCTAGTTAGTGCTGTGCCTGGAGCCTGTTCTGGTTTCTAAAGGATTGTGAAACTGAACTTCTCTGGTCCTCAGTAAATGTAAATGCAGATTCTTTAAGGGACCCTGAAATGTAATGGGTTTTAAAAACATTCTTAAGATTTTAGAAGTCATTTTAAAAAGAAATCTGTATTTTGCATGGAGGAGAACTGTACAAAGCTGGAAAAGAAGCATAAAAGCAAGACAATTTGTCAGATATAGGCTGGGCTTTTTCCTTTGGAATTTGTAGAGAAGAGTAATACTGTCACATATTAACCAGGAAGCAAAATTCTAGCCCACACGGACCTTACTTTTTCTCAGGCCTTCAGCTTTATTTAAAAGGAGATTGCTTTGTGATATGTGGTTTTTTGAAATGCTGTTGTCATTTGTCCTATAACTACTTCTCTTTTCATAATATAGATTTTTCATCTTCGGAAACAGGGGCTTCATCATATGAAGGTTTATATCTTCACCTGTTACTGATTTGTGTTCCRTTGCCCAAACTAAAGAATATCGCCTAAGATACTCCATCAGCTTAAAAATATTTTTTAATAATTGTTTGTCTAAAAGATTTCACCATTGTGATTCAAGAGTATCAGACATAACTAACTCTATAAATCAGTTTTGGCAATGGAACTGGTTTGAAAATATTTCTGTTTGGCTTGTGCTTCAAGCTGTGTGTTAGAGATGAGCDAGTAGTGGCTTCAATTACAAAGTGCTTAGTCTAACAATGGCTTGAAATTTTTAACTTAGCTACAATATTACAAGTATATTTGCACCTGCAGAGCCTTGCAAAAGTAAATAACTGCCTAAAATAATTAGTGGCTGTTTTGCTTATGCTTAACAAGCTATATAAACAAAATCTGGAAGATAAAATCTGCTTCTGCTACTACCTGGACAGACGACTTTTTCTGTAACTGTCTAGGTTGTCATCCAGTTTTGAAAGACTTTAYGGTAAATATTTAAATAGTGAGAAATAAATACAAGAGGATGCAGTTGAAAGGTAACCAATATTCATCCACACAATACTTTATTTACTATCTTTCTTTCTTAATAAAGTAATATTAAGTTAAAGGCTGAAATAATTTCTCAGAGTCACTTTTTTTGTACATGATTGTTAACCTAAAAGTAAACAGTTGAATTTTAAATGCAAAAAATATAGAAAATAAATTATTTTTATTCCAGTTTTGGAAGAGGGTTTTTTGTTTCTCTAAATGTTTTAAAATCTAGATTCTGTTTAATTTATTAGCATCGGTTAGAAGTGAATGTAATAATTTAATACATCTGCATTTAAATCTAGTCATACTGAGATATGATGTGAGCAATTCAGTGTTAGAACTTTTTAAAATTTGAATATTATTCCAACAATTTTTTTTTCATTCAAATACTGAACTGTTTCTGATTCAGATGTAAGGATATGGAAGTATCCAAATGCAAAACAGAGAACTGCAGATCTTTATTTTATATTGTGCAGATTATACATGACTTTGTGTTGGCAGAGAATTACATCAAGACATCACGTTCACTTTTACTGTCCATTTGTGTCACTCAGTARTGGCAGAGTCATGCAAGGCATAACCCTTTACTGTCACTGTCTTACCTCAGCYTTCTTTTCCTGTGAGAAGGAAGTGCATCCCTCTCTGTGCTGCAGATCACTCCAGGTGATTTCAGTTGCAAGGTTAAGGACCTGTTTCTCATCTTTTTTTCCTGCTACAGTGTGCATCTTCTCTGTGTCTGTTTAGCTTGATCACTGGCCTGTGCATTTAAGTGATCACAAATGTTGTTTTACTCAAAACATGTTTTCTGTTAGCATAAAAGCATGTTACCCTTGCACATAAATTAAAGCCAGATATTTGGAGTGGGACATAAATTCTTTTTATTCTGTGAGAAGTTTGCTGCATGAATTAGTATTTAGTGTCCAATGAAGAAGGAACTTAGGTATCATTAATATGGTATATCCAGAGAATAAAGTGTTCTTATATTACTAATACCTAACTAATATCTAACATTTCTTCTAACGGATTTGGTAGCAATGTTTATTATTTTTTGGCTCAATGTGGTAATTAATGAAGTTWTAATGGTAATGTCTTCYRTTAGTAAACTCTGGAGAAACTGAAGTTGGCTTTTTACCAACATTTGGGCCTTGTTACCTAAACTTCTATGGAAGTCCRAGAGAATACACTGGATTCCCAGACCCTTATGATGAATTAAACTTTGGAAAGGTAAGTTTATTAATTGTTTTTTATAAAAGAATTAAAACCAATTCTTTTTAATCAATGAATAAATKAATTTTAATGTTTTTTGTTTCACATTACACACCCCTTGCTGTTTCTTTTTGAATCATATTTMATATTCAAGATTAAAAGGAAGGTATGATAGTATTTTCCACTCCTATTTTAATTAAATTTCATTTTATTTTAAAAACATCTTTCATTTTTAAGGTATTTTTAAAGGAGCAGCAGTGGTTTTGATAATTTTCACTTTTGCGTGAAAATTTAATTTTCACCTTTGTGTGATTTATTGTTTGCATAAATATGTTTTTCATTTTTAGTATTAAGTAAAGCCAGCTGCTTAATTTCACTTGTTCAGATAGGTACATCCATGCCTCTGCATGAGTTTTGAGAACACTTCAGTGGAGCCAGAATCATGTACAGCCAAAGAAAAAATGTCTATTTAGGGCAAATATATGAAATTTAATCTGATATGTGTTTATGTTACAGGGAGAAGGAGTTGCTTATAGAGGGAGAATTCTGGTTGARCTATCTACCATATCTGAAAGCAAGCCTGTTAATAAAAAATTRGAAATGATTCCTAATGATGACTTACTGGTTGTTGAGGTAAATCCTTGTTTTACTGTCACTGTTGGTAGTGGAGATGTGCCTTGGCTGGTTGTTTTTAGAGTGATTTAACTCAGTAAAATCAAAACAATAGAGTTGAATCTTCAAGTTGAGAGAGGTGATTGTTGGTGGCTGAGCAGTAGTAGCTACAAAAATGTTGTGCTCTTGTAGTAAGAAGTAGTAAGAAATGTTAATTTGAAACATTTCATAGTATCAAGTACAGTAATATGTTACACATGTTCTGCTTTCTGGTTTCTTCTCAGAAAATAGCAAAAATATTAAAGTTACTATTTCCTTTAAGAAATTGCTATTGTTTTGCATGACTTTGTATGTTTTCAAACACCAGTGACAAGGTTGTTTTTGTAGAAATACCAGCGCAGACGGAAGTTCTGCTTGGCTGCTGTGTTTCACTCTGCCACGATGCTGCAGGACACGGGCGAGCCCATCCAGTTCGAAGTGAGCATTGGCAACTATGGCAACAAGTTTGACACCACCTGTAAACCCCTGGCATCAACCACTCAGTACAGTCGTGCTGTTTTTGATGGTAAGGATGCTCTGGTTTGGGGATTAAATATTCTAAAATCGTCTTTTGGAATTTATAGCTTTGGAATGTGCTGTATTGAACACTTCATGAAAATGGGGCAGAAAAGGGTGTGTGGCTCTTCACAGCTTTTGAGATGGAGCTGCATGGAGTAAGTGCTGAAAGCTTACTGAGATTATTMATGACATTTTGAGAGAATTCAGTGAAATCTTTTGACCATGTACTAGATACACAAAAATTTGCAAGGAAAAGAAATTACATTATTTTGGAGGTATCTAGAGAAAACACCATTTGAATATCTGATTTAGAATAAAATAATAACTCCTTTTTAAACCATGCATCTGTCAGACTAGAAAAAACCAAACTAGCTAGTTCACAGGAAAATACATTTTGGTTATTTTTTTTTTATTAATGGCAAAGAGAAGTTGGTTTTTTTTTCCTGTAGGTTAAATGAAATAATTACAATTACTCCAGAAAATAATTATTTGAATATTTATTTCAAAGGTATACTTAAATGAATGTGCTATCTACATCAGTAAGTTAAGGGACAGAATAATGAACATGTTAACAGCTGATTTATTTTCAAAATTYTGTTGGATTTTGAAACAATTTGAAGTGAAAGTTTACCATTCAAAAGATGCTATAATGGCTTGAAAACACAAATAATTTGATGAATTTTGAGTTGCTTTTATATTCTTAATGATTTGTAGTACATAAATGAAATAAATATTGCAACAGTGTACATTATGTATTCCTGCCAYGAATTCTAAATCTTGCATACAAATGTTTCACTCCAGGTAATTATTATTACTACTTGCCATGGGCAAACACAAAGCCCGTCGTAACGCTGACCTCTTTTTGGGAGGACATAAGTCATAGATTGGACCCTGTGAATATAATCCTAAACATGGTTGAAAGACTGGTAAGTCATTTAAAATATTTCTTTTGCTGATAGGCTTTTCATTTTCATTCTTTTTTATTTAGAGATGCAATCAAAAAATGGAGCAAATTGTGGAAAATTGGAGCAAATTATGGAGCAAATTATGGAAAATTTATGAGACTTTCTCTCCTCTTTTCTTAGTCAAAATTAAATGTAGCTTAGTGTAACAAATGGCCCTGTTAATCATAGGCCTGTATCTTAGCAAGGCTCAGTACACTCCTGTTGGATATTCAGGGAATTCCCACAGGAAGGGAGAGTCCTCAGTGTTGATTAGGAGCGTGTTAAGTCTGTACAAGTGTTATTTGCAGGTTCTGTTAAATACAGTGGGAGAGAACAACAGAATAGTCCTGTTAAATATGAATCAAGTTTAAATACCTGAGTCTTTTTTTGCTTTGGCRTTTACACAGACAAATAAATAGGATCAAAATCCTGAAACTCCTACTGACCATAAACCGCAATGGAAGTTGATAAATGCAAATTCTTTTCTTTCAAATTCCTTAGCAATCCAACCTAGCCACCTTAAAATCAGGAATGCAGGCTAAAATGTCTGAAARCCGATTAGCTGAGATGTGGTTGAAGCTGATTGATGAACTTACMGAAGATATAAGGTAAAAGAACCTTTTTTATCTCTTATGTTATCATCCTAGCCTGCTCAGAATCTTTGCTGTTGCCTCTGCTAAGTCAGAAAACAAATTTTGWGGACTATAAAACTGACTAATCCCACGAATTGACCTAAGAACTGAAATTCCAAAAGTCTCTGAAAGTTATAAAACATAATGGATATTACCAATGAAATAATCCMTCTAGTTGTGTAATTCTCCTTTATCTTGAGGTAGTTTTATTACTGACAATGATAAAACGAAACAGTATCTCTTGACAAAATCTAAGGGAGGACTGTRGTGAAAATAGCTCTTAGGTCTCTCTGCTGCATTTTTCCATCCTCCCTTCTTTAGAACTCTTCATGTACCTTTGGTTTACCCATGTTTCATAAAGACCACATTTTTGAATAAGCCTCTAGTCAACATGTCTGTGTATACTGGAGTGTTCAGAGAAGGCAACAGGGGTCAGCATTTAGAGTTTTGATAGAGGATAAATTCTTAATAGAGAGGAAGGAATTAGAGAAGAAAGATACATTTAAAAAAGGTGCTGTTGAGATGGGGAAAGTAAACAAGTGGGTCATAAAGCAGCACAGGAAAAGGGAAGGGAAATGACAGAACAAGTATTACACATAATAGGAAATAACAAAGAACATTGAAATTAGAGAACAAATTCCTCAAGTTGTGGAGCCAATATAAGAGTTAACCAGAGGGAAAAATTAAGAGTGTAGATCAGTATACACTAGCAAGGAACTACATGATAGAAAGCTCATGTAAAAGTCAAAGCTARTAACTTTGTAGAGTGCTGCGATCTGGAAGAAAGCAGACAGAAAGGACTGAAAAAGTCTCTAGTCCTCTAACTCAAAAAAGCTAATTTTTTCCACAGGATTGGCCAGCACTGTAAGACACATGGTGTGATTTTTTGGGGTTTTGTGCTGGACCAGGGCTCAATGATGCTGAAGAGTCCCTTCTAACTCAGGATATGCTATGATTTATTGGTTCYATTTAATAGTTACTCTGCCCTCTGCTGACTCAGAAGTTCTGTGTCATGGATTTCTTTTAAAGTTTGATGTTTTCTTGCCTGGGAGTTAGATAAGTCTCGTCATAGACACAAGCCATATTCGTATATTAGGTTTCTGAAAATATACAGTTTTCAGTGAAGGAAAGGAACCTAATCTTGGTCTGAAGACCTTGATTTAATTTTTGAGTGGCACATTTTGAGACAGTAATTTTTTAGAGTGAATATATAGAGAAATGGATTTTCCTTGGCTTGATTAGCAGCAATTACATTGAAGGAAAAACATCAAGGTGTTCTACCTTGGTGCTTGTTATATAAGTACAGCCTTTCCCTTGGTTACTGTAAACACCTCGTCAGGTGGAAATTTATGCAGAAATAGATGCAGTAGCACAGTTCCAGTGGTTTTCCGTAACAGGAAATTATGGCACTCAATCCGTTGCCACTGTTTGCATGTCTGCATTTAGAGTTTAGCTTAATAAAATCCTCTTAGATTATTAACCATAATAAATATTCTCTTTTCAGTAAACCATTTCCACTCATAGAAGGCAAATCTAATATTACAGTCCTTGACACTCAGATAGAAAAACTGCGCCTCAAGTCCCTCAAACAGATTGGAGAAGCAGCAGCAAGGATGAGAAATGAAGCTACTGATGTGAAAGCCACTCTGACAGAAATTGAGGATTGGTTGGATAGATTGCTGCAACTGAGTGAGGAGGTTGGTGCTGGTGCTTGGGTTAGTTTAGCAATAGCTGTCTAACACTAATGAGTGCAAAGTTCACWGCTGATTAAGCAATATCCACTCTCTGTAGAATAGTAATTTTAGATGCTGTGAAAGTAAACATGTTCTCCTCTGTAATT
The DNA here is from genome assembly GCF_030028575.1 of Malurus melanocephalus. Lineage (NCBI taxonomy): Eukaryota > Metazoa > Chordata > Aves > Passeriformes > Maluridae > Malurus > Malurus melanocephalus. The sequence continues at coordinate 4,926,628 of NW_026623244.1, read as the reverse complement.
ACAATTTATTTTAACAAAAYGTTCTCATGTGTTAGCTCAGTCCTCACTGAGATTGTGTGTTGGGTGATGATCGCTCTGTGATTTGTAGAATAGACCCTCTTCTGTTTAAGTGTCTGTATTTAGTCCTTTCCTTTATTCCAGAGTTGCAAGTCACTTTTCCGATTCAGGGACCGCAGGGTATATGTTGTATTTTCAMAGCTTGTTAGCCACAGTAATCAACCTCTAACAGAGTTAAGCTTGTTTCTGTGGATTTCTTTTTAAATCTTCAGCAATGTTTGCTGTTTTGATCTTGGCTATCTCATAATTGGTTTTCACAACATTTTAGAAATGGTTTTATTTTAAATTTGTTGCTTCTGCCCTGTTCAGCTACTGAAAAAAAAAAAAAAGAGCAGTTAATTGGCCAGACCTGCAGCTAGCTCACAGAGGTGGGCACAGAACTCCAAAAAGGTAATAGATGGTTTCTGTGTTCTGCTAAAAGTCTTATGATAGCATACCCTTCATGTGGAAACATCACATGTGGCAGGTCAATCCAAAGTATCAGCATATGGCATCAGTCACTATCATCGTCTTAAGGAAACAAAATGTCTTTAGAAAAATCTATAAAATATGTAAGAACTGTTTTTTTTTTAATAAAACTTACTTGTTTTCCAAAAATCTTAATGATATTTTTATTATTATTTCAGAACTATACATTGCTTTACTTGCAAAATAAAACAATTCCCTATATTTGTCATAAGTTTGTGGTGATTCTTGATTCTAAATGATAAATCCTTCATACTTATGTTTCTCTTTTCTAAGCTCTAGATTAATTTATTTTTCTATTAGTTACTCTTCTTAACTCTCATTTCCCCACAAATAATCTGCAGCCACAAAACAGCATGCCTGATGTAATCATATGGATGATCCGAGGGGAGAAGAGACTGGCCTATGCTCGTGTTCCTGCTCACCAAGTGCTGTACTCCACAACAAGCCCCGAATCGTCGGGTAAATATTGTGGAAAGACCCAAACAATCTTCTTAAAGGTACATTTCTTTTGCTCCTTAAGAAATAATTATCTGCCTAAACTGAGATGCTATCTGACCTGAGTGTGAAACATGCAAACAAACTGTGAACAGTGCGGTGTCAAAACTTAGGACAGATTAAAAGCCAACTGCATGTAGCTTCTTCAAAATATCACAGAAGTTYTAAGCTCATCATAAACCATTTAGAACCAGTATTAGCCCCTGTCTCTGAGACTTTTCTAAAAGAGTTCAAAATTGTAGTAGGCCTTTTAAAGCATTACTGGAGCTGGTATTTTGGGATTTGACATGAATGGAAACTTTCAGAGGGAATAAAGAGTGTTAGCCAGAGAAGTTCCAAAAACCTATTCAAAGTTTTGGATGGCTTTCTGCAAGCAATAGAGCATGTCTACACCCAGTTGTCTCTCTAAATTGAGTCATACTCTTGAACAGGAATGTCTTTATCCATTTAAGTTGATATTGTCTTAAACCAAAATAAACTTAACCAGAAAAAAAAAAGCAATCTGACTGTAAAACAACAGCACTTACACAGTTTTTAATTTTACTAGTAGTTATATTGATAAATGCTCCAACCCAGACAAGCCTGGATCCTCATGGTTTTATGCAAACTCCCACTGATTCTGCATTTACTGAACCATTCCTGCTAACCTCTGCATTTCCAGAGTCTCCCAACAAGAAACTCAAATATCAACATTGAAGTTTTAAGTTATTGTCAAAACAAAAAACTCACTGCTGAATGAAACTTGGGAGAGAATRTAGAGGAACAGGGATGATACTACTGCTAGTGTGTTTGGTTTTTATGTGCCCYAGGCAGGTATCATTTAAAGAATGTTTTCCTCCTGAATTATTTATTAGTGGCTTTTGAGAAAATGCAGTACAGGAAGAAATAAATAAAGATGTAGTGTTTCTCATATCTCTTTGTTATTGTATATATTTTACTGAAAGCTACAATACCTACATAGCATAACAAAGCATAACATTTTTGTTTGTGTGCCAGTACCCACAGGACAAGACGAAAGATGTCAAAATGCCTGCAGAGTTGCGAATTAACATTTGGCTGGGGCTCAGTGCAGTTGAAAAGAAGTTTAATAGCTTTGCAGAGGGAACATTCAGTGTTTTTGCAGAAATGGTATGTCCATCATTGCCTTCTTATTTAAACTTGGATGTGAGTGTTGGGAATTCAGTGCAGTTGGAACTTTTTGAATTTCTTTGCATGCTGRACAGAGAGTAGTGTTTATTATAAGGAAACAAGTAGACCCCATTCAAGSCAATTAATGATTGAGTCCATTGTGTCTACCAGATGAACTTCAGCAGGCCAGATTCTGAACTGGTACAGTCAGGTACAAATCTGACTAACTCCAGTGATTTCAAAGACATTTATTTTAGATTTTTATCAGTGTAATTAAGATTAAGAGCTAAGCCATTATGTTTTGGCATGTGAATAACTCCTTTTTTTTTTTAATTGCTTCTTCCCTTCTACAAATTGTRCTTGGATACGAGTGGTTTTGCTTAATAATGGTTCTTTTGTASCAGTGGAAAATTTAGTGTTGCTGACAAAGGCTATAATATGATAACATTTCAATGAGAAGAAATTAACAAATTCAGAATACAAATGCTTTAAATAGTCCCACTGCCTATAATAGAGGTGTTGGATGGTAATGGTAAGTATCAGGTGTGTTTTATATGCCACATCACCTATTGCTGCATATAATCTAGTATCAGGAAAATAAATAATAAAGACATTTTTACATAGGTGCCATGTCAGCATGGCATCTATGCTTAAATATTTAGTAGTTGCTTAAAGCAATGGGTGTTCAAAGCCATTATTTAAATGTGCATTTTAAGAGGATGTTGAATGTGTTGGTCTTCAACARTCCAGCAGTTTTGCAGGAATAAGGGCAGAAAACTTCAGACCATCATAAACTACAAATAAACCTAGGAAGGGAAATAGGCTACATAAACTGAGCTGACACCAGAATCATGCCCCTGGTAGCTACTATGGATTTTAATTCAGTTCTTCATTTTACAAGAGAAAATATTTTAATAGGAGATTTGAGATGGAARAGAATGACGGAATCATGCATTTGGGGAACAGAAGGAACTTGTTTGAATAATGTAACAGAGCTTTTATTTTGAAAAAAACTTACTGTAGTTGTAGGGAGGCCTGACATTGAGAAGATTGTTTATCAGACAGCACAGAAGAAAATGAAAGAAAGAAATTAGTGATGGCATTGCAGAGTAATGTGGAAAGGAAGTACTTAATTTCAGAGAAAGGAAATTGATAGTAAAACATTTCAGTTGCAATAGTCACATATTTTTTTTTTCTCCTGAAAGCTGTTTATTATTACTAAACAATAATTATGACAATGAACTTTTGCTTTCTTCCCACAAAGTATGAAAATCAGGCTCTCCTTTTTGGAAAGTGGGGTACCTCAGGACTTGTTGGTCGCCACAAGTTTTCCGATGTTACAGGAAAAATCAAGCTGAAAAGAGAGTACTTTCTACCCCCAAAGGGCTGGGACTGGGAAGGAGACTGGATGGTTGATCCTGAAAGAAGGTCAGACTTTTTTAATTTTTTGCAGGTAGGAATAAAGGCATTTATGATGTTGAGTAAAGGCTCCTCTCTGTTTTCTTGGATGAGAAAGAGATTTCAAGCTGAATGTTCTAGGACAGTAAAAACCCTGCAGTAGTCAAAGCCAGTTAATAGTGCTAAAATTAACGTTACATTTTTAAAGTTAAGCAAAACGAACAACAGAAAGAAGGCATTAATTTCTGAGAACTTACAGTTTTGCAGTCCCCATGCTATGATGGCTATATTGATCATATTCTCTAGGTATCAGTGCTTCATCTTTTAAAAAGGCATCATGATAGTGTTTCATGCCTAGGAAGATACGGTGGGGTTGACTCGTGCCTGTGTGAGATTCACAGATCCTACTGTGACAGATTCAGACAAGACTCCTGGGTTGGTGTTTCATCCCCAGAAGGAAACTTAACCCTGGAATCCAGTATAAAACTGCAATTCATCCTGTTGCAACGCCATTACAGCATTTGCATGGGCATTCACAAGCACTGGCTGGTTTGTGTGTGTTTATTCATTAAATGTTGAKAAGTTCCATTGTCATCACTAAACAATTAACACAGGTGATTTCTCAAACTGAAGTTGTTTGAGGCAGTTGTTTTCAGTAGAAGGTTGAGGTGCCAGGTGACAGCTCCTCCCCTGGCACACCAAATTCATGAAGTGTCAGTCTTTCCTCAGCTCTAACAGGTTCAGTCTTGCTCTGCCGAGGTTTTCAGCGCTGGAGTTTTGCCAGTGTTGCCACACTTTAAACCAGACTGGATACATTATTTGTTTCATAAACAAAAGCCACCATGAGAAAGAGACTGTTTTTTTTTTTGTTCCTAAAAGAAAATACTTGSCCTATTTTAAATTCTTGTGTTCTGATGATGAAAAAGATACAGAAATGCTGCTACAGAAAAACTGTGCAGGGAAAGATATGTGCTATTACTTGATCCATATTAAAATTTTATGAGTTGTAGGTATGAACAGAGAGGAAGTTTGTTTATATTAAATTAATAGTTTGTATTTCAGTGAACAATATGACAGGAGGAAAAGCAGTGACATGGAGGTATTTTCTCAGATGATGGAGAAACCTCTTCTGTTGAAATGCATAATTTGGCCATGCAGCTGCTTCCAGKGGGAGATGATCTGTGGCTGGATTTGGCCAGCAAATGGCACTGTGGAACGCACTTTGATGCCTTCTGAACCTCAGTGAATCACCAAGGGAAAGCAAAAGGCTTTCGTCTGATTTAATGTTCACCTATTTTTTTTACTTGCAAATTAGAAAAATATTAGCCAGCTGATTGCTTGCCTTGCCAACAGCATAAATGGAAACAAAATTAAGTACATTGCCAAATTTTAGTGCATACGTTGATGCGTGTGTTTTAGAGATGCATCCAACTATCATATGCAGTTCAGGTCTCCTATGCTTCTGTATATGATGTATTTTCTTATTCCAAGAGGACGTATTGAAAGCAGATCTTGARTAAAACAGCAATTAAACATTCCTGCTAGTCACTCATATTTATGAGTAATGCTCTTCCTATTGCTTACTGCTACTTGAGTTTCTTTTGTGGTTTTTTTCCTTCATATAGCTGGACAATCCAGAATRCCACCATGTGTGTGCATTCTGTACTGTTTCTGTATGTTCTCTGTGGTGAACTGAAATAGGTTTACCTTATTGTATTTTTTTGGGGTGTGAAGTTTGTTGACTGAAGCTGATGCTGGTCATACTGAGTTTACTGATGAAGTMTATGAAAATGAGAGTCGCTATCCTGGAGGAGAATGGAAAGCATCTGAAGAGAGCTTCACAGATGTGGTGAGATTTAAATTTTTCACTGGATAAGCGAAAGAGAAGGAGTACTATGTTTTGCTACACAGTGTATTTACTAATGCACAAACCTGTTATATTTTCCTTGCATAAAAGAATGGAGAAAAAGCCCCACCCCCACGTGAATTCACRTGTCCTTTTGGATGGGCGTGGGAAGATGATGCTTGGAAATCCGAYTTAAATCGAGCAGTGGATGAACATGGTAAGATTTACTGTTGATCTGCTGATTATTAGGACAATCTGCTGTAGTTATAATGGAGGAGGACACATGTCAAAACTGTGGGAATATCCTAAGTATCATAGTGATTAACCTATGGAAAAAATACGAAGGAAATATTTGGTTAAAGTTGGTTAAGGAATCAGATAATATGATATGGAGAAAGTGTTCACTGTCTGCATCTGTTTCTATTTCCATTTTAATGGATTGTAGCAGCAGTTTAGAGGTTTTTAGAGCAGTCAGAAGCTTGAGACCTGAAACCTCTGTAATTTCACTAAGAGTATGTGGCAAAGCCAGGTTTGGATCTGTCTGGTAATTTACCTGTGAGCCTTTAGTCACCAAGTAATGCTAAGAAGTGAATCAGGAGATCTGGGGACTAAAGGAAGTGGGGAACCAGTTTATGTCAGTCAGACACCACACTAGAGTGGCAAGGTTTCCAATATTGCTGAGGCAGAATAAAAGCATTGATTTTGTGGCAAAGGAGCCATGCAGACTGATCAGGATTAAATGTTGGTTATTAGGCAATYCTGAAATGAAAACCACTTCAAAATCTTTTTGTGAAGAGTCAGGTGCCTGCTRGACAGTGATTTTCAGATTAGATGTTCTACTAAGATGATCAGAACAGATGCACAGAACGTTTAACTCATATTAAAAATTAAGGATTAGTTTTTCTTTCAGTGAAACATGAAAATGGGATATCAACATCTGGAAAAACAAGAATGCAAAGAAAAGAACTTAYATTTGTTTTAATGTTGAGATKTTTATAGTCACATATATTACAACAAAGCATTATTATAAAATGCCAGCAGTGGYCCACTGCCTTTTGGGCATTTAGGGTCTGCAGTGCTGAATAGTCTTGTGTGATAAAGCTTCATCCTCTGTGGGTACAGTCACTCTATTCCCCATCCTTTTCTTCTTTGTATCTCGCTTGTATTTCTGAAAATATACCAACTCATCAATTCTGTTGTAGGATGGGAATATGGAATTACTATTCCTCCAGACACTAAACCCAAGTCATGGGTTGCTGCAGAGAAAATGTACCACACCCATCGACGACGAAGACTGGTGCGGAAACGTAGGAGGGAACTGTCTGAAGGAGTGACAGCTGGAAGGGTAGGAAAAGAGAGATCCACTCATGGCCTTGCCAATGTAATGGAGTCTCTTTTTTGAAAAAAATAATCTGCAAGAGGTTACTCATTGGCTGAGTAAAGAAAAAAGTAATACCAACCAAAAAAAATCTCGAACAACCTTTTATGTTTTCATTATACTCCCTTTCTTTATCTATTTGTACATTGATRTTTCTGATTTTGGTTTTTGAGGGGGTTTTTAGGCCTGCCAGAGCAAGCACTGCTCTTTTTCACTATGGTTACACAACACTGTGTGTTAMAGAATTTATATCTTCTAGGGAGCATCATCATATGAAGATCAGGAAGGATGGGAATATGCTTCCTTGATTGGCTGGAAATTTCACTGGGAACAACGTAGTTCTGATACTTTCCGTCGGAGACGATGGAGACGGAAAATGGCTCCCTCAGAGACACATGGTGCTGCAGCCATCTTCAAACTTGAAGGTGCTTTGGTAAGGGACAGAATATCAAAAATAACTTTCAAAGGTCAATCTGTTAATTTGCAGTAAATAAACAAGTATATCAGCCATTGTTAAACTAATATATAACTGAGAAGATAATGCAGTGTATATTGTTTTAATTGTTTAGTTTGAAAGGTACCATCAAAGTTGGGGCAGAGACTCTTGTATTATTATTAATTTTTTATATTTTGTATTACATATAAAATATCATATATCCCATTCTATATMATTTATTGTTTATGTTACTTTTTTAAATCTTCCTTATTACTTTATTTTTCCATTTTTTTTCTATATATAATTTCAGGGAGCTGACACTAGTGTTGATGACGGAGAAGGGAAGAGTTCAGACAAAACCAAGGATTCAGCTACAAAGGTGTTTGGTGCCAATACACCGATGGTTTCCTGCTATTTTGACAGTAGGTTCTTTAACAATTCCTTCCTCAAAAATCTTGACTGTTTTATTTTAGTCTCAAACAGAATTGTGGTTTACATTTAGCTTTATAAGCATCCTGTAGTAATTACTACCAGACCCTTGACTAAACCTTATTTAAGTTATTAAAAGAAAAGTTACAATTAGTCTTTTCAGTATTTCAGTCCACTGTCACACAGATATTTTTAAAACCTGTATGGGACAGGAATTTCAATACTAAATTTAATTATTTTGTTGGTTCAGGTCACTTAACCAGCTCAGTGCAGGATCAGACAATGCCTGGCCCAGACRAAGCAGTACCATGTAGTTGAGTTGGCAAAGTGAACAAAACTGTAACTTTGCCAACCTGGATTGGTTTGAAATGCTTTGTAATCACTGTAATGTGAATCACAAAAGCAGGGATGTTGAGATGGGAAGCACCAGTGCTAGTTAACAGGAATAGAGGCCAATCCTGCCACCTGACATCCTTTGTGAGGAGCTCTGACTGGAACTTGTCTTTATTTGAGCTCTGCATAACTTTATCAACTTGCTGGGAATGGGTATCTAAATCTTAAATATTTCAGAGCCTGGGGAACATTGTTGAAGTTTCTTTTCAATAATGGTCACAGTCAGAGGAAAATGGCACTTTTTCTTGCTAGGGCTTAGAGGTTTCAGCTCAAGGAGGCTGTGTAGTGGTTTCGATTTTTTTCAAGGGCTGAAAGGGTTAGACCTGACATCTTTTAAAGAAAAAATGATAACTTAGCCCCATGCTGTCCTGGGTTTGGGCCACTCACATCTTCTTTTTAAGCTATTCCACCATACCTTCAGTCATTTATTTTTGAAAATATTTTAACCAAAGGAATCGAGTTGCAATTGGAATAATTTTCTAGAGTTAAGAGCTAAAAATGTCAAACAGGACAGGTACCCAGGACCTTGGAAGTGCTATAGTGAATACTTAAAATAAGCACAGGAATGCTCGGTTCTTGATTCTCTTTGGATGAGCTAGATTATCACACTGTTTCAAACAGAAATTTTTGAATGAAAGGATTTTTAGATGATCATATGGTGAAAAAAGCCCAAATAGCAGTAGTTGTTTGTTTGGGTTTTTTTTTAAGTCCTGCACTTTGTGTTGGAACAAATGTTCTCAGGYCCTAGCTCATCACATGAAAAGCAAAAATTTGACTACAGAGCTTGTGCTAAAATATATAAGRCATTTATATAAACTCAAAATATCTGCATTACAGAAAGGAAGCCTGTATAATGCAGCTGAACTGTTTTTATTTATTTGATRCAGGAGTATATACTTACCACCTTCGCTGTTACGTCTACCAGGCAAGGAACCTCATGGCTTTAGACAAAGACAGTTTTTCAGGTATGGAAAAATCCTGCTAAAGGTACAGAAAACCCACTTTTGCCATGAACTAATTGTTTGATTTATTTGGATGTAGAATATTTTAACTCCTTAAGGTCTGTGCATAGGTCCCAGCTGCTGAAACTGCTGTTTTCTGAAATGAGGAGCATTTTGTACAGCTGCCTGTGTGTGTTTGGTCTTATTTCAATATGCAACACTTAAAAGCAATGTGAACAAACAATTATAAATGTCTCTAAATTGCATATGTGTAATTCAGCACAGGCACCTCAGATGCAGTCRTACATAAACTAGCTCATCTATGTTTTATTTTCCTCTAAAATTAGTTTGAAGAATTAGTCAAATTTTGTAAAACTCTGATCATGTACCTTGTCAGAATCTATTGAAACTGACCTAAAGATAACCTTTAAAATTGCCTTTAGTCCTTTAGTAATTGCAATTTGTACAGGAAACATTAATGACCATAATCAGATACCTTCTACAGAGCTCTTGATGATCTAAAGGCTTGCCAAATACTGGGCTTAGACCACTTTAATCACTCAGCTGGTTCACAAGAAGAGGTTGCTATAAATAAACATGTTTGAAACCAATCCTTGATCTGAGCACTACAGCCTGGGAGAATTCGTTGTTTGGCAACTAGTCAGAACTAGAATTATTTCTYTTTATTATTTATGAGACTGTACAGTTGTATGTCAATGGAGATAACAAAAMAGAGTTTCTACAGACAAGATTTAAGGCAAGATTAGTATAAACAGTGTTTCATTTTAGTTTTCTGGTTCTCTTTCTGCTTTGCAACRTATTTTCTCATTTTCATTTATTACTCTGTTAATCAAAGCTTGTATAAAGGAAGTGATTTAGTAATCAAATGGAAATTGCTCTATTAAATGTAAATTATGTATATGTGTTTTTATTTTACATTGAGTGGCTTACAGAACTGGGAACAACAGTAGAAAAACAACGTATATTTGATAAAAACTGTGCTTGTGTGCCTTAGGGCTTGATGTGGTTTTGTTTGCCTGTAACRCTGTGCTTTCAATCTTTGTATGATATTTCAGATCCATATGCTCACGTTTCATTCCTCCATCAAAGCAAAACAACTGAGATCATTCATTCAACTCTAAATCCTACATGGGACCAAACTCTCATATTTAATGAAATTGAGATCTATGGGGACCCCCAGTCAATAGCCCAAAACCCACCTAATGTTGTTATTGAACTTTTTGACAGTGACCAAGTGGTAGGTGTAATCTTTCTACCCTGCTTGCTTTTTGATTTATTTATATTAGTTGACAATACATTAATGGCTATTACTGCTATTTTTTTGCTGCAGGGTAAAGATGAATTCCTTGGAAGAAGTGTTTGTTCCCCCATGGTCAAATTAATCCCAGAAGAGGATATCACACCRAAACTGCTCTGGTATCCTGTAATAAATAATGGCAAAGCTAGTGGAGACATTCTTTTTGCTGCAGAACTTATTCTGAGAGACAAGGTATATATTTCTCTTTTTTGTGTGTATATGTAATATAATGAGACACAGTACTTATTCTTTCACAGTGAGACATTATGTGAAGAACTGTCTTAATACTTGCAAGGTATTTCATCAAAGGAAGATGGGAGAAACTAATACTCATCTTTGTATCTTAACAGGGGGGTACCAACCTTCCAATTCTTCCATCACAAAGGGCACCAAAGCTTTACATGGTCCCTCAAGGAATCAGACCAGTAGTTCAACTCACTGCTGTTGAGGTATGGTTACTCTTAAACTGAATAAAAGTACCATCTTCTCATCCTGTAGACAGTATTGTGTAAATACAGCTTGTGTATTTACTCACAGAAACCAAAAAAATTCGTAGTGAAAATGTAAGTGTTTATAAATTTCACTGTTTCCCTTAATTTTCCCAGGACTAGAACCTTGAAATATATTGCCAGACACATTTTATTATTGAAAAGACTTCATTTCTTCTTTCCTATTGTCTAAGTATTATATTTATTGATATCCCTTCCCACTTTTGCTTATACTGGATTTTATTTTACAGATTCTGGCCTGGGGGCTGCGAAATATGAAAAACTACCAGCTGGCACCAGTTATGTCTCCAAGTCTCATTGTGGAATGTGGAGGTGAAATGGTGGAATCTGTGGTGATCAAAAACCTCAAAAAGACACCGAATTTTCCATCTTCTGTTCTCTTCATGAAAGTTGTACGTTACAAAAACTTACATACCAGCTGTGTAAAGCAAAATAAGTTGCCCCATAGTTTTAAAGGTCAAGGACTTGTTCTGAATAGAAAAACTCTCACAAYCTTTTTTGATTTACCATGAGCAATTTGTGAGCCCAGAAACAGTAACAAAGATCATGTAAAATGTCTGTACAGTCAATGGTAAATTGCATAATTTTAKATGCACAATCCAGTGCAGTGTATAATTTTTTTTATTTGAGAAGACATYGATTTACCTGTAGATGTTTTRCCACATTTCTACTGCTACAATGGRAGCCATGAGTCAAGAAARTTCAGGATTTGGGGCAATTAAGATTATTCTTACTCGTTCTTATTTACTCTTAAGATTAGAACTTTTCATTCACCATATAGCCATAGARYATAGTAGTTCAATATTGAATAAACAGCTCTAATTTAGGGGGAAAATCTTATTTTTTCTTTCTCTTCTGTTTGCATTGTAAAAAAAACTTCTAACCTTCTATTTTTAGCTTTTGCCAAAAGAGGAGTTATACAGTCCATCTCTTGTTATTAAAGTAATAGACCACAGGCCATTTGGACGGAAGCCCATYGTGGGACAATGCACTATTGATTTACTGGAAAGGTTTCGCTGTGACCCCTACACTACTAAACAGGACATTGCACCACAACTGAAAGGTAGAAAACTGGAAAATGAGAAGTTCTACTTTCTTGTGAGATGCTAGAATTACCTGCCTTCGGTGTTTGTTTACTCTCAATGCTGTACTGATGAATAGCCATCTTGTGTTGTGTACTTAGTTGGAGATAATGTTATCTGAATGGAAAAACATCCAACAGAGTATTCATTACTGTAACATTCTCTGAAGTGTAAGAGGGTGTAATGTAAAGGCAAATCCACTCTCAGACTTGATGGGCTCATTCCCTGAGATTCSTCTTTAGTACAAACTTGGAAGTTAACTAGCTGCAGATCATCTTTCCACTAGTATCAAAGTAATGATCCAATATTCCAGCAATTATGGTCTGAATACAATGCTGACATTTCCTCTTTATTTTTTCACATTTTAGTCTTTCTTTTCATTTTAAGTCTGTATATTTGAAAAATATTTGCATATCCTGCACAAAAATATTTTGTCTGTTTTAGCAAAAAGTCGCAACCAATTGCTTCATTTAGAGGATCAAACATATGGYAAATGAATTATTTTACATCTTCTGTAACTGTCTGGATTTCAAATCTGATGAAACTGTTTAGTAAGATATTTTTCCTACACCATATTGCCTTAATAAAACCTTTGGCTTACAGTTAGTCTGCTCTCTGCTGCACCTCGCCAGGATACAATAATTGATATGGAAGACACGCAGCCACTGCTAACAGCTCAGGTAATCTTTGAAATTTGATACTTGACTTTGTTCTTAAGATCTCTGATTTCTGAGGAACTATCTAGACAGCAAAGTTGTCAGAAACATATGCAACTCTCTGGAAAACCAGATGGAATAAAGTTCCTCGGTGACAGGAAAGCGATGGAAATATGTTAATCATTTTAACCTTTGTTTTCATATAGTAAACATCAAACTATAGCATTTTGTGCTTGGCAAAATTTACCAGTATCTTAAGAATTAATTCACTTGTTCAATAGCCACTGAAAGCATGTGATAGAACATTACCCAGTTCCCAGTGATGGTGGGTAGAACAGCCTGATTTTGCAGACTGAGCAGTTCTAGGTAAAGGATTTAGAAATGGGTGTATGCTCTGGTCCTTCAGCCGTTCATTGTATTTTTTACCTTGAAGCCATTCAAATCTAATACCACTGAAACATTTTTTTTTTTCTGTACTAACACTTATCTTCTTTCCTTTTCTGTTGTGCCTTGTCTCTTTACTGCTCTGATTCTTTCGGGACCACAACAATTCAGTTTTACTTTCCAGGTAAAAAATAATTCTGCTTGCAGAATGTTGCTCTTGAGTTGAAACATGCCTGAAGACAAACTACATTTTCACAGAAAAAAATGTCAATTCTTTTAGGACTGTAAAATGTTTCCCTTGCCTAAAAGGTGTTTATATAAATTTTTGATGGCCTGTTATATTAAAGGAAGCAGAAAAGTTATGCCCTTTAGTATAGAGCAGTTTTGCAGGCTTTTAATCTACAAGTTTGACTTTTGAAAATGCAGAATATTTTACATTGTTACACAGGTCCCAAAGTAAATGCTACTGAATTTTAATTTTCMCACTCTTACTGCTATTTGAGTATATTGCATTGATTGATTGCATTGTTATTCCTTTATCTCTTCTTCTTAACATCATCAGTTTAAGATTCTAATATAAATATATCATAGACCATGATCTTATGATTACTGTCATCATACATTTGTCCTTAATATTTAATTTTGAACAGTCTCTAACTTTTACCTGAAATGCTCTTTCTCTTCTGATATAAGTGGTATATATTCTAATACAAGCTGGAACAGAGAATTTCTATTTCCTTTAAAAAATATTATAAGGAAAAATACTTGGAAAATGAAGAGGACTTAGCACTTCAAAGTCACTGGTGAAATAGAYTCTATCGGTGAAATTTCTTTCAATTACAAAGGGAAAATTTTAAATACTACATAAGCAGAAACACAATTTCTTTGAGTTTGACATCACCCAAGCCAAATATAACACTTAGATACAGTGATAGCAGCTGTATTAGAGGAATAAAAATTCAGAACAATCCAAACTGATATAAGTACAATTTCGGAAAGTTAAGTGCTGTGCAGACAACACCCTGAGGGCACAAAATGCCAGAATTTCATCAATTACATTCCAATTTCCAGTGTTTAAGCAGTATGTCAACAGCACTCGGCAAAATGGCTTCTCCAACAGCAGTGCATGTATGTACCAAACTAATGCATGCAGGTGACCAGGACGGGCTGGGTGGGGAGGAACATGAACCTGATGGGGCCTTGGGGAACTTCTCTGGGCACTTCTGCCATTGAGAGATTTTGGAGGAGATGATGCTCAAAAGTCCAGAATGATTAGTTATAATAAAATATTAAGGTGTCCTTGTTCTGGAAGTCTTACTATGCACATACAATATGCATGAACTACTAAAAAATTACTTAGTGTGTCAGCCTACTTAAAATCTGTGTAATAAAAGCACAAAAATAAACAGGAATTATTTCATCACACTGGAAATATTTAAACTTTGTTTAGAAGTCTACTTCCTGGAAAATAAAATTGCAGTTAAAAAATTATAATTCTGACTTTTCTAGGGATCAACTGCATCTTAGGTCTTTTTCCATAATTCAAAAATACTCCAAAAATTAACAGTTAAGTGTTAATGCCTTGACAACTTCACGTATAACAAGCTACAGTGAGGTCACTGGGTACATTTTGAAAAGGACAKTAACATTACATTGTTTTTACCATGTGAATATTTCACTCCAAAATCTCCAATTCATCATATGGCATTTTATTCTGTGTTTTGGCATTCTGTGAGCACATCCTGATTACAACTTTCAGAAACAATCATATCCAAATATTGAAGACTATTATTTGCTCTGGGAATTTTTAAAGAAGATCTTAARGTTTTGATTTATTTTTCTCCTTAACTACTTCTTCCCAAAACTACCAAGTGCATTATTTCAAGAGACATTCRAAGATATATCAAGTGAAAAACAAATACAAACCTAAAACGTAACCCCTGAGTCAAACTCTTCCAACATTATGCTTTGATGAAGGATTCAGAGCTCTGCCCAGTATATTTTGTGAAAAGGCTTTAAATTGGGAGTTTAAATTATGATTGCATAATTATGCAAGCTAGCTTTCTCATTGTCAGCATTACAAGCCAGTATTTAAACAAACTGAAATTTAAATGTGGCAAACCATTCCAAATTACCACATGAGTTCTGCTGTTAAGTTTTGCAAATCACTATTGATGTGTTTTCTGTAAAAAAAAAGTCATTCTGTCTTTAGTAAATGACTATCCCATGCAAATCTGAAAAAATATGCTGTATTTCTGATTTGAAGGTAGACAAGACTAGTAAAATACAGTAGACCTGAACACCCCAGCAAAATAATTACTTAGGAGAACAGAAATGGGGTAAATGAGAATGATATACCAGAGTGATCTCCTYACCTGTTGATGCATTTGGCTTGTGTTCATAAAATGTTTTGCATATTTCTTCTGCTTTGCACAAAAAATCATTGCTAATGCTTTAAATGAAAACACAAGGCATAGTGTATAAAAAGTAGCACAAATAATACTTGCTAATCATGGTTTCCAGACAGGATGCATGGTGCTTGCTTTTAATGGGTCATGATTAGGGTTTCTGTGATTTAACAGGTGAAGCATTTTGGATTGTGCACATTGTTTTTACACTTATATAGATAAATCTGTAGATACATAGAGTGGTTGCTACTGTACTTTACAATTCATCATTTTTTTCAGACTCCTGAAAATCCCCAACCTGTAAACAATTGTTAAATAATAGTAGGAGGAAAAGGGGAAAATGTTGAGCATTGGCAAAATATTTTATAGAGAAGCAAATAGTTATAAAAGGGAAAAAACCCTCTTGAATCTTACGTGTGTGAAATTCGTTTGGAAATCTCTGGAAAGGGTTCTGTTTTGTAACTACTCTTGGGAGCATTTTTCATCTGAAATAAATCAGATCCAGTGATCATCTGTGCAGCCACAGATGAAAGTGGRGAATGATGCTACTGTGAAAACCAGTAAATAGAATCCAGACTGKAACACTTCAATGATAGAATAATAATCCAAATTCCTCTCAGTTTTGCTTTATTATGTGAAGAACAAAGCACAGGGTGATAATGTCTTACAGTCCTGAAAACCTCCCTTTTGAAATGTATATCTATATACGCTCCAGTTCAATATTGAGAACATTCAGCTTTTCTGACAGCAGAAAAAATAATCAAGTTAAACACATGGTGTCTGAGTATCGTTCAAAAGCACTTCTAAATTATTGATGTTAATAACTTACTTCATAGCATGCTTACTATATGCAAACCTCTAAACATTTAAAGCCTATTTTACTGTATAAAATTCTATAAATCATATCCTTACCATTGTTTTTATTTTGCTCTTTTTTTTTATGACTTGATCTTCATGAGCAGCTTACAGAAAAGGTAAAGTATACTACTTTAAAAAATCTATGCATTGTTTCTTCAGTTGTAAACCAGTATATCAATAATGTCTATAAATTAGCATTTTAAGCATGTGGGTGAGAACAGTAATCTCTGAAAGTGTTTAATATAAAACATACAGTGAACTTGTAAAATGGTAAATTTAAGAAAAATATGCAAGATTGAAATACGATATATATATATATAAATAAATATGTATTTAAAAACCTATATATTAAAAAACCCAACAAATCCAGATTAGGCCAAACAAACCCTCACCTTTAATGATCTGCATAATATTTTCAGAWTCTCTCTAAGTCCAAACAATCTTTAAAAAAGAATCAGATTTACACAGTGCATGAATACTATTCATTCGGTACATTCATAGCAAATAAATGCTATTCACTACTATGGGAAGTCAGTTTTCAGTGGCAAATAATTTATTTTATTATGCAATTCCGTGGACACAAAAAGTAGCACTCTCTTAAATAGTGATTATCAGGCTTAAAKAAATAAAAATAGAAAATAACGACCAGAAACACTGTATTAGTGGATTGTATAGCTTGCTAGTAGCTCCGTTCCATGAGGCTTATTGAAGTACTATTTTTAAGAGGGCAAGACCCAACTACTYATTTTCAACTGCATTTGGTTAACAATGAGGTAGATCTGCAACTGCCTTAATTATTACATTTTTATTTTCTTTCAGATAAGGCTTTAATATTACCTAATACTAAGCTTTGGAGTATATTATTTGTTACTATGATTAACTGTTCATTATTTTTGCTGTACAGTAGGATMTGAGAGAGGCTCTATCTCCCAATAAAAGCTTTTTTTATTTGCTTTTCTTTAAGGAGGAAGAAATTGTTGATTGGTGGAGCAAATTTTATGCTTCAATAGGAGAACACGAAAAATGTGGMCAGTACATTAAAAAAGGATATGACACTTTGAAGGTATTGCTCAGGATATAATAAGAATATATTTCAGAGTTTATGGGCCCAAGACCTGATCAGAATTGTCCCCCCYTTTTTTTTAAATGCTCTTCAAAATTTAACAATACATGATCCTCTATAAAGGTTTTTTACTAATTCATGTGATGAAATGAAGGTTTTAAGAAGATATCTTTGCTTCTCTYCTGCTTAACTACACTTATTAAGAGRTGGATTAATAGTTTAATCTTACCTTCACTCAAAGAGCATTTTACTCTCAATTTCTTGGGTGCCAGACAGATCCTAAATAAACATACACATTAAGAAAAGATGAGCACAGAGAACAGTACTTTTACTGTTTCTTGGCTAAAATTTGAAATGAGACTACTTCATTTTTTATCTAATACAGCTAACAAAGGTAGTAAAGATAAGCTTATGACATGCTACTTACTCTTGTTTTTAACCAGGCCTAATAAAGCTTTATCACGTGTTCTCCAAACCAGGCCTAATAAAGCTTTATCACGTGTTCTCTTCTTCCACTTTGATATAAAAATAAGAATAGTTCCAAAAGCTTTGGAACTATAAAGCTAAATATTCTATCAAACATAATATGCTTTGCAGTGCCACTATGGTGGAGCTGATATGTATGATAATTTCTAAACTTTGCTTTTTTCTTTTTCCAAGGTGTATGACTGTGAATTGGAAAAAGTAACTGAATTCAATAACTTAACAGACTTCTGTGACACATTTAAACTGTACAGAGGCAAAACTGAGGACAGTGATGATCCATCAGTGGTCGGGGAATTCAAGGTAAATTTCAAATAGCAGGCAACTAGCAAATGCTAGTTGCAGTCTTGTATGTAAGTGGTTATTCAAGTGGATCTATGTGCAAGTATTTCAGCTTAAATATGGATGTGTGCATTAGTAAGGGCAACAAATGTTAGATGCAGGCACATCTTTTTCAAACAAAGTACAGCTACACATTGCTCACACTAAATGTGCTACATTTGAATTTAAAATACATATCATTCCTGCTAATGTAACCTTCCCTGGTACCCATGGGATAACCTTCCAGATAACCTCCTGAACAGGACTAAAGTTATCCAAAGTGCATTTTTAGAATTAATTTGGAAGAGGTATTTTATACTATTTATGTGTTTCTGTGATGTTTATAGATTAAAATTATGCTAGTGTAGATAAAACCAACCAACCAACCAACCAACCAATCCCTGAACCTTCAATGATGGTTTTGGAGGGAGAAACAAAATATTTGTTACATATTTTCATTTGGAGCAAAACCGAGTAATTGTGTTGACACCAAAACAGCTGAATTGAGGATATAACCTTGCCTTTTAGTAAGTCTTAATATCCAAAACCCACGGAAGCAAAACAAAAGATTTCTAAGTCACTGTGGATCAGGCTATGATTTTGCTATTCCTGTATGAAACAGGGTTTGTATATGTAGGATAAATAAGAAAAAACAGACTTAACAGAGTGACTTTTCTACATTTATCTTGACTGAGTCTTTATGCTATTTTTTAGGGCTCCTTTAAAATCTATGCGTTGCCGGACGATCCCACTGTCCCAGCCCCTCCTCGGCAGTTCCGGGAGCTGCCGGACAGCGGGCCCCAGGAGTGCATCGTGCGAATCTACATCGTCCGAGCTCTGCAGCTCCAGCCCCAGGACAACAACGGGCTGGTGAGGCTCTGCTTTTGCAGTGTCTGTCAGCTAACTGCTCCAGCATACTTTACATAAAGATAGTCTTGATAATTATTTCCTAACAACATTTTTTTTCTTATTTTAAATAGTGTGATCCTTATATAAAAATATCTCTGAGTAAAAAAGTAATTGAAGACAGAGATCATTATGTGCCTAATACCCTCAACCCAATTTTTGGCAGGTAACCTACTTTTTTGTATTTTCAATTTACTGTATTTTAGAACGTTTTCCTATTTTTTAAGGTAAACCATTACTTGAAATATGCAGTGCTCTGTTCATAGTTGTATAATGACAGTTAACTGTAACGAAAATTGCATAAGGCGTTTCCCTTTGAAATGATTGCAAAAMCACAGATGTTTGGCTAATCTATAGATTTTCTTTGTCACATGGGTAAATGCMCAAAGTAAAACAATGTGTGTATCTTAAAATCATCCTGTGTTAGGCACAGAAGAATAACAAAATATGCTTATAGAATATGGAAAAAGTTTTAACTCTGAAAACTAGATGGATCTCATGAATAATCAGCTTAACATGCATTCCCAGTACACTGGTCTTTCCACCAAAAGTTAATGATACTATTTAAATATATATATATAAAAAAATACTAGTTAGGGATGAAAAGTTACATCATCTGCATAATTACTATGAAATTCTGGTTCTGGTTTGGTGTTCAGAGTTGGAGGAGATTTTGATAAAATAAAAAAGTTCAGAGAAGAGGACTAGAAGGATTATAAAGGGTTTGGAAAGTAACCTTTGCAGGGATGGACTGCAGGTTTTCAATCGTTCAGATTATGCAAAGAAATAGATGGTGAAGATACTTATTTCAGACAAAAAGTCACTTCCCTTCTCAGTCCAAATTCAAGCTGCTGCACAGGAAACACCTAAATAATACCCTGTGCAGAAAGAAAGAGGTAATAACGAAGGGAGTACAGATTAAATTACTAATAAGTACTAATAGAAATTGGATCATGAATGGTAACTACTGCTAGATTTATCAGCACTGGAAGCACCCTTTTAGTATCTACTAAAGGCTGTTGCTCAAAATTAAACTAATAAGTGGGGTTTTTTTAAGCTGAAAAATAAGAAGCATTGCTAAAATGARCAATAGCAATAATGGGGATTTTTATGTTTAGAATGTATGAACTCAGCTGCTTCTTGCCTCAAGAAAAGGATCTGAAAATTTCAGTCTATGACTATGACGCACTGACTCGTGATGAAAAAGTGGGAGAAACCATAATTGATCTTGAAAACAGATTCCTTTCTCGTTATGGATCTCACTGTGGCATCCCAGAGCAGTACTGGATGTAAGTAATTTTGTCAGTTGAAAATCTAAATCTAYAAGACCTACTCCCCAGTCTCTAAAAAAACCTTGATACTAGGGTTAAAAACAATGCCCTGGCTTCTCAAGGATATTTGTTGTGCTCCTTCTATTATCTAAATTCCAAGTGAAAATGTAAATCGTCAGAACAGCCTTGACTGAAAACCATGGCATCAAATATTTTAATTTTTTTTTTTAATACAGTAGTGTATGTTATTTCTGTCCAGAGAACTCACACTTAACAGGATTTTCTGACCTACTCATGGAGGCAAATATGAAAGGATCTGTTAATATAAATTATTTTGATATATAAAGAAAAAAGCACTCTGTCTTGGAAGGTAATTGAGCTGATACAAAATTATGTCACTGTATCGAACTCCAGTAGCCTCAATCTAGGCAGTTACAGTGCTGCTCTTTCTGAACAGGTTTAATAAATGTGTTTTACATGATGTGTAAATGTGTTTTACATGATGTGTAAATAGTGAATAATTTTAGGATATGTTTCTTTTGCTCTCATAAAAGTTCAGGTGTGAATACCTGGCGTGATCAACTAAAACCCACCCAGTTATTGCAAAATGTGGCCAGGTTTAAAGGCTATGCTCCTCCTGTCCTCTCTGAGAATGGCAGAARGATTAACTACGGGGGACGAGACTATACTTTGGAGGAAGCTGGTGAGCTTGTTCACTTATTTTATATGCATGTCTCAAATTCATACTGATAAAATATAAAACTTTTCAGTTATTTATGGAATACTAAAAAAACACCCTTATTTTTTCCAAGTTGAGCACATTTTTCTGTTAAATTTTAAATATCTGGTTTAAAACTTATTTTTTTWAATTCAAATGCAAATTCTAGTTCATGAGTCCCTGTTCTTTTCCCATTTTGTATTTTAGAAGCTAACAAAATCTTGCATCAGCATCTTGGTCCGGGTGAAGAGCGCTTGGCCCTTCATATCCTCAGAACCCAGGGTTTGGTACCTGAACATGTGGAAACCAGGACCTTATATAGCACTTTCCAGCCCAACATCTCCCAGGTACTGTGAACTTCCTTATTTGTGGTTTCTTGAAGGCAGAAATGAAGCTTTCCAGAGTTTATACCATGGTATTAGCAGTGTGGTATCACTCAGGGAAGAGGACTATGAATCATTATTGCTTGGCTGAAAGTGTAAAGCACATAAGTCTAGAAATACAATAAAATACAGTAATGTTTTGCCATTAAGACTTCCAAATGACATCTTAAACACTGACAGAGTGGGAAGTAGGGAAAATGTATCTGTTTGTTACTGAAATGAACTGGAATATATATTTATACCTTACCAGCAATAAAGGAGAAGCTCAAGAACTTCCTAGCTGCATCCAACAAATGAGACCAAACTTGTCCATTCTCTACAAGGTTCATAGGGGCAAGTTGAAACATGAATTCTTATATTAGACATCTCRGCTAGAAAGGAACAAAGGCTATTACTTTTCTGGCATTACCTGACTCACCAGTGGTGGGGTGTTTTYAAGAAAGTTTCTGTAGAAACCAGAAAACTTAGCTAAAAAATAAAGGGGCTATGACAAACCTATGTTCAACAAACTATCCCTCATCCATCTTCTTCACTGCTACAGGGAAAGCTGCAGATGTGGGTTGATGTTTTCCCCAAAAGCTTAGGACCACCAGGCCCCCCATTCAACATCACTCCCCGAAAAGCCAAGAAGTGAGTATTCCCCCATACCACAGCCTCTCTGACAGCCTTTACTGAGGCAATTCAACTCCTGCCCTAACCATCTCTCTTAGGTATATCTTGCGTGTGATTGTCTGGAACACCAAGGATGTCCTTCTGGATGAGAAAAGCATCACAGGAGAAGAAATGAGTGACATTTATGTGAAGGGGTAGGAGCATTCTCTCATGTAACACTTCCAAATGAATAATGTTCAGAATGTCTTGGGAATACCTTGACCATGGGTTTCAAATATCACTTGGTTCAGCCAAGTCAAACGCTAACCTCGGAGAAGTACAGCTGTGTTATGAGATAAAGCATGACCAGTTAATGTGTGGTGAAAGATGCCASAATTTCATCTCTTGAGATGGAGAGCAACTGAAAAGATACAGAGGTAGCTTTGCTGCTGAGTAACCTGGATTTTTAATTTTTACATTCTCTAGTCTTAATACTAAAAAAAACCAAACAGTAGGAATCAGAGAAATTTACTATTAGGCAGAACTAATTTCTCCCTAAAAAAAAGAACTGAGCAACTCACTGCTGATACAGCATTGGTATTTGATCAGAAATTAGTTCAGACATTCTTGTTTAGAGTGCCAAATTGGAATCAAACTGCAAAAGGGCATGAAGAGCTCCCCAGCCCTCTGTGAGCAACTCTTACAACTTACTGCAACCCCTTAATGACACAGAGTACAAACAGGCACCAGTGTACACCCACTACAAACACCACATAAATCTCTCCATGTTTTCAGATGGATGCCTGGCAATGAAGAAAATAAGCAGAAAACTGATGTTCACTACCGATCATTAGATGGCGAAGGGAACTTTAACTGGAGATTTGTTTTYCCTTTTGACTATCTCCCAGCAGAGCAACTCTGTTTGGTTTCCAAAAAGGTAAGTATTTCTAAGGATTTCAATACTTAGAATACAGATTCTAGTTAGCCTGGTAATTTGTATCTACATATTGAAAGAGACAATTTGGCTCAGTTTTGCATACTTTAGTCAAACCTCTGTTGTCAACAGATTCATTTTGCCTTTGGGCCAGGAGCAACACACTGGCACCACCAGCRATCTCCTTTTAGCAGGGGCAAGGTTTTTTTAATACTTCCACCAACCCCAGAATTCACAAGTACTTGCACACCCCAGCTTTGAATTTTCATAAGTAATTTTTAAAGGTGCTTGGTATTTGTTTTTTTAAATTTTAGGAACATTTTTGGAGTCTTGACAAGACRGAATTCAGAATCCCACCCAAACTGATCATTCAAATATGGGATAATGACAAGTTCTCCTTGGATGACTATYTGGGTAAGACTTCTAATTAAAATAATTACTGTTGTCTCAAAGAAGAATACAAAAGCGAACAATTTTAAATTATCACATAAGGATTGCATTTACAGAGTGAGAAAATATGCATGGAAATACACTCCAGCTTTCCTACACAGCACAGGCTTATTGAATGAATGAGTATTCACTCAGTAAAGGCTTCCTTGCAGGTAAACCAAGACACTTTTTATTCAGGTAAACCCTCACACAAGGCACATGAAATGATAATGTGCATGAAAATTTACTTTGCTTCTTTCTTTAAGTAAAATTAATTAAACAGGGGTACTTCAGTTCTAAATAAGAGTTTTGACAGAACATGTAATATAGGTTTAAACAGTCTACTTCACACTGTTATTAATCCCTACCTTTTCTAGAGATGCTGCTCTGCACAGGATTCTCTGCCCTGTAATGAGACAGTGACAGTTCCAAAGTCGTTAGCTTACATACAAACCATACAGGCCTCAAAATCTGAAAACAAAAATTGATTTATAACCGTCATTAAAGTTTGCTAAACTGTCAGAAATTACTTATTGCATTGCTGTATTTGGGTATTTTCTGTTTAGATGTGTGGGGAAAAGGTCCTCAGCTTAAAAAAATCAAGTAATCTTGCATTAAAGAAGGAGGAGTCGAGCTTGCTAAATCCAGTTTATCAACACCAGCAAGAGGGGCTTAAACACAATGTGTCCTACTTCCAAGTGGGAAGACAAACAAGTCTGTAATGTGTCTGTAAAATATGTTTAGGGATAGAAAGGTTGATGCTGAACTGCTGTGCTGTATGCTTGTTTGTGTTATGCAGTGTTTGTTTTTGTATCCTCCTCCTAGGCTTTGTGGAACTTGATCTACATAAAACAATTGTTCCAGCAAAAGTTCCCGAGAAGTGTAATATAGACATGATTCCAGAATACAAGGCAGACAGTTCTCAGAAGGCTCCCAGGACCGCCTCTCTCTTCGAACAGAAATCCATGAAAGGATGGTGGCCATGTTACGTTGAAAAGGATGGCTCCCGTATTTTAGCGGTATGATGATTACTGCCTTTACAAGTACTTCAGATGTGCTCACTTTACTTTTCAAATTATGAACAAAAACTGCAAAGAATCTCCCACTTAGCTTCCAGTGGATAGACAGAGAAGGGACAAATAGGGCATTCCATGCACAAGTTGAGGCATTTTGGTCCAGCAACAATTTCTTGTTTTAAAATGTGATCTTAATACTTCATTTATTTAATTTGCTGCTCATCTTGTTTAACTTGCCAGGTTGAGTCACAGTTGCCAAAGCAATGTGAATGAATATATAGCCTCAAGATGTGCCAGGGGAGGTTCAGSTTGGACATCAGGAGGACTTTCTGCACAGAAAGGGTTGTTAAGCATAGGGATGGCTGCACAGGGAGGTGGCAAAGTCACCATCCCTGGAGGTGTTTAAGAAAGGACTGGACATGGCATGATCTAGATGACAAGGTGGTCGTTGATCAAAAGTTGGACTTGGTAATCTTAGAAGTCTTTTCCAGCCTAAATGGTTGCATGATTCTTTGATTTATCCCATTAGTGCTCAGAACAACATCAGAGACATCCCAAATGTCTTAAAGACTAAAGGAAAAAGCKCAAATCCAAAGGATTTTTGAACACAGCAAACCAAATTTCTGAAAATTTGGACTAACTTTGTGGTTATAAATGCGATCAGAAGACTCAAAGCATTTAACTTGTTCTACAGAGAATATAAATGCATGTATCATTTATCATTTTATCATTTGCAGAATATTAAGCATTTCAAATGTATCTTCTTCTTTCTAATGTTTTGCCTTTAAACTTTATCACTGGAATTTATTAAAAAAAAAAAAGAAAAATATTCAGAAACTTTTACAAGCCACAGCAATAAGAAAAATTAGACGCTTGGTCATTTGCAAAATATGAAGTCCTTGGGTTGCTCCTGAAAGAAGAGAACTGTTTATGTTTTGCTAAATTGGGAAAAGTATTACGGTTTAAAACAGAACCACAGATGAATTAGCTGAACGATTTTATGTCCAGTGATTTGTTTTTTCCTATTTGTCTTTTCCTGCTATTGTGTTGTGATACTGTCATAGTACACGAATCAGTRTATTTTGAGGAGGAAATAGGAAACAGAGATGTACACCATGAGCTGATCCTAACTATCCAGTATAAGTAGCAARCAAGTCCTATTAGTGTGATTTCAATAAGAAGCTTGTCTCATGCCACCTTTTTTCTGAAGGGTAAAGTTGAAATGACATTGGAAGTTGTCAATGAAAAAGAAGCTGAGGAAAGGCCAGCTGGTAAAGGAAGAGATGAACCCAACATGAACCCCAAACTAGATCTACCAAAGTAAGATACTTTTACTTCAGAAACACCTAGTATCTAGCTACTCAGATGCATGCAGTAATATATTAGTCATCAGTTATCCTTTGCAAAACTTCATTTATAAAAGCCTATCTTGTTTTCTTCTGCAGCCATTAGGTTAAAATGCAAGGAGGTTTCAGTACTAATGGCACATTTTTACTGCAACTGCTGTCTTGCATTTCTAAACTGTTTTCTTCCACCTCCAAACCAGCATGTTTCAATGTGTTATAACATCATGCCTAAGTATTCCCTGGTTTTAGAGCATGAATAATACTTACTTCTTTCAAAATGCAGCCGGCCAGATACTTCCTTCCTTTGGTTTACAAATCCCTGCAAGACCATGAAATTCATCGTGTGGCGCAGGTTTAAATGGCTCTTCATAGGCATTATCATCTTGCTGATTCTCCTCCTGTTTGCAGCAGTGCTCCTCTACTCCCTGCCGGTAAGAATTCCTAAATGTTACTGTTCCTCAGCTGTGGGAWGAGCTCAGAGAGGAGTCATCAATAGGATACACTCCTTACTCAGACAGGAGTCTATCAACTCTCTTTAGCTATAAAAAAAATCAACTGATTTTTATTGAGAAACAATAAGAAATTTAKGTTAAAACTAATCTATTAACTAAAGATGGAACAAGGAACTGCTTTGGAAGAGTTCATAACCTATGAAATTAAAATAGCTAATAGTTGGCCCAGAGCTTGGATTTCAGTCTACATTRGTCTGAAAAAAATTACCGATTTTCACTGTATTTTTACTGAAAATACCACATTTTAAATACATTTTGATCCATTTTGATATCTTAAATGTCTTTTTCAAAACTACACTGAAATATTTTGTGTACATCATTTAACATCTCGTTTCTTTCCTCTTCCCCCAACAGAATTACTTGTCAATGAAGATCGTGAAACCAATTTAAAGAAGTTCTTTACCTCATCTTTTTAAATAGCACTGAATTTTTGCCCCAGGCTATGGACCAAAATCAGCAAGGCTCTCCATCCTTTGTATCTGCTTGTATTTAGAACGGTAAAATAGATAATTAAGACTTTCCATAAGGTTAGCTAAGGTTCAAGAGGTCATGTAATGTGTTTTTTAAAAGCAAGGACTACCCCCCCCGCCCCCCCCCGCATTTTTTTTACTTCAGTGTTATCTATACATGGTAAAATTCTGACTTTGCTTTTAAAGTGGACTTTTCATAAAAATCACCCAGGACAGGAGGSTGCCTGCTGTTGATATCTCTGGTTTAAAATGGATACTTCCTTTTGAGAATCCTTTTCATTTGGCACATTTTGAAACTTTGCATTTTCAGTTGAAGGAAAACAATCACTACTTACCAAAACATCTACTGAACAAATATCACAGTGCAKCCAGAGGGTCATAAGTTGATTCTAGTTGCAAAGTTTTCATCATGCTGCTTAAAAATCTTATTTGCCATGCTGTAGACTTAACAACACTATACAAGTATCTTGACAACAACTGCACAAACACARAAATTAATTATATATTGTTTTTTAGTATAATTACAAATTTTTAAATAAACTTATCTAGTAAAATGCAAGTTTCCAGTTTTCTTCATCTATTACAAAACTACAATGTATTAGGACTTGCTCAGTGTCTATCAGAGGATGTAATGTCACAGACCTGGAATTTAAGGTATTTTACTGTTACCTGCACAGGGAAGAATAAGGAAATACTTCTGCACTAAGTTCTCATACATTWATTAGGAAATTGGTAAAGAAATTAAATCTGTTGACTAGTTTCACTATACTCCTTGTATTTAGAGATGATCATGAATCAAAACACAAGAGGATACATGACCCAGAATCAACCCCTGTTTGAAATCTGATCTGCACATGGGAAGTATCTCATTTTGCCTCAATCTCCTCTCCCAAGGCACAGTCAAATATAATCTACACTAAAAATCAGGTTATAGTCTGTGATTCTAGCTCACTTTTACTGAAGGCTGAAGCAGAAGCACCTCCGAACATCCTCTGGTCCTTGAAATACAGGGAATCTGCCACAAACCTGAAATCAGCATTTTGTATGATTGTCACACTTTTGACTTCACAAAGACTTCAGCTCTCTTTAAAAAGATGCCAGAAAAACCTACAAGAATTAATTAGTCTTAAAAAACCTCTGTCATTGTATTTAGTGACTTAACCCTGTCTTATAACACAACTGTAAAATAATAAGCAAATACTTTTTGAGCAAAGTGAGTAACCTTATTCTGTTGGAGGAGCTAGGGTAAAGGTCTTACATGAAATAACTTCCATCACGTGAAGTCCCAGTGGCGAGAGTGGAGCAAGCAGCAGTCATCCTGTCGAAAACATAACACCATTTTTGTTGTTAAAGAACTCTCAAGCATCTTGACCCTTGAATGAGAGCTCAGAGCTGGAACTAATCACTATCCAGATGGATTGTSCCTCCACTAATGATGAAACAGAACTCCAGAAATAACCAGCAATTTGCATGAGCTAATGTTTGATCATCCACTATTAAAAACTGTCTCAATCAATGCCATAAATCTGACAAAYGGCAAAAATCAGAGCAACCTTATTTTCACATAAGACAAGAAAGCGTGTTGCTTCTAAAGGTTGTAATTAGAAAGCATTTAACTTCAAAGAGCGTGGAGCAGAGATCCAAGCAAGCCTGTTCACAGAGCATTTGAAGAGTGGCAGGTACTGCCCTTCTGAGTGGAGTTCACCCTCTTCCAGATGCGTTTTTGTCCGAGCATGCATAGGCTTGATCATTTCACTTCAATTAGTGCTATTAAAAACATAACTGGAAAGGCTGAGAAGCCATTCTGTCTGCCAGCCTGCCCCAGTAACAAACAAAAGACAACACATGATCACAAGAAGGAAAAGGTGATCATTTATATCCACATACAGTGCTAGTCAAATCTGTAATCCCTGGTGCAGCTGCTGTGCATGACTCCAACGTGCAACAGGTTTGTGTCTAGTTGGAACAGTCACCACAGRTTTAGCCCTTTGGTGCTGCTCTCACTGTGCACTGATGACAGGGGTGTTCACTTTGGGCAGGCCAGCTCTGAACCACTCCAGCTACCAGCAACTGAGGCAAACGGCCTGTGAGGCCACAGAAAAGAGAGCAGAATGTAGATGTGCCTGGTACCACTCCTCATTACAGGAAATCCCTTAACCCTGGGAATTCCTCCTCCAATGAGTTTGTTTTGTCAGCCAGCTGGACCAGGCTAAAGCTAAACTGAAAGTGCTTATAACAAAAACTGGGTAACAGAGCTCTCCTGCCTCTCCCATCAGACAGGTTCAAACATCAGCAGCTCTGATGCACTCAGATGATGCAGTCAGTGTATGACTATCACTGCTTGCTGTCATCACCCCAAACCCTGACTGCTGGCAAGGTCTATAAGGAAGTTAACAGCTACTGTCATGTACTTCACAAAGAAAGAGTCATCATGTAATTCAAGATGAAAACTTTGGAGAAACTTGCACCCATACCAGCTTAGTGTAAAGAGGCAGTGGACTCAGCACTTAACAAGCTGTTCTTGCATTTCCTTGAACAACCACAAGATGCCATCCCAAGTCTCGTGTGTTCACAAAGGCCTTCCAGTACTTCTGTTTTATTCCTACTGTAACTGCATCYCTCATAAGGAGATGAAAAACAAATACATTTAAGAGTTAAGGGAAAACAGCCCCATCAAGTCCATYGCCTCTAAGTGTATTTGAAAAACACAGCTGTAAGCACCTTTGAGATCTACCTGTTACATATAAAGAAAGTGACTCCGAGCCTGATCCTTACTGACTTGTATGCTGTTGGATCCACTCCCTGCCCCTACATACTTAAGTATCTATTTAGCAACTCGAAAGCAACCAAAGTGTGAAATGACAGCATTGAGTGCTGCATTTTGTGTCAGTGMTGGCTCAGCGGTAAATACCATGCAGCTTTTTACACGGTACTTCCATTGCTCAGAGCTGCCCTGTCATTTACACAGACAGGGACCTGCATTAGAAAGACAATTCCTTAATGGAAAAGTATCAACTTCTTTAAAAATTCATATTAAAAAAAAAGGAAATCCACATTTTATCTGTTGATTCTGACCATGCTCTGACCACAATGTTACCCTTTGAAAAATTTCTCATTGCAACCTTTACAGTGGCTAAGAGATTACATCCACTGACAAGCACAAGATGAGGAGCGCTGGGGGGAAAAAACACTTTCCTGAAGCCTGCAAAAACTGAATGCAKTGTAGGTGCTGGCAAAAGTCCAAGACAGTTCTGCTCCTTTCCCASACCTACAAGGTGTCAGGACTTGCAACAAAAGGCACCGAGACATTGAGAACACCGCAGGAGATACACAAACACCCGGAACGAGCAGTGGGGCTGCCAGYCGCCTCACAGGGATCCTGGAGTGCCAGCACCGAAGAGAGTGGAGCCCTCTGCATTTAGGAGAGATACCCAGAGGTGGGCAGCGAGTGACAAGGAGCCTCCAGYGGTTCTTACACCTCTCAGCTGCAGGCTGCTGTAGGTGCCAGCATCCCCCCGGGGTCAYAGACCAAACCACTTCCTCTCCGTTCCCTTCTGCAATAGGGGCAAACACCAGGAATGACCACAGGGCACCAGGAATGGCCTGGCACACTCAGCCAGGCAGCAGATTTAGGTTACAACCTTTGAGACAGAGAAGTGAACTCAACCTTTGCTGCCAGTCTGCTGGATAATTCTTGTCACTGAAAAGCAAATATGGCAAAACAAAAGGWGAGTCACTTGCCACCACCTTCTGGGAGAAATTGTGGGCAGCCGGTATCGCAGAGTTGTGTGAGTGAACCTGTCAGCYCAGGCCTCTGGCCATGCTGAAGCTTTTGGTTATGGTGCAGGTTCAGTGCCAAGATGGTTAGCTGTGAAAACATGCACATACTWCCAGAAAGGAAAAGATGCAGAGCCAGCAGTGACTGGAGAGTTTATATAAACCTTAAGTGCTGTTAGGCAGTAATGGAACCTAAGCACCTGAACTCCCAGCAATGCCTCTTCACACAGCTGCGTGTCTGTTGGGTCTGTCATCGACAGCAGCTCCCTATAAAACAGCAGYAGGAAAATTAATAGAGTTAGATACACCATCAAACAGGAAACAATTCATAAACCCTGGATATGTTAACAATGTTTCATCAGTCATAATCCTCTTATGGTCAAACCCTGCATTTTATTTCGCTACAGGTCTCAAAAAAGACATATTATAAATGAATAAAGAGTCAAATGTGGATAATGAAAAGACTCAAGAGTAAGCATGTAGGATAAARTTTCCTGTACAAGAAAAGCTTGAGACATCAGCCTGGAAAGTGGCAGAGCAACAAGAAAATAACAAGTGTGCAAAGCAGGCTACAGAGAGGTAGAGAACATAAATCAGATGTATTTCTTAAGGGACTACATTAAAGACATGCATGTGCACCTATGAAGACTCCTTCTCCCCCTCCCAAAACCCTCAAACTAAATGCCAAAAAGTTTACAAAAGATTAAAGGGGACACTGCGTAATGCAGATTTTAGGTGACTGTTGGAAAACACTGGGAGAGCATACTATTTGGTTTAATAAGAACAGAGAAAGCCTGTAATGCCTCCTTGCATTTACATATTAGGACAATGTGACAAAATAAACTAGTTCTGATATTTGTCTGCATCCCATGCTCACTGGAATCCCCAGAACCGAACTCTAAGAGAGCACAGTGCTGCTGACAGGAGGATTCTGCACTCACAGCTGTGAAAGATACCCTTCCCTGTTGATTTCCCGAGTTTTYTAGCCTTAACTGCATCCTGCTTACTATTCAGGTTGTCAGATAAAATACCACGAGGGACTGATCGTGGAACAGCCTCAGAGTCACCATTCCAGTTGGGCCATGGCTTCACAATGCACTGGCACTGGTGGCATGACCAACTTTAGATATTTATTCCCATTCACTACCATGCTCTTGACTACCAAAATCAAAACAAAAATAAACACTAGCAGCCTTCCTACACCCTTTCGGAGTTATTGTTTAGTGTGGGACAATGCTCTTATTTGCTTCCAGCCATAGTACTATTGTGTGTTGAAAGAAAWCACGGGTTATGGCCTTGAGAAGAATATCTTAAGCTGATGTAGTCATCAAACTAAATATTCTCAAACTGAGTTGTCAGCAAGTTCCTTTGCCCCAAGACTCCATTTCGGGACTGCAGGCAAACTCAGTGAGACAAGAATACAACAGCAGCACAGGAGTGACTCTCAGAAGAACTTATTTCCTCATAGGAAGACAAATATAATATGGAAAATAAAAACAAAATGTAAAATTAAAGTAACATACTTAGCTGCCAGTTCACATTTGCACCAAAAAAAAAGATGGACACTTAGACACAAGCAGGACAACTTATCAGTTGAGATAAAGCCATTAGAAGGCTTTCAGAAGAAGGCCAAGACTCACTCTAAATGTAAAAGACACACATTAACACGTGCTAAAACACTGAAGTCTCCAGTCAGCAGCAAAATATTGGACATCATCTACTTTGTAGTAAAGCACCAGGCTTCTACAGCAAACTACAGATTTCCTGGGACTCCTTTCCATGCTTTCAAGGGGTGAAACACGGCAAAAGTATTTTGTATAGGATTCCGCTCTGCTCTTACTCCCAGAAACATGAAGCCTTTGTTTTAACAGAGATGACTCCCTGGCTGAGAAGTGATAGCACAGTTAATTAGCACCTTCACTTCAGCTCGTCCCTCTCCTGAGCAGTCACACTCCGGCCCTAAAGGCAGCCCCTGCACCCTTGGGACWCCAGCAACGAGCTCCTGCCCAGATCCCTGACACTCCCTGGCCTGGCAGAGGAGATCGATTTCAGTGGGCTGCTTTCAAAGCTGAAGAGTTCCTGTTTTGGAGTAGGAGGCAGTCAATTAAACTTTGAAAGCTAATCCTGCCCACGTCAGAGCAGTCTTACCCCAAATCTGTACATTCTTCCACATAATCCACTTGCCGTCATGCGAAAACCTGCACTATATATGCACTATGTCTGAATAACTGCTACTGTTAAAACATTTAGAAAGTTTAAAAAAGCAAAAAAACAATACCCAGAGACAATTATTTATGCAAGAAAGACAGGAATTTGAACACCTGGCAAGATCATCTTCTGGTGCTGCCATACAGGGGCTTTGTTACTRAGGATCTATTCCAAGTTTTTGTTGGTTTTTGAAATACC
Source organism: Malurus melanocephalus (assembly GCF_030028575.1). Lineage (NCBI taxonomy): Eukaryota > Metazoa > Chordata > Aves > Passeriformes > Maluridae > Malurus > Malurus melanocephalus. The sequence continues at coordinate 4,893,818 of NW_026623244.1, read as the reverse complement.
CTGAAACAAAATGGGATGGTTCCGCTGTGCTGTGAGCTTAAACACACACGCACACACAAAGTAGACAGGTAAAAGCAATCAGTTCCGAGAAAGRATTTACTTTTACTTCAGTTGCACAAGTATATGTGGGTGTGTTTTTAAATAGAAATAAGATGTCTGCACTCATCTTGCTCTGATCCATGCTGTGCCAACTTAAACCCTGCCAATRCATCTGAATAGTCAAACAAACGTCTGTCCCTCCCCAAACATCCACCATTCACATTAAATAAAACACATAACAATCGAGGGAAAATAGACCTGAAAAGAGCTTATTTCCAAATGCAAAGGTCTGACCTGAGGATAGCTATTTTCATGCAAATCTGAATTCTTCTTGCTCATATACATGAACCCAGAATTATCTGTTCAGTTAACATTCTCATCTTCTCTTATGCGATTAACAGGGAGGAGCAAATGAAAGGAAAAGGGAATGGAAATCCCCCAAAGCAATGAAAGAGAACTTAGCTCTGCTGCTCCAAACTGGCAAAAGACCCTGAAAATGAACTACTGCCTCAGAGCAGTAAGGAGGGAGGGAAATGGTTTGAAATCCCAAATCCCTCTAGCACAGCACAAACCAGGCCCGCTTTTCACACCATGGGAGAGTCCTGCTGTCAGCTCCAGGTTAGCGACTGATCTGCTCTTAGTCCCTTTCGGAGCGTGGGGGGAAATGCCTTCAGTTCAGCCAGACTCCAAACCAGTCTTACCTTTGCAAAGGTCAGGCAGGATGCTGATGCACCACTGCAGCACCTTCCCACAGCAATGGTTCAGCATCTGGCCACCCGCTCTGTGAAACCTTCACTCTATTTTACMTATCCACTGCAGCATGCCAGTACTGGCTCGAAAGCTGAGTTTCCAGTTTGGAGACTGGAAATATAAAATTTCACCTCTGATTTTTTTTTTCATCTGAATGCAATTTTTTTTTTTTTTAAATCCCGTGGAAAATCTGCAGTGAAATCAGTCAAAGAAGGGTAAGGGGAAAAGTCCATTGCCTATCTATGAAAACACACACTTGTTGGTTTTGCCATGAACAGCAGTTCAGTGAAAAGCAGGAGAAAGCTACCAGAATTGCCCAAAGTAACAGCATCTAAACAAGCTCAGGACATGCTGGAGCTGTGAGCAGCTCTCAGGAAAACAGGCCAGGCTGGAACAGACCCTGTATCTGTGTCTATAAAATTAACACCTCAACTGAAATGTCAGGATCAATGAACTTTTGTTTTCTTTTTATGCATAATGAAGTTATTAAATGTTAACCCACTTGTGTTTCTGTGTTTCTTTAGGTAAGTACATGTCCCTGGAAGATATGTGTATGACAAAGATGAGAATTTTTAACCAATTTTAAAGCAAAATGGTATATTTCACACAAAACTCAATTCTAAACTCATTTGTCTTACCTCATAACACAGAACTACCCCATTAAAATAAATTATTTGGTATAGGACAGAATCACTAAACACCTCAAGGAAGGATGTATGGTTTAGGGAAGATTTGAGGGAAAGGAAGAGTTTGACTAACAAGCACTCATAAGAATATCCATAAACGATGGTGCCCTTATGCTACCAGAAAAAATAAAATGAAATCAGCATTTGTAAAAAGCATTATTAATTMTCCCCTTTTTTCCCCCGTTTATTTCACAGGACAAAATTTCTAGCTACACATTAAGCTAGGCTAGAAAAAGTCTAAGGAGACCATTGTTACTCCTAAGGATGTTAAGAGAGGGCACGGCCAAGGACTGGGAGAGTACAAGGTGCCACACCCCAAGTGGAAGAATGACCTGAGCAGGTCCCCTCGTGACCAGCCACAACTCTGGTCATCTGCAGAGCCTCCACTTCTTACACAACAATTTGAACAACAATTCTCTCACACTAAATGCAGAGAATAACAGTGATAGCATGATGTATATCTGCCGAGTACAAATGGCTAAATTTAATCAGTATTTCYTCCAAATATGTTATACAATCCTGCGTGTTCACTGTTTAAACCATCTACAGAAAGCAGTGCCACACCAGATAAGGAATTTCTTAAACAAGTTGCAAAGTTATCAGTAGATATTACCTTTACTTTGCTGCCTGATGTTACCCACACATAACAAGCAAGGTTACTTCAACSTGTATGGGCTTTGGTTCAGTTCCCTGCAGGAATTCTTCCTTCACTCCTCTGTCTTCTGACATGAAGACTGGAAGGGTCACCTTCAGAATAAAGACATCATATACTAAATTCACATTCCTGTGTAATACCTCTCAAAAGTTAGAAACATCTGAATTGTGAAATTAACTCATGTTTTTGAGAAAATAATTTAGTCCAACACAAYCCAAAGCCAGTGAAATTTTAGGAGACCTTCTTTTAATATGAGTTATCTTACCTCTTGAAAAATATTTGCAGCAGAAGAACTAAACTATGATCGTTAGTTCTCCTAGTCAGGCATCTGTTGAGTTTGGAAAGGGAATTTTTATCAACTCAGAATTCTGCCTGTGAACAGGCCTGAAGGGACTCTCAGGATTSCAACTCACAGGAATACTATCCCAATACCAAACTGATATTCAAATACAGCTTTTTGTCCCCAGGGTTCCTGGGGTCTGGAAGGATGGGTCACTGGATCCATTGTTATCAGTCAGGTGTTCTCTTATCACGCAGCTAGCTCCAGATAAAAGCCTCACTGTTTAAAATGCAATCAGCATCCTTGTTTTAGCCCAGCCTGCACGCTCTAAAGAGGGTCTGGACTCTAATTAGTGCCAAAAGCAGTTTTATACTTACAAGTACTTATTATGGCACATAAGCAAGTGCTCATCTCTGAAGTTGGAATGTTCAGACTGGATTCATCACCTCCTACCTCCCTTCAGTAAAATTAGTCTGCAGCCTCACCCCGAGCATGTCAGGCACAGCTCGTGATGCTTCACTAAGCACCCTGGGAAATTCTTATCAACAGTTGCCTATGGCAAGCAAAGGCTCATCTGCTAATTTTGTTCCTTCTACACAAACATTGTCTATGATTTCTGTTCCACAGGATCCACCCTGCATTCTCTGGATTTTAGAGAGCTAACAGGCATTCCATTTTGCCATGAAAGGAAAGCATCATCATTAGACTGTGCTAAGTGCTTTGCTAACAGGTAACTGCAGGCTTGATCTCACTGTCAGTGGAAATGGGTAAGACCCTCCTAGACAGCATCAATAAATAGTTTGATTTGTGTATTTTAACAGTATTTCCAGACACTAAGAGCACTTTTGTCAAATGAAATATGTTATGCTTTAAAATTCCATTACATGCATTTCAAGGGAAAGAAATTTCACTGCAGCAAATTTACTACTAAAATGTTTCTGAGGTACAAATAACTCATCCCCAGTTCTTTCAGAAACTGCAAACAAGTAATTAGCCCTTCTGAACTCCAGAGTCTGTAGCCTGTAGCTAATGTGATGTTACTAATGCATTTATAAACATCAGGCTCCAAAGCCAACACTGAGATATTCCATCATAATTTAGATCTCTCATTAACTTCACCACCCTGACCAACATGCTGTCACTGGCAGAGTGTTTGACAGTTTACATTACCTGCAGACATGAGTTCATGTCAATTCAATTAAGAAAGATTAATTCCAGAACTGACAATGCATAAATATTTTTAAATTACACCTGGCCTTGTTGGCACTGCTTACTCCAAGACTGACTTTAGAAGGGAGAACATGTCTTTAGCCTCCTGGGCAGAAAGGAAAACTCGAAGGAAGGCGAAAGAAAGAATTTATTATTAATTCAGTATTCCATCAAACTGTCCAATCTATCTTTTGTAATTCCCCCTCCTCCCCCCAGCCCCCCAATGATTAAACAAGCTTATCTCTCACTGTCTGTTACAGAATGAAAGGAAACAGGAAAGATTTGACGCAAACAGGCACTGCCAGAAAATTGTCAGCGACATCTTTATGATGATCATTTGCTGACTGGTTTAGGTCTAATTTGTGTACATCATTGCTTTGGAAGGCATTCAGATACCATGGTGATAGACACCATATGAGAATGTAGATAAATAATATTTGACATTTATCTTCATGAACAAAGATCTGGGTAACTCCCCACTGATTGCACTTCTGATGAGTGAAGATAAATGTCACATCAGACTAAGCCATCTAGCATTCTAGTGAAACACTTTTACTCTTKGCTCTGACGTGCAAAAATATCCAGCTTCAGTGCATGTGAACGGGCTTAATTAGGTAAGCATCGAGCACATGGTGATAAAATTATTTGCTCACTGTTATCAAACAGGTCAGGAGCCAGAGTAGCCTGATTTATTAAATTCTGGTCCAAGGTTTAATCTCCTAGAAGAATCTTTCTCTGAGATTTCAATGTAACAATTGCACAGCCACTGCCTGAAAAAGAGCATTTTAARAAGAAAAACTCTCCTGCTATAGTCAAATCTGTGCCATACCCAAATAAACAAACCATTGAGAATGTGAGCAGTCCCACATGAGTATCACAGCTATCCTGCTCTAGGAGCCAGAGCCTTGTCTTTGTACTGAATTATGCTGAACTCTGCACATCCACCAACCCAGTGCTACCAACATTGGCTGATGCTAAACAAGGCAGACATCCTTAGTGCCACAGGAGTGGGAATCTCTACTCAAACATCAATGGGKAGCACAATGGGGAACATTCAGACAGCAACAGGAAAGGCAGGGAGAGGTAACACACTTTTACTGTCTATAAGCTGATGGCTCATCCCATCGACTTTTTTTTCTGTGCTTTTGAGTGAGCTCGGTATTAGGGTTAAATGAGACACAAGTAGCCATGCAGTCCAGCACTACCTGACATAAGCATTCAAGATTTTAAAGCTTGAATATGACTTTTCCCATTTTTCTGCACCCACAGGTTGAGAAGCTGTATTGAGTGGCTTGCAAGGTACCTTAAACTCATCAAACTTGAGTACTTCTGCACTATCCAACATGAGGCAGCACAAAAAAGAGGCAAATACAGCAGGAAAAAACAAATCCAGAAAGTAGTAATGTTTTCAAATCCCTTCTAAGGTACAGGTTAGAATAGATGTTAAAAGACTGAACCAAGTGGGTAAAAGTCGTGCTCACATTATGTTTTGGTTTGTTTGTTGGTTTTTTTTTAGTATTTTGATTAATTTTCAAATCCTGGATTGTATTTGTGAGAGTAGTAATTGTTCACCACTTCTGTTATCATAATGTATGAAAACAACATACATTAAAAACAACAAACATTTCCAGATTCTGTCACCAGTTAGAATTTTAATTTTTTCAAAAGCTGATAATTTTTAGAATATGCCAGTRGAAACAAAATGAGGCTAGACTTTTCTAAAATCGCTTCAAAATTAAAAAWGAGAAATGCCAAAAACCAAACAAATAAAATAATCCCGAAGTCTTTTCATGTATTCAACTTCACCCCTATCTCCCCAAAACCTAACACAACTGGGGGAGGGAGGGAAAAGCAGTTCATAGAAAGGGTCTTTCTATAAAGCAGAAGTGTTTTGGGGTGSTTGGAAAACAACAGATACACACATGTTATGGTTCTCTCTTATCCCATCAGGCTTTACTGTGACATGCTGCATCTGACCTGGTCACTGCACACATCAAAGCTCTTTTCACCAGACTCTGTTATCCTGTCTGACAAAGGCACCCACCTGTGGGCTTCCTGTTTGTGAGGAACACAGATTTGGCCTTTTGAGCACTACAATTCATTAATCTTACAAAGCAGAGAGAACTACAGCTGAATACAATTTCTTTAGAGGTCCTTCATTTGAGCAAGTTGTAATTTATTGGTATTCTTCGTTCCAGAAATGCACTAAAGAAACCTGGGCTTACTGAAATCCTGTGAAAATTAATTTGAAAACAAAACACCCAAGCTAATAAGTAGTGCCAAGTCATTAGAAATAGGGAGATGCATTAGGGAAGAAAAGCAGAATTTAACCACCAGTGTGATCCTAGGAACTGCTGTTCTTTCATGGAAATAACATTTCTACATAGAGTGGGGAAACAGCAATCATAAACTGGACTGAAGCCACAGAGGGCAATTTTCAGCTGCATGGAAGTCATTAGACCAGGAGTCACACTCCAGGGAAACAAATGTCAATTTCTATAAGAATTTTAGGTTCAGACACATATTAGATAAATTTTTATTCTTTCATCTAATCTCCTGGGTTAACAGAACAATTACTTCAGAATCAACACTAAGCTGAATTTCAAATCTCTCTAAATAACCAACTTGCAAACTAAATGTTGCTATTTTCTCCCATTTTAGGGGAGGAGATGGGTTTCAGACTGAACAAAAATTTGATGCTATGCTGATTGAATTTTTTGCCTTTTTWAAAAAAAATATTTTAACTAATGGACTGTATTTTTCTTCCTGTCTCATTTTTTTTGTTTAAATGCYACCTTTTATTTAAAACAAATCACCTTCAGTGGAAGGACAATAACCTCAGGAGCCAATGCACAGACTGTTGAGGCCATTTTTAGGGGGAAGTCAGAAGAACTATTAAAATAACAAATTTTATTTTTATTGAGAAGACATTCTCTATTCTCACTCTTTCTTCCTTGCTAACACAGACATTTTTAGACAGCTGACTTGCTCAGCTATGCTATCTTTCCCCAGAATATTGCCTTAGCTGGAGCAGAGCCAACATCATCACTTTATGTCTCAAAGCGAGGGGTGCTTACACTGATTTCTATMGTGGATCAACAATAAGGCAAAACTTCTACCTTTATGTAGTTGAAAAGCTGCTGTTCTGAGCTTTGGGCCAGAAGTCTTGACCCCTACCAAACTTTTCTTACTGCTAGTAAAACAGGATGTCTGATCAATCTCTTTTTTGATTCAAAATCTTAGCAAGGGAGGTTTTTTTAGGATTTCTATGTTCTAAGTGCTTTTGTATGTAATTTCCACTCACACCGCTCTCTCCCCTGCCCAGTCTGTGCAGCTTTCGTCACTGTTCTTGATCCAARTGAAGGATGGTCCAGGCTGCAATACCTGGGACAAGCAAGCACAGAGTAGACCAGAAGGAATAGGGACAGCCTGGTGGTTTGCATTCTTGGTTTAGGCTTATCTTTCATGATCASAGCAGAGATACCCAGTGCTCTGGCACAGCAAAGTCACAGCAGCCTCATCAGCATTTTTAGCAGGAGCCTAAAATGTGCTGGGAAGAGGTTCCTCCAAAGGCCTGTGACAAGTGGTTTGAAGCAGAATGCAGACTAATTGTGATTTACAGCTGAAAGAAATGTATGTATACAATTAAAAGAAAAAAAAAAAAAACAAAACAGAAGAAAGCCAAAAGAAGATAGGTTAGAAAAATTTGTAAAAGTTGCATGATAGTTTTAGAGTTACACAAGAAGCAACAAAGCGTTTATGAGAGTTAAATACCCAGTAGTAACAGGAAGCAACTAGAAAATAAGAGCAGCTACAAAAACAGCAGAATGGACAGAATGAAATAGTTTTTTTTTWAAAAGGGCAAAATATCGCCCCTCCTATTTGTTTAAGTTCCATGATCTTTAGGTACACTGCTGCCTCCCTATGTGCTTTTAACACCTAGAGCACAAACTTTCAGCCACTACAGAAATAAATACTTCACGAGAATGCCAGTGTAGCATGTGCAGATGGTGCACTGCCAGAACAAAGAAGGCACTGAGAGGCCAACACACGTAAGGTGTTTTATATTTTGGTTTTGGTCATGGAGCGGTGGGTCTGTTCTGACTCTCTTTGAAAAGAATTTAACCTGCCCTGATACAGGAGCAGCCTCTGCATCMGGCAACAGCAGACCTCCCTCTGAGATGTTTAGACCCCTCTGTGCTTTCCTGAGTCAATCCAATATGACCACAGGGAAATCTAAGCTCCCTACAAAGACGCCATGAATGATATCAAGTAGCACACTTCACTAGTGGCTTTTGAAAGGAGCTATTTTAATTCTTTATAGTCTTTATCCTAATAGTTTGGTGCAGGGTTTTTTTTTTTTTTTCTTTTTTACTATTAACAAATTACTGTGGATAATTTGTTGCATTTATGTTTTTAAAATCTCAAAATATGAAGAAGTTCCTTAAATTAATACTGTCCCTCACATTTTAAACCATTTCTCATCTGYGTGAGAAATATCGATGCTATATCTAAATAGCATCTTCCAAACACTGAGTATATCTTTGTCATCTTTTTTAAAAGTCCATTCTAAGCTATGTTAAGATAACCAGATTTTGTTTTTTTATTAAAAATAAGAAAAATAAGTATTTCATTYTTTGTACTTTTCAGTTTTTAGCCATTTTATTTCCATACTGCAGGTATTTTGTGCGTTTCTAAACATGCCAGAGCAAGAGGCAAATGTAAACAGCTGAATTAAAATATCACRCTGATTAAATAACACCAAAAAACCTGGATTAAATAATGCTAAAAGATCTGGCCTAAAACAAAATAGGCAGGAAATTAAATGTCACATCTGACACTTCATCTTTAACTCAAACCACTGAAAGAAGATTTAAAGGACAAAGGTTCTTTTATCTATGAAATTAATCTGAGACACTGAGGAGTGAGAGAGAAGGTAACAGGCTGTCTGTGAGTTGTACCATCACAGTCACCTAAACAATTTACTGTCAACCCAGACAGGCAGGGAACACCCAGGGCAATCCAGGATGCTGTAGGAAATGGGAACAGGGGCTCAGAAGGGACACTGCACCCATCAGGTGCTCCCTCTGGCTTTGGAGCATTCTGAGTCCTACACTCAGCCACAACAGSCACAGCAATATCCCTGATCACTTAGGCCATTAAATAAAGTGTTTATAGGGATAGATATATCTATTCCACTGGAAAATGCTTTTTATTCTTCTACTGTCCTTACAGCTCCACTGAGCGCATATCCTCCATGCCCTTTCTTGGAAATGGCATGGCTTCGTTTTAAGAGCAGATGAAGTGATTTCAAGTGAATTTATAAATATCTTCCAGTTGAAAAGCACTGTCCTACTCAATCTCCAGTAATTTCTGTCTGCTGTATTTTGATGTTGTTGAATGGTACCTCCAAAACCTGGTAAATCTTAACTGCTCTTAGACAAACAAAAAAAAAAAAAAAAAAAAAAAAGAAAATTATAAGACAATTGATGGATCTAAGACCTGCTCTTCTTAAAACAATCCAAGAGAGATTCTGAAACTATCTGGAGCTCTCTGAAACACCACCAAAGTATCCCTGGTTTCRGTGAACTAGAGGTTTGGAAAGTACTGATGACCAAAGAGCTGCTGCTCAATGAACATCAAAAGGTCTGGTAATCATCTAATCACACCAAATAGAAACGATTGCTTATCAAAGGCAAGTAAAAAATTTGGGTCCTTACCTTAACAGTAAGATTTCTTAGACACTTCCAGCTGAGCAGATAACCAAACAAGAAACCCATCTTCCCAGTGGAAAGCTGATACATTTTGCTGACTCATTTCATAGTCAGGTGACAAGAGGATGTAATAAACCACAAGATGTTGCCTTGAACCATGAAATCTTCGTTAAGTGGAATTGTTGCCCTCRCAGTTAATGGTGTATGAAGAAATATCCAAAAGGTTATGGGTGAGCTCAGCTTTCTCCTTAAGTGGAAATCCGCCTTTGCTCTTTTCTTCTGCAGGAGTTCCTCATCCAGAAGTCGAGAAGATTTCAGACACATGGATGATAGTAAGCAGCTGCAGTGGATGCACYGGACACATTTCTGTGGGGATGAACAAGGTAGTCTAGTTTAGCAGGATTCTGACCTCTATCACACAAGGGTCCTTGGTCCCCTGGCAAGCAGACATGAGTAATCTAACAGAGGGATGGGATCAAACCAAGGGCTGAAATGGAGAGTACCCACTGGTGCTTTTACCTTGGGGTCCAGAGGAGCCTGATTATTGCTGGAAATGCTCAGTACTGAGTGGTGTCCTCTCTAAAAGGGCCAAGGACCATGGTATGATGATACTGAGAACTACAGAACTCAGCACACCTGAGAARCAGATAGTGCTGTTCTGGGACAGAAATACATCTACACCAAAAGCAGAGCACTTGGACCTGCCTTCACCAGAAATGAGCTAAGATAACTTGGACAGATAACTGATGCAAGAGAAGACTGACAACCAAAGCTATTAACAGAATCTTCCCCAGGTTTCCTGTTTGGGGGTTTTTCCCCAGCAGGGATGATAAAACAGCAGTAAACAATACTAMGACCAAAATCTTCATGATTTCTCTACATGAGACTTATTCAACAGAATGTTTTGTCCTGCAGGCAGCTGAGAGGAAGTGGAATTGTGATAAATACACTCCTGGACAAGAATAGAGCATGAAAAACACAAATTTCACATGAAGGCAAAAACTGGTCAGTCTCAGGACCAAGAGCACTGCACATTTGCAGTGTAGATGTTATAGACTATCACTTTGAAAAGATCACRTTTGTGTCCAAGTGTCAGATATGATAATGGAGGATCCTGTGTTATTTAGACATGGCTTACTTATGACCACAGTGCCACTTATTAATAGTTAAAAAGAAGAAATCTGAAATATTATTACTCTYACAGAAAACATGGAATGAGTAATTAGAAGCAGTGTGAGCAGACAGGAAACAAAACCAGAAAATCTGTCTCGGAAGCAGAGAAGTCAGAAGTTCAAAAGCAAAGAACAAAGGCCTGTTAAGAGTGAAGACCTGTAACACAAGCAAGAAAAGAGGGCACAACTGTCAGGAGTGAGAGGCCAGCAGCTAAATGAAAACAGGCTGGGTAAAGACCAACTGAAAACAGGATACATGAAATGTTTGAAAGAGATTTGTCCCCAAGAGTCCAGGCAGAGTGAAGAGCAAGACACAGCTATGGACCCAAGTTATACAGTAGAGTCACAGATAAGCAGCTGCCCAGTGTCTCTCCCTCCTTTCCTCTTTCTTCTCTGCTTAAATTGGGACTGAATTTGCACCAGCTCGGCAGTAACTCAATAAAAGGAAGTTTAAATAAAGAGAGGTAGTCTAGTTTAGCAGGATTCTGACYTCTATCACACAAGGGTCCTTGGTCCCCTGGCAAGCAGACATGAGTAATCTAACAGAGGGATGGGATCAAACCAAACAGTGGATTTAGGAGAACTGAGATGTCACGTTGGGTGGCCTCCTGTGGGCTTCTTTACAGGAGGGGCAGGGGGAAAGATCTGGATAAAGATGGCATGAAATTCTGCAAAGTAGGCAAGAAGACACTGCATGCAATGCACATGTCATGAGCAAAGAAAATACAACAAATTTAAGAAAATATTTCTCAGAAATGTAAAGTTTTAGCTTTTGAATTATCTTCCCTCAAAATGGCACTTCAACAGAAGTACTTTTTGCTTTCCTAACATTCAAAGACAGTTTAAACAAACCTCATCTTCAGTAAAAACACCTCAAAATCTGGGGATGAAGGAAACAAATTTTATGTATATTGAGAGTCAAACCCCATGAATACTTCAATAGATGAATAAGGCATAAGGAAATCTATCAATGGAAGGTAGTATCAGTTTATCTCAAAACGATATGACATGTCTCCAGCTAGCAGACTTCTAAGCATAGGAAAACAGCTTTTTCTTTCTTTTTCCCCAAGCCATTTCTTAAGACACTCCCATAATGCATTTTAAAAGCCTAGAGATACATTCCCATTATAAGTTTTTGACAACTCCACAATAAATTTGGGTCAGAAAGCAAAAATAAATTGTCTCAACATACTTACAATACAAAGAAGACTTTTGATCTACTGAACAAGTGTCATTAATATTGCTACTACTTGATGCATACTGTATTTCACTCTGACTCAAAAAGTTTTTTGCCCCAAATCTCTGTAATTAAATGTATCATGGCAAAYACACACATTCAGCATCTCCTATTTGCACGTGATCATGAAATCTTAGGGAATCTGTATGGCCCCCCAGTAAATAGTAAAGGATCTTATCTCTGAGTCTTGTTATATGGGTCATGAATAATACTAGAAAGGAGTGCTGTGTCTCAAAATTGGACAGCAACAAACAAGGGAGCCACAGAAGAGGAATAACAAACACAATGGACCAAAAGAGAGAAACATACATCCAAGGCACTATGTCACTGCCCTACTTCATTTATAAAAGAGTTGGCTAGTAATGAGCATTAATTTAGTTTACATTATTTAATGGTATGACATTATTCTAGACATACATTTTCAGTCAAAACAGAGTAGTGGCACATTGGCTACTTTTGTTACTTTTACATCCAGACCTAATTCCAAAATTAGCTAAAAAGTAGAATCATTTAGGAAAGATATGAAGGTCAAAGAAGACAAACACAATAAAAATCAGTTTTTACCACATGGTTTACCCAAAAAGAAGTGGGAAATCATCATAAACAGGTCCATTTTCATCTTGACTCTCTGTAAATGTTTAATGTGAAAAAATGTGATAATTAACGTTTCTATACTCTTATGCTTAAGGAGTCATTACAATCAGCCTTTGTTTGCTGCAGAGTTGGCAGTGCAGACCTGCTGCATTTGAGAAGGGAATGTTTTAGGGTCATTTAACATTATATCACTCTTGGTGATCCAAAAGCTGCTATAATTCTGCCAAAGAGTATAGAGGGTTTCCCAGTCAAGTTTCATCCTGATTTTGATTATTGTTTATCTCTAGTCCATGTCTGAATAGTTGTAGTAAAATAGAGGAAGTTTTACTCCTGAATTTGAGGTCAGCTTGTAATGAACCATGGTTTCAATCGCATGAACAGCTGCTTCTTTTATAAGCAAAAAGGGTTCACTTACAGTTCAGGGTAACACAGTAATAATTTAAGGAACAAGGAAGCTTCTATTCATTTCTTTATTTTTTATATGTTTTTGAAACATTTTGACATCTGAGCGCCTATAGTGGACTTGTCTGAATAGAATGTAATATTGACACTATTCTGCTTTACAAAAAAAAAATGAACAAAGTGAATTTTAAAACCAGAAATACAGTAGACCTATCAATCACTGTATAAAAGCCTTTTTCATTGAGAACTTCATTTTTCACAGCAAGAAAAACTATTATTGATCTTCTAAAAGTTTGTAACTCAAGTTAAAAGGGATGCTGTAAATCAGATATGCTCTCTGAAAAGCAGCCAAAAAATATCTGGAAATTACAAGAAACCAAAAGAGGAAAACATCCCAAAACCAAGACATAATTAAAGTCASTGGGACATAAAGTTTCTTACAATTAACCAAGATCTCATCAGAAATAAAGAGGCTGGTGGAGTTTATTTCCTTATCTATTTGTAAATGTTTTTCTGGAGGAGCCRGTATCATTTCCACAAATCACAGAACTAAATAGAAGAAGATTAACAATTAATTKTTCATTTGTTGTCTATTGCTCTATTCTCCAAGGAAACACCCTGTCAGGCAGWCACAGGATTAAGCCATTGTCTCAACCCACAACTGTCCTGAAGAGAACCTCAAACCTCACAGTTCTTCTTTCTAACCTTTACAGAACATTCGACCCTCTCTGCTCCAGCCACTGAGAATTTAGCTTGGACTTTTCCAAGCTACTCCACGCTGTGCAGATCAGCTCAGTGGATCTGTTCAGCAACCAAAGAGGTGAAGAAAACCCGGTGCTTTTAACTTTACACATCTCATTTCATTACTCATAAACATCCTTTTTTCCAGTCTCGTTTTACTGATGCAGCAAATGCCTTGATTTCCACYTGTCCTTTTAAACAAGATTTAACTTGCCAATACCAGCACATTCACTCACATTAGGCTTGTYCTCTTAGGGGCATTGCTTTAAATGTACCCAATTGCTTTGCAATGCACATCGATTTATGTTCTCTGTTTAAAAAATAGCCATGATCAAATTAGAAATACTAATTAGAAATTTCACAAATTACTAAAGGTTTACTAGAATTCAGTGGTGTTGGGACTGGCTTCTTTGTAATGCATTTTAGCATTATGGTGATAGGAAGGTGAATCCAAATCCAAGACTCTAAGTTTTATTTCCCTAGGAGACAAYGCTACGCCAACTCACCTGAAGGATGATTGCCACAAGGGATTTTAAAACTTTAACCCAATTCTAAATGGTCCTGTGTCTTGAATTTAGAGATTAATAGTTTCTTTACCGCTTAGCAAATATTCAGGACTAGCTGATGGAGAGAGAATCCCAGTAGCAAAGCAATGAGAACAATAAATATACAAAAGGGTACATGACTGTCACACTGTGCCTTTAGTCCTCTCTCATGGTTACTTGTCTGATAACCCAAAYAGTCTCTTGGCTCCTTTCTGAAGTGGCTGAGGTAGGGGTGAGCTAATTCGGACTTTGTGTGACCTAATTCAGAAAACATGCAGCTGTTTCACTTCAGCAGGCACTGTTCTGCAAGTATTTTCATTCATGTCTGTGTATCTCTTTAGAGATCTTATGGCTTTGGAACTTGAAAATTTTGGGACTTGAAAACTTAAATTTCTGAAACCTTCTGAAACATTTCTGAATTTCCTGTAATTCACCTCTTTCTGAGATGAAATAGTAACTGATTGGTCAGGGAAAAATAACCTCAGATTCCTTGTTGGATCGGGCGTTTTTAAAATGTCACAGCAGAACAGCAGGACACATTTCCTACCTTACACTCAATGGCACTMCATGCCACATGGAATAAATAGCATGATGAAAGCAATCTTTCCAAATCTCCTATCTGAGCCCCAATTCCTGCCAATTCTTGAAGCACACACGTGTGGCCACTGGCACACTGGATTTATGCAAGTTCTGTATTTGTAATCTTATTTATTCCTTCATTTTTGATGGAGAAAAGGTCATATGGCTTCTTTATGTTTCTAACTCACACCATTGCTTCTTTTCATGCGCAATTAGATTTGTTTCCATTATTCTTTTTCCCAGACTCACATTTTTCTATTTTTGGCATTACTGAAGTAAGGATGACTTCCTGAAGCAGAAGCWAGACCAGCAAAGCAATGCTGCTGTTCATGCTCTTTCACCAGCTGATACTATGCATTACAATTTTTTTTCCTTTCTCACTATGCCAAACTAAGATTTCTTGGTAAGGCAGACTATCCACYCCCCAGGTCTGTATATGTCCTTTTATTTGAAATTTAGCTTTGGGATTCTTGACTCGAACAGAAAGCAATATTTACTTACATAGATTTGCCCTCCTGAAACTACAAGGCACACCAATATTGATTTATGTAGCCAGTTTTAAACCTATTAATTATTAATCTCCTTTGGTATTTAAAGCAGAGACATTTTACTTTGTCAGCCTTGAACACACAAAACCTAAATCTAAACCTAGACTCAACCCCTAAAGAAGTAATTAATAAACAAGTATAAACAAAACAAGAGGAAAGAGAGCAGYAGCTAATTTTATTATTGAAACAGGCCTACTTTGTAGTGTGAAACACAGTATCCTACATTTGTAAGCTTGCTAAAGAAAAGAAGAGAAAATTTCAGCTCTGGTAAAGGTACATTAGGTACCAGACTCCTTGAGAGACCAAAGAAGATTTAGGCACAGGTTATTCTTCAGCCTTTTGAAGTCTCCTTCAGCACTTGGTTAACAAACTACTCTGCCACATCTCCCAGCAGTAATCCAAACCTTGCTATTTCTGGGTTCCCATCAAGAAATTAATTCAAGATAAGTTAGGGGGTGTATCAGGCCCCAAAACCCCACATKTATTTGATGTTGTTTCCTTTTTAAGCATTTTACCTGTACTTCAGGAGATCATTGCTTTTAGGCAGCAAGACCATGTCCTCTAAAATGTTCAGTTCTCATGAAGAATTCAATTTCTAATATTCTGAAAAGGAGAAATATAGAAAATACATTTTAGATGAGATCTGTTAAGTACATCTAACACTTTAATTTACAAAAAGAATGTTTATTTCTCAACTATAAACAGCATACTATAAGCACTATTTAATGTCTTGTTTTTATTTCCATTTGAATCATTCTTCATTTTTGTGCTAGGTTAAATGCAGGAACTTGTAATAATTCCTGCTAATACAGCTCAACTGGCAAAACAAAACACGTTTGCAAGTAGTTCCCTCTTAATTAATTTAGTTGTTATAAAAAAACAGGGACTCTACCACTTTACCAGGTACTTTGTTTCATGCAGATGTTTGTAATGGCAAGTCATTAGCTAAAACTATTGCATTCACACTTAATATTAAGAYTCATCACTCATTCTTCTTTTCTTCTTTTAGCTATTAAGTTTACTACTGTCTTCAGTTCTATTTTCATTACTATTTGCTTTTCATATTAAATGCATTTGGGTTTAGCATTCCTGTGAAGGTCTGCTTTTGCTAAGATAGTACTGAGGTAGATATCTGTTATTTTGAGTATGCAATTTACGATCAAGATAACGAGTCATGCAAGGGAACAAAGCAAGGAAGCCCAAAGAAACAGAAAACAAACTGATAAATATATGGAATACTGTTGGTGTGATAGTCACTCAAAGCAATGTGACACAGTGCTATTACAAACAACTAGAATAAAACACACGTGAAATTTCAGGGTCAATAATAGTGAAAACGGACACTACACTGTGAGCTGGGCTGCTGGAACTCAGAAAGCTTCACTGTGTCCTGCTCTCAAAGCACCTGACAAGATGTCAAACAGGAGATGTCACAGCAGAGAGGATTTTTTAATTAATCATAGCACATTAATATTTGGACACTGAATGCAATCCCATGGGAAAGACAGCAGTGCTAAGATGTAAGGCTGAAAAGGAAACTTTAACAATGTTCTGTGTGCATAATAAGAAACAGTGTCAAGCATGGCACTTCCATATCATGCCAAATATGGATTCGTCCAGATCTTTAAGAAATGGACAACAAACATACACCCACATAAAAGAATGAGAATGTTTTAATCACTTACAAAGGTGCTGAAGTCTCAAACTTATTGCTGTGAGTGAAAAAATACCTATTTTGCATGGGTTTTGCTTTGTAACACTGGAAGTTTCCATCCTAGTCACAACTACTATTKGTGTTAAACTGAGGAACAGCAGCTCACTGCATTTCTGAGTTTAAATCCATAGAAGAGTTAACAGCAGTTACAGCAGCCTAGCTCGTGGAACCTGCAGTGACACTGGCTACTTCTACAGAGAACAATTTAGAAACAAGCAAACAAACAATCAGAAAACAAAACCTCCAAGTATTGCAGAGATTAGTTTTCTTGCTGGACCAGTGTGAACATGCAGACCTCTCTTGGCCCAGTGTAAACATTTTTTCAGTCAGATGACGTTTTATTTATATGCCTCCACTGAAGAGGAGCTTCCTTTATGCAGATAAGACTGCAGCATGCRCACGTATGGATGTTTGCATATGCACAATGGAATGTGTCTCAGCCATGGAAATCCCATCAAACTGTAAAGGTTTATGAATGAAATCCAAAGGCTACACAGAATACCATCAATGAYGAGCTATTTTATAAACTGGGAAATAACAACAAGACTTTAAAAACCCTGTAATCTGAAGCCAGAGACATGCTAATGTAAAACAAATTCCTTCTTGAATTGTATGCTTGGTAGAACAGTTCTGAAACTTTCTCCTGATGGGTCCATTCACAAATTATGCTCAAAGTACAGCAACTGCCAGTATGCCATTATGCAGCTATTACATTTCAAACAGACAAACCAAAAACCCTAAAGAAACAAACAAACAAACAACTAAGCTTCCCCCCACCCCCTCCAAACTAAAAGCAACAAAGCCCCCATACTATACTAGAGGTACTGGTATTGCCATACTTTGTCATCCCAACCTGTTTAATCCCATAAAACYGTAAACGATGAGCAAAAGATGACARTTTATCTTCTYGAGTTATCCAGACCCCTTTTTCTGCCAACATATTTGAGTCAATATTGTRTAAATTCAAGTATTGTCCCATCACTCTGATCTGTTTTAGAAATACAAAATTACTAAACCAGGACTCAGCTACAACTGTCTTTAAGGTTGTAAAGTTACATAAGGAGGAATAGAGAGACTTGATGTAACTAAATACTAACTGAAATAAATGGCAAGCTGCTTTGTTTAAACAGGTCAAATCCCATGGCCAGCCCTGAGGAAAAAAAATCAGAGTGAAGTCAATGAGATTTGTCCCTAGACAATCATAGCAAATTGGCCCCGTGATAATGAAAATAAATTAATTCTGTATTTTCAAAGATTTGAAGCAGACTAAAATAACCAGAACATGTTTTTTTGCTTCCATCTTTATGTATGTCTGACTGCATTATATTTAGGGGATAACTGTTCACAGTTWTGGGAAAACATGACAATGTTCATGCCTGTTCCAGTCACTAGTCAAGTTACTTCATTCTACATTGTTTACTGGGTCACAATGATCATATCCTTCTTWTGACCCCAAACCTTGAAAAAATACCGCAGACTGCTAAAATACTTACAGTAAAAGCATCCATCTAATCTTTCTACTCGAGCAAAACAGTGTGCTCTATCAGGAATGAAAAACTGGTTTCACCGAGGCTCACTTGACATAGGAATGAACCCACTGAGTATGTAAGGTAAAGACAAAGGGTGTTAAAATAGGAGTGAAATGTTGCAAGGAGCGTTTCCCCTTAATGAATTACTGGGAGATTTGTAGCAGGCCAGCCAGGGTAAGTCTTTCAGCATGTGTATCCAGAAGTGTCATGGACTTGCTGCACTATATCGTGGCTGCCCTTTCCATGAACTGGGCAGTTTCCTTTCACCAGTTTATTTTCACTTCTATTCTGGCAGCTGTCTACAGCAGTAGGCATTTATCTTAAATAATTTGCTACTTGTTGAAGAATTCATGGAAGGTGGGGGCAGAGGCAAATAGCCATTCTTGGTGCACCATGTCATAACTGATTAAAAAAAAAATCAATAAAGATTAAACAGATTTCCCACAGATTTTCCCTCTCACTTCAGAGGGAATCTTATACATATAGGTAGCTTCCCCCTCCCCCAAACAAAATACTACTGGAACTTGCTGATTTTAACTTTCTAATTATTCTAAGTAGCAAAATTTGTGGAAGCTGTTTGCTTTTGCTTGAATAATTCAAAGTAGTTTCCTTACATAAAAAAGGGCTCAGTGATAACTGCAATAAAAATTAAATTTAGTAATAAAATATTGTGAGTGTTAGGGATTTTCCTTTTCATACTACTAAATTTTTTCAATAACARGGTAGACCCTTTGATGCCAAATTACTTGTCCCTATGTTTAGCAACTAACCTCAAGAGCAGAGTTKCTGGAACAAAAAGGCAGGGTAGGGGATTCAAAAGGTAAAAGTAGCATTTAATGGGGAATGTTACTAAAATGTATTTTGCATTACCTTAGTCTCTGTGTCATGAGCAAAATTATCATTTGCCCAGTTAGCAGAGTCTGTAGAAGAAAGAAACAATGTCATTGTTAAGTTCCACTGGTGATATAAAGGGCTAATCGAAGCAGGAAAAAAAAATAATAAAGAGAAAAGTAAACATTTTCATTCTCCTTATTGGATACAGTTATGGGAAGCTGGCAAAGTACATTGCAATGTAGACCTTTTAAAGTGTTTGGCAATTTTGATAAAATGGGAGGCAAAGCAAAACRGGAAGGAGTGAAAGTCATATTATATTCTTGTGTTGCATATATGAAACCCAAGGGAGCAACTGGTATTTCAAGCACTGGTTGCTACCAATGATTTGATGAAAGACTGGTAGCTGTAAAACTTTAATGCTTTTCTAGGCTTTACACAAATTCTGCGAAGTCAGAAGTTCACTGTGGCAGGTGAAAAACCAGGCAAGCCTCCCCAGACTCATTTTCTCTCATTTGAATGCAACAGCTTACACTGCAAATTTGCATACTATAGCCCCACAATAAAGCAAACAAAACTGTAATTTTCTATTTACAGTAACCCATCTTTTCAGACAAGCTAGCACTAAAACTGAACATTTTTCAGTTACTGAGACAAAAAAAATTCATTTGCATAGCACATTCATTATATTTATATTTCCATTCCATTATCCCAGAAAAGTTTCAAAGGCAGAAAAAAAACAGACCATGCTGAAAAACAAAAACATTTTCYTTTCACCATAAAGTCTGAGTAATAACTAAATGGCATTCTTCAAACGGAGATTAACAATGCTGAACCAGATGTTCTCCATTTCACAAGTGTCTATGCCTCAAAAGTACCCAAGACAGATATCCTTTGGAAAATCCTACATCCAGAGTTCAAATTCAAGCTTAAGCAAAACAAAATCAAGTGGAACCAACAGCCTTTCCCCTCYACAATATGTGACACTTCCTCACTCTGCATGTATCAGTGTAAATTGATAAACAAAGTGAGTTAAAGAAGTTATCTGTGCACATGATTACATGGAGTCTGATAGAGGGCAGTTATAACCAGAACCYTGACTGTAATGCCCTGATTCATCTAGCATTTCAGAAAAAAATTAGCTTCAGCTATGATAGTAAGTCTCCTTGAAATTGTCCAATACTAAAAGAACAGCTTTGACTCCAGTCAATATCAAAACCAGACAGATTTTTCTTCAGTTCTAGTCTGTTAGGAGGWGGTTGAAATTTTCATGAGAATATGAATTTCCATAAGGATTGAATTTCAAAGAGCAGACATCTTATAAGAATTGCTAACCTTGAAATATTTCCCTTGGAATCTTATAGCATGTGGATGCTCTTTCATCTGTGCCAGTTTTTTTAAATGTAACCTTAAATTACACTAGGCCTAAACCTCTTTATGCAGTATTTTTAGGAAGCACCAATGAGAGTGTCATTTGTATTTCCCCCTGTGTAGAGGCTTACAAAACTATTCAAATTTTTAATTCAGATTTAAATTCAAACCCACCTGGTTTATTTGCATGTGTGGAGGAAGRGTCTCAGATCTGCTACAGTGATGTTCACCTAGGAGAGAGAATCTAAAGGGAAATGGATATCAGTACTGTGCCACCAATTCTGATCATCAAAAAAATTTGACAGGACCCAGTCATCTCCAGAATCTGCTTAGCTAATTAGAAGCATAGAATCATAGAATCATTAGTTGCTGCAAAATTCTCTTTAACTGCCCATAATTTAACTGTTCTCTAATCTGAACATTCATGTTCTTCTCTCTCTTCAGGAGTGCAGCTGCTCCCTGAAACAAGAATAACATTACCCCATCAATACATTCAGGTGAYAATGCCCAGCACTAGAATGCTTGAGAACAGGGGCTAAACACTGGGCTTGGGAGAACTCTGTGTCACRCCTGCATTCAGTCAGTTTGGAGATCAGGATGAGGAGCCGTGGATGGGGCAAGAGAACAGACCAAGGTTTGATCAGACCGCAGCAAAAGATTTCCTGTCTGCAGAAGATTTCCTGTCTTCTTCACGAGTTAGACAACGAGTTGTCAGTGCCTGTCAGTTCAAAACCTGTGGCASAAGTTTCTGTGGGATCAGCTCTATGAAATGGCATCTTGTGGAAACAAATAGATCTTGTTCACAAACAAGTAATTTTTGTATTCAGTTTTTACTGAATGCAAACACCCAATAACAGCCAAAATCATTTAAATCATAAGCAACAACTTTTCTTTTTCTTGATTAATCAGGCCTGAACACCTCAGACTGGAGTCACAAACAGCAGAAACTCTTGTGGCACCTTCCCTGCACTTCTGTCGTACTTCATAAGAGGGGGTATATCCCCTTTACACCATGGAGCTGCTCTGAAAACAAAATGTCTTAATTAAGACATTAGCTAAGCATTCCAGAAAGTACCTTTGGGAAAACTCAATATATTATCACAAATAAAGAGGACAATTTAACCTCAATATATAAACAGCAGTATACTCTAATTAAATGGAAGAGGCACTCAGCTGCAAGCAGCTACAAAAARGAGTCAGTCTGTTCAAAATATCTATTAAATGATGGCCACTGTTAGGCCAAATATTTCTAAATTTCTTCCCTTTCAYGTTTTGCTTCCTGTATTCACTGCTGATAAAAAATATTTTGCCACTACTTAGCTGGGCAGAGAAAGAGACAAAGCCAAAACAAAAAAAAAGCTGTTACAAGGTTTATTTACTTAAAAAAAACATGTTTTCATTGTAATATGAACAAGGCTCAATAACTACATACTGGGAATTAAAGATTCAAACTCAGTGTTCTTAATTTGTATTTTTCCATAGAGCAAATCCTTTCAGAGATGCTGCATGGTCTAGTGATGGTCAGAGGAGAAGACTGGGAGCCTTTAGGATACTGGGTACTAATCCAAATTCACAGCACTGACTCATAGTCTGGGACAAGTCACTTGACCTCCTRTGCCTCAAACAGTCCAGCTGGAAAATACAGAAAGAAAAGCAGCAACCCTGAATGAGAAACAGTTATTATGACTAAGATCAACTCCTGGATAAATCCAACATCAAATAAAATGTGTTTTTCCATATGGAAGCTGCTCTCCTAAAGTGGAATAAAACGTAAAATGCCTGTCAATTATAATGATCTGAGAAGCAAGCGGTGAGAAAAGCAGCTCTGCAGCAGAACAACAGGAAAGACTCAGCTCGGAATGAAGGGCACTTGTTGAGGTGCAGAGACGGGGGAGATGGAAAGCAGTCAGGCATCTGGCAGCAGCAAAGGTGAAGCTGTGATTTGAGGAGGTCAGAGACAACAATGTGTCTGAGTCAGAAAAGGTCACTTATTCAATATTCCAGCTGTAAGATGAAAGAATGCAAGTAGAGATTTTTCAGAGCAGAGATCACAGATGCAAGAACATCTAAAAGGTGGACTGTTTGAAAGTGCCACTGACAGATATGATGAATCCATCTTCTCAGGCCAAACAATTTCTCAACTCTTGATTTTACCTTTTCCTTCTCCTCTCTTGCACTTCTCCAAGCAGTCATCCGTGTTTCCCAGAGTTTCCATCCCACCTGCATTCGAGCAAGCCTGCTCCAAGCTCTCCAAGTCTSTATGAGGAGATAACCAGTTTCCAAAGCAAAGGCAATTACATTTCCTCTGTTCTCCCTCCTGAGCTGTGCTTTCTGTGCATTTTTGTGACAGCCATTCCATTAAAATACAGTGTTACTGTAAAAGCAAATTTTCTATACTAACAGAACAGCTGAGGTAGCTGTGTCATTTCCTGGTGGTATTTACATGGGGCTCACGTGAAGAGGAATAAGAGAGAATGTTAGTAAAGTCGATGAATTTTAAGGAATTAATACCTAGTAGAAGCGCATGGAATCCAAACTGCAAAAGAAACAAGTACAGCATCATTTGACCTTGGAATATACTGATCTCCAGCATATTCACAAACTTTCAAATTCACCAGTTGACCAGAAAATTCATCAGAAAACAAAAAACTGCAAAAAGTTCAGATGTCCTTGATACAAAACACAGGCTGAGCAATCAGTCAGTAACAATAGGTAATTGGGAACCAAGAGAAAGAGAGAGTCTGAGAGGCAGCCATCTACAGACTGCACAGTGAATCGCTTGAATAAAGAAATTTATTTTCTTGGACTGACTTTACAAAGTCAAAACAAATKATGGAAGTCTGTATGACCAGCACTCTGCAGTTCGAGCTGGAAACATGCCATCAGTAAGTCCACTGCTTCCACAGCTCCCGTGGAAATTGGTAAAGCATTAAAAAGCAAACATAGGCAGAAGTTGAGTTTAAAGAACTGGCCATATCAGAAACTGCAGCAGTGGATGGTCTGACTTTTCACCAGCATTGTTATTTCAATGAAGTAGTGAATGCTCTGRAGTTTTTACTGAGGTGGGACAACCTCCTTGGGCACAGGACAAGCCAGCAGCAGTTCCAGTGTGGAGACAAACAAACCAGCAAGGAGTGCCACTGTACTGTGTGACCTCGCRCAGGTCCACAAGGTACAGAAATGCACCCTGGAAGTTTCCTACAATAGAACACTTTCCAAAATACTGTGGTGAAAACTWTCAATAGCACAGAGCCTTTTATGGGCTGTGAAGCCGGTACTGACAGTTTCTCACCTTTATCTAGCCAGGAGAATATCTAAGCTAAAAAAATTGATTTTAACAGTTACAGTGAAAGCAATTTGAAGAATAGGGAGAGGGACAGCTGAGCAACTGTCTGAAAGGAGGCAGTTCTGAAGGTTAGGCAACCTATAGTCTTGCAGTCAGCAAACAATGCAAATAATTAGACCTGCTAGCCACAACTTGGCCAGGTACCTGATCTGATGATGATGAGGACATGAAACATATGTTAATGTATGGCTAGTCTGCTGTCAGTGATTCTCTTTTGACAGGAAGAGGGGAAATAAGTTCAAAGCCAAGATCTCTCTTGACAGTATCCTYAGCAGGATATCAAAGAAAGTACTTGAGAATCCCAATGCAGACAAAAACCAAGACAAAATTTTTGTTGGAATTCTAACAACTAACATTCTCATTTATCCTCTGTTTTTATCATAATCTGCTTCTTTGCCATTCACAAGAATGCTGCTGTGTATTTCAACACTCCTGTTAAGGCAATTAGAGACACAAACACTTGGGCAAGTCGTGGCAGTAATGTCTCACTGCTCCTGTGGCCCAGTGGCACAACTGGAATTCTTGCAGCCACGTCTCTTTGCCCAAACTGGTGCAAGACTTGACCACACTGACAGAGTTGGGACTGCAGTTTACCACTTCCTTCTTTCCTTCTGGGAAGGCACCTTACTACCAAATTATTTTCAGACTTCTGAGCAGTCAGAGGATCAGGTTCCTGCACCTTTGATGTGTTTTCTGTTAACACAATAA
Organism: Malurus melanocephalus; assembly: GCF_030028575.1. Classification (NCBI taxonomy): domain Eukaryota; kingdom Metazoa; phylum Chordata; class Aves; order Passeriformes; family Maluridae; genus Malurus; species Malurus melanocephalus. The sequence goes on along the minus strand of NW_026623244.1, from coordinate 4,869,168 downwards.
AGACACACACAAGAGCACAAGCCTGGTCTCTGTGCCCTCAGTGCCAGTCTCAGCTTTTTGTTGTTCAGCCCTCAATTTAAGTGACTTCACTTTAGACTCCATGTCAGCCCCCAGAAGACCAGTAAATCTAGCAATTAACCAAAGTAACAATGCATTTATGAAGTACAAAGGTAACACTAATATTTACTCTTACAGGACACTATTTGAAAAAGAAGTTCAAAGCCTCTACTGCACTGCATAGATAAGACCAGCAACCACTGAATWAGTAATTGTTCAACCACTCTGGGAAAAAATGTAGAAATTTTCCACCATTGTCATCCAAAAATATTTTAAATGTTTTTATGTCAAGTCTAAACAGAACATTTCTGAAATCACTTTAATGGTTTTTCAATATTACTTAACTTGCAAGCAGAGCCAAAAGGATAAAATACCACTGATAATTCTCTTTCCCAAATRTGTGCAAAAGGACCGGTAAGAGGTTAGTATCAGAAATCAACTTTTTGATTCAGGTTTTCAAGTCAGCATTTGGAGTCTCAAGAAGCCTGAGAAAAGCTGACATCATTTTAGTTGCTTAAACCAACAAACCCCAGAATTTCAGCATTCTCAACATAGGCAATGTGCTTTCTCTCTGTGCTGATCATGAGTAACCTTAATAAAGTTATTGATACAATTATAATTAATAGCAAACATTAGTAAATGTCATATTAATTAAAACACACAACAAATTATAATTGAYGAGAAAACCTGGTTGTTAAAGCTTTAATGAGCAATACAGTTCTTATGCCCATCTTTCCCCTACTTTGGACTTATTTCCAGTCACTAAATAATTTGATCACTCCAATTAAGAGCAGTCTGAATAGAAATGTGTATTGCATTTATCACCACTATTATTCTACTTCAGCCAAAACAATGTGAGATGAATGCAGTCTAATTTATGAATGGTACTAGACAAGTCTGACCTTTTTCACATAGCTTTAGTAATTAATCTCAGTGACTATCATTTTTTTGCTATTAGTACCCACACAGAACTGAGATGACCTAGAGGAAGAAGCATCTAGAAAAATAGTGAGTTGTACTTGTCTTTTTTTTAAAAATATTTTTTATTTTCTCAGTCTAACTCTAAAATACATTAAATGTACTGTATAGCATTTACTACGCATTCAGGACAACTGGTGACAGAAACAGAAGCCCTATTTAGCTTTTACCTGTTAGAATCCACCACAATGAATTAGATCCTGAACATCCATTTGTGCAAGAAATATCTATAAGCAGATAAACATTGTTCTATTATCTCACTAAAGTCGAATAGAAGAGACAATACAATTAAAAGTATGGCATTGCATTACAATCATTAGTGCAGCAGCCTGGTATCAATATAATATTTTTCAGAAAAACTCACGTCCTCAAATGCAAAAAGAAAACTGTTTAAAATCACTGGCCCTGTTCAGAATAGAGGTAACCTATCCTTCCTAGCTATTCAACTGCTATAGCAGCCCCAACAACTGAAGGCCATGAAGGGCCTCTGCATCATTAGTTAGAGGTTTACACAGGGCTCTGGTCTAAACTGCACCTTGCAAAAACCAAACCAACCAAGCAAATAACCACCACCAACATCCCTACAAGTCTCCTCAGCTCACAAGTCATACAGCAGTTTAAGAAGGCTGTCCATACGTTGTACCTCCTCTACACAGAGCTCTCCCAGGAATGACAGACTGCTCAGGTGACTGAAAGCCATCTCTGAAGCCAGCCTGTGCACTGTTTCTGAGGATCACRTTACAGAAGGCTGCCCAGACACGATGAAGGGACTCCCGAATCACCAACACACCTCCAGAAATGCTGGAAGACAGGGCAGGAGAACTCTCAAAGGACAGTCTTCCTCACCTAGACCTAAAATTCTGAGAGCTTGTTGTACTGCTGTGATTTTTACCCAGCATAAGGGGTCTGAGGAAAGACATACGGGCATATGTGTAAAKTAGGTTATAATCAAAACTTCCCAGTATGTTTGCGGCTCAKGCTGAAAAGCACTGATGCATTATAWAAAGCTTCCTGCCAGCACTAGTAGCAAACCATTGCCACTGCAATGCATGGCCTGCATTCTGGAAATCCTGCTTTTGTTTCCCTGGCTGTTTCCACAGCAGCCTGCAAGCAAGAAGAGAGATGATGCCTGCTGTGGCAGAGCCAGCCCAGGAGGCAAGTGTCACCTGTCCCCAGAACTGGTGCACTTGGTCAAGGGGCTGCAGCAGAACTGCCTGAGATAACCAACATTTGCAACTGCCAGAGAAGACGTGCAACACACTCCCTGACAATGTTATCCCTTCCATTTAGGAGGCACAAGCCTGCAGAAGGAGGAAGGAGATAGGGCAGCGATCCTGGTAGGAAAAACAACTGGCATCACAATCTCAGMCGTGAGTATGGACTCAGCAGCACAGCTTCACTGTGAACTGCTGCACATGGGCACTAAAAGTGACATCTCCTCACTCTACTCTCTTTGCTGGTCACAAAGAACATGATTGCTGATTTCTTCTCTGGTCATATCTGTTCTTTGCTGATACTAATGAATTATTTCAAACAATTAAATTATTCCTTCTGTCAAAAGCATGTGCTTCATACAGAGACCAAATTTTATCAAGAATCTATAATTATTTTGCTTTCCTTAAATGAGAAGTTCCTAGAGTTGAAATCAAATTATAAGCCCCACCCTGTATGAGACCTCAGCATCAAGAAAAGTGCAAAAATTCAAAACTATGGTAATGTAAAAAATAAAAAAAAAAACTGTAATAGATTTCGGTAAAACCGTAAAAATAGATTTCAGGTAATGTCATGTTGRGTTTGGAGGTTTTTTTGGTTTGGTTTTGTTACAGATGTAGCAGTTCTGGAAAACCTTGAATTACAATTTATGAACAGTCAAGTACAACAGCCTAAAATTACTTATTATTCCAAATTTAAGTATGGAAAAATAAAAAAAAAGCTGCTCTTTGCCAACAAATTGAGACTCCAGACCTACTAGAAGGAAGGAGACTATGCATGAGGAATTCCTTTTCATGGAAAAGAAGCTGAATTTATTGCAGGCCCTTCTGTTTCTGGTAAGCTTCCAYGTTTAAAAAATAGTTTTGCGCAAACTGGTTTTGCCCACACATTTTTATTTTCTAGCAAGTGGGTGAAAATTGCACTGACTGATTTTTCATTCCTGCCAGTCTTAAACTTCACATAGACTTGTAAAACCTTCTCAACTCAAGACTATATCATGAGATGACATAGATTCAAAGTTTAAACAAATACATAAAGCCATGACCCATTTGTTTTGATATTCTGCAATGTTCCAGACAGGGAGAAAAGCCATCACTGAAACCATGAGACATACAAGACTTCACAATTTATTAAAAAGATTAGCTGGGTTTAGTTTGTGCAGTAATGATTAGTCACTGAATATGTGTTGGTTTGAAAGCCTAAAAGGTCAGGGATCAAGGAATTATTTGGCTTAATTATGTTTAGGGCTCTTTGTCTTTTAAATAGTTAAAAGGTTTTTTTAARTTGAGCAGAACTTTGCAAATGCGGAACTCCAAGTATATTCCACACAGAACAACAATCACACCTTAAATATACCATGTTTTTTCACTTTCAGATTATATTTGTAGAACTGCCTGCTGTGAAATGACAAAGTTCATGGTTCATCTGAACTTTTGAACTCAAGTGAGTATTTGACACAGCAAAACAATCTAAATGAACCTAACACAAAGTTTTCATAGTTTAAACCTAGCTTTCAGGCCTTTGTCTGGGGCAATTGGGTAGGAAAGTTCTTTATTGATGTTGTAAAAACTACCAGTTTAATAACAGGCAGAGAGAGTGGAGCGATCAGAGCACCTTAGCATTTCTGAAATAGTGCTGGTTTGGTAGTTCATTGAACTTTACCTGACCCCATTACGAAGGCTTCCCCAGGACAAGTTGTAGCTGCATTTGTGACAAGACTGAAGCTTCCTATCTTATTTCAAATAGGCTCCAGGGCTGGGAGTTCACAGATAAAGTTAGTTTAAAAAAAAAAAAAAAAACCAAACTCTGCACACATGAGTTCACTTGGCTCCTTGCACTGCTATTTCATTTTGATGTTTAGGCTGTATTCTTTTTATTATGGAGAAGTAGAGATACTTTTTCCAAAAGGAAAAAGCTTRTTACCTTCATTCTTGATATATACCAGTAAAAGCCTTTGAAAAACTGGGAAAACACAGTGCATTTAAGATTCCTATACTGATGCTGCTCCTAAATCTTGGCCTGCATGTGGCTACTGCTGTCCCTTCTTAATGTTATTAGAAATTCTACAGCAGTCTCAATTCATGCTTTACCAATTTTAGACCTATCAGCCAACAAAACCTGGAAAATATTTTGGGGCTTTCAAAATTACTAAAGCCTTGCAAGATGTTCTGTACACCAAGTTCACATGCAGTTTCATAACTYACTGGTGCATATGAATGACAAAGATTTCTGACCACATTAGAAATGCTTACTGTGTGCTACATCGGGTTCAAATGAGCCTTACAATATCCAAAGCAGAGTGATAAACTCCTACAACTGTTCAATCCTGTATAAATTCCCTGTGAAAATATAATCATACCACAAAAAGCCCTGTATTTCATCAGCCTGTAAGGCTAGAGTCATTCATTCCTTCCATCCCAAAGAATGAGGAAAAGCAACCCAGAGATTACTTAGAGAGAGCAGCTGTAGCAATCACTAACAATATTACRGTTAATATCACCTCTCTGTTGCAGCTCACTAATACAGTTGTATGTTTTCATTCAGCTGAGCTGTGACAGCAAGACAGACACAGGACTTAGAAAATTCTAAAGCAATTTGATGACAGTTTGCATTACTAGCTTTCTTTTCTAACTAAGCCTTCCAATTTTACCATTTAAGGCCAAAGCCTACTTGCACAGCTCTATTTCTAGCCCTTCCACTTCGTTTGCTGGCAAGTTTTAAGTCCAAGATATCTGCTTTTCTTTTCCTATTCACTCAAGAGCCGAGCATTCAGCAGGAATGAGCAAAGGAAATACCCATCTCCCTGCATTCAAAAAAAAAAAAAAAAAAAAAAGTGAGAGAAGGGTGGGGAGCCGGGCTGTGTGTGCCGGGGCGGGCAGGTCCTACCGGGCCCATGGGGAAGGCGCAGCCCCAGCCGGGCATTTCCGATCCCGCACCCGGGCCGCCGCTCCCGCTTCCCTTTCCCCGCAATCCCCGCACGCGTTACCCGGCTCCGCTGCTGGCAGGCGATGAGCATCTCACACACASARCCRTGAGCTTCAGCTGRATCCCCAMGCCGGCTGCGGAGCCGCTGCGAGCCAAGCAGCAAACGCAGGGACGGCCCGATGTACCTGCGAGTCACGGCCCGGGCTCCTCTCCCTCACGGCACTCGCAAAGGCACCAAACCCGCCAGGCTTTGGCAAGGGACACCGCTGAGCAACAGCGGGGGAAGGCAGCTCCCAAACGAGCCCTTGGGACGGGACGGGACGGGACGGGACGGGACGGGACGGGACGGGACGGGACAGCACCACACCGGCAGCCCCGGAGCCGCTCCGGCCGCCCCTGCGCACCCCGGGCCCGGCCTGAGCAGCGTCACCTGGAAAGGATTGTGCCATCTGCGCCTTGAAACCAGCCCTCCGTCATCACCAGCCTGATGGCCGAGGATTCGTTTAATTATTATTTACTTTATTTTTCTTTTTCAGAACCCACCTGTGCTCCACAATGTCCTAAAATATGTGAAGGAGCTGACAATGAGTCATGGGTGAAGAGCAACACTGAGCTGAAATTCCATACAGGGATGTGACCTAAAGCAATAACGTTTTGCACATATCACTAATTATATTGTTACCAGAGATCAGAAAATTATCACCTGAATAATCACTTGATTAATTCTATATATTCTCCAAGAAGTATCTAAATTCACACCCCAAATRCTCTATGAACTTTCCAAGGGATAAAGTTGAGTTTCTCCATTGCCCTTCCTGACTGTTGAACACCCCAAGCATTCCCAGTCAATAACTACAAACCCCACCCAGCTGGACCCCATTTACACACCCTGCARTTTTGCCATCACAGATTTACCCCATGGTTTTCAGCCTGCTGCCAGTGGCTCTGCTAAGCGAGCYGTGCTGAGCATGGCTTTCCAGTCAAGCCTTTTGCCATGCAATGAGGAGAATTTCTTCTCTTCTCAAATATGTGGGAGCAATTTTGCTGCTTCCTACCCCTCTCTGAACTGGAGTAGGGTTGTTGGCATCCATTTTGTGACCCAGAGAGAAAGTTGGCTCTGGCATCTGGAATGAYAATGGGTAGGAAAGATTTTGTTGCCCGCACCCCTGAGGCTTCTGTTACCTTCACAATGACAGGTGTGGATGACCAATATGTGTTTAATCCCTCAGATCCCTGTGGCTTTCTTCTGGGAAGTTCAGAACAGTATATCAAACCTATTCCCCCACCGAAACACTGAATCCTCTGTGAGACTTAGGAAGTTGACCCTTGCTCTGTAGACCCTGTGTGTGCCTCTGCTCTCCCATTTCTTTCTAATTTGTTGTAGGACTTGTACTGGCAACCTATTACAGAAGCATCAATCAACTCAGCTCCTAAAATGGTTTGTCAGACTGCTGTGTTGATTCATGTATTTTTAAGGGATTTGGAGGGAGAAAGTTAGAAGCAAGCAGTGCCACTGAAATTGGCTGGGACCAGTTTTATTAATTCTGGAGTAAGGAGAAGCCAAGTAACTAATGTGTGCAGTGTTTGGAACCATGCAGCAAATGCCACAGGCTTTTAAAAGTCYATGTTTAGACATAACATCTTTAATCAAATAGAATCTCCCTGCTAGATGCTGAAGAAAGATTGGGTATGCAAGGCAATTCAAGGTGTCCAGTAGATCATGCAAAAGTTACTATTTCCATTTGTGGGCTGTTGTGYGTCATTAATTATCCTTCTGTTGCCATTGCTGCAGCAATCCGGCATAAATGCAAAGCAGAAAACGTTCCTGAGTTCCTGCCCCAAATTTATACCATTAAATAAAAGAGCACAAATTATAACAGAGCTTTACAAAAGAACACCAGAACAATACTCATCAGCTTGAGGAGCGGGYGTCTCAGGGCCCCAGCAGTCTGTTGTTGGCAATTTTTTTGTAGGCATTGTATCTAAGGGCAATGAAGATAAATAGGTTGCATTTCTTTAGAAGTTCTCAATGGAGCTTCTGCCAAATATATGGATGAAAGCACTCCAGTGCTCTTTTGAAAATGTAACAAGTGGAAAATAGACACTGGCATCATTAACAGGTTAAAAATAGGAGTCAACCTTTAGATGCTGAATGGGAAGTTTATGTAAGCTATGAAACGACTTAATCACTGCTGCTGACTTAGACTGTGGAGGGAATGATTATGAGACAGGTGAATAAAATAACAGCCTCTTGGAAAACATTATTTTAGCTATCTTTCTGAGCAGAAATTMATGGGAAATAACTGAAATAGTGAACACCAGACAAAAAGGTGTATTARAAACTATATGAGCAGGTGAGAGTTTCAAAGATTTTAGCTGTGTAGGCATCTGAAAGTCACAGATTGGGAAAAATCTGTAAGTTAAATATAGCACCATGGTCACCACTGGTACTAATTCGAGCATGTGGTGTTGTGCARACAAATGGGTGAGGGTTTATGACATAGAACTCAGCTGGTGCCGTGGTCTGTAGACCAGTTCCTTGAACCAGACTCCAGCTGTGATCATCTCTTTGGCAGCTAATCCCAATGATTGGTTCTTCAGATTGTATGTTGCCCTGGGCATTTGTTTCTTCTCTACCAGTTTTGACTATTTCAGGCAGTAGCAGAAGATAAAATGGTAACACAGGTAGAAATGCAGACCCAGCACTGAAATAGTTCAAGGCTATAAACTCCAGGGCAAAGACTATTATGTTTTATAACCATAGCGATGTTTTTATGGTTGGGTTTTGAAAGAATGTGTGTTAGGTCTGTGCTCAGATTTGTCTGAAATATAAAACTCTGAAAAACATTGTGTGGAAGCTAATTATTTGGTTCCTCCCACTGATCTCATTGCACTTTCTAATCACCAATTACACCTTTTATCCAGTTAGGTTTGATGTAACTGAATCATGCTCTAAGTCAATTATTCTAAACCACGGGATCAATACTTTAAGAGAGATATAAAGAAATTCACTAAACCCATCCACAGTTACCACCATAACTACAAAGCTGTATTTTTCATGCATTTAAACCAAAGGACATTTTTTTTATCTACTCTTTCTGGTATTTCCTGTGGTGCTTTTATGTAATCAGTACCAGCTGTATTGTTAATACAGTTCACAGCAATGCAGATTTCCAGCTCAAATAATTGACAGCTTTCTCCACTGACCTCATCCTCTATTGAGGCATATCTCTAAAACACTTYSCACAGACACAATCCTACTGTTGGCATACTCTTAACTCCTGCCTCTGGTTACTGTACTGTCAAGTTACATTTGGGTCTCTGTYCATCCATTGTTCTTCTGAAGTTTTTAGAAAATTAATATGGTGATGTTGCTGAAGTATTATGAAATATTTTCTTGGTCATCCTGACAGCCACTGTAAGATCAGGATATTTGCAGAGCATCCTTTTTATTTCATGTTAATGCTTTTTTGTCACTAACAGTCCTTCCTTTGTCAGTACTAATACTGCTCTTGCATAACAATCTTAATTAAACCTCAGGGATCTTTACAGGTCACTGTGTTTCTGGTGAGATGACCATTGACTTTAGCCCATTTGTGGTCTTCTCTACTGATTTTATTCTGTTTTCCACTTTCTTAATTCTCCCAGGAGTATGGTTACTCTCTTAAGGACCTACTCTGCAGACCAGCATCTGCTCTCCAAACAAGTTTTCAGCGGAAAAGTTACAGAGTCTCTTCAAACCCTCTAATTGTGGTGTCAGCCCTGCCCTTGCTGTGACCATACTGCTCTGATATGCTCTCAGATAAAACTCTTAATAGATAGGTACCCAAATAGTTTCTCTGTCTGATCATTCAGCAAAGATTTCCCACAAGATGATCTTGCATCTTTTGTCTGTACTGATATAACTGCCTGCCCTAACTTACTTGTAGCAGTAGCTTTTCTTTTAGGGCCTTTGGCTTACACATTTTATCTGTTTCTTATTTCTCCATCCCATGGTGTTTGTTTTCAAACCTGTGTGCAATSTTTAGAAGCCGTCATTAAAAGCAGCAAGTACCAAACCCTGTTAACTGCTGCCTGCTTTTGCAATGAGCCATGCTGTGCTGCCTCTGGATCTATTGCCCCAATAAACATCACATCTGTGACCTCAGCTCATTCTCTTCTATGGACCTCTGAGTTTCTCTCTTGGGAAGCACATTTTTTTTGCAGAGGGGTTTTCTTTACCTTCTGAGCACAGTTTATCATAGTTTACCATGTGCTGGTAGTTTTGCTTCTACTGAGATGATTGGTGCTCCATTACTTGCACCCTTTTGTATTCATACTCCAGCCAATCAAATTAATTTAGGGGATACTGTTCAGCATAATAATCCACCTGGCTTTTCTATCACATATCACCCAAACTCCACTGYAGCTGATGAAAACACCCTATCTGACCTAAGAGGATTGGATCTCTTAGTATTTCGTATTGAACCTGATCAAGTTAGATTGTACCTTGCAGAGTAATTGATGACACGGGGTTCTCAATGCTTTTTTCTATATAGTGGCGAAATAAGTTCTATATTAAGAGGTCTATTTCAAAAGACAATCGCAAAATCAAATTTTATCCAACATCTCTCAAAAAGAAAAAAAAAAAAAACAAACAAATAAAAAACCAGAAAAAAATCTTCCAAATCCCTCTGTGAACTGACCTGTGGAAGCTATACTGTTCTTATGTATCGTTTTTTTCTCATGTAACAGAATCCACTTTGATCCATGGTTCTAAGCTGTCTTGGCATATCAGAAGCAGGACTTTATTGTGAAATTAGTGCCTGAAATACAGATTMCGTTCTGCAGCAGGATGAACATCTTGCCTCACAACTTAGGTACTGTTGCTTAAAGACAGCAGGAGTACATCATGGCATTTTCTAGGGACTGCTACTTGAACTTTTCAAACTTCCACTGAAGTAAGTGGGATCACTCACTTGAGTAGTGTAAGCAGAATTCATTACCAAATGAATGTTTTCAACAGATCTATTTGCAGACCTCACAAAAGACTATTGTAACATTTTTCAATAAACATCCATCAAAAACTTTACATATTTTGCCGCTTATTTTTCTGATTAATTTTTGAGATTTTCTGTTTAGTRTTTTCACATTTTTAGTTTATCCAAAAAGTAAACAAAGGAAGAGGTGAAGGTGTTTCACAGACACAATTGCTTCAGGCAACTGTCAAATGTAAAATTCAGTGGAAAACTTCAGCATGTCTCTAGTTTAACTCAGCTGAGGAATGCTGCAAAAACAGGTGTTGTCTGACACAAGCAATAATTATCTTTCACCTTGATGGATGTTAGTTTAATCTGTTTTTTACATGGTAGCTAGGTCTCAGCTGGGTTAATGCCAGAAAGCAGATGAGATGTTTTGCGTACTTTGTGTATGACAATATCCCAGACTGTTTTTACTCCCTTTTTTAATTTATTATATGGAACAGTTTTAATAATCTCAATGGTTTATCCATTGAATTTTAACTCCAGGTTCACTTTATTATCAATGTATTTTAAATGAGCTTCCAATKAAACTGTTGACTATTGAGTACTTAACTGAAAGAAAAGAGACTAATGAATGGAATATGCTTCTAAAATATAGATGTTACCTATGCAATATTAGCAAAGCAAAATGGCTTAAAGAACAAGATTAAGGGAACAAACTTCAGAAAAACAAATAAAAAAAACCCTGACTTCTTGTCATTCCTTTGCATWCTTTTAAACTAGGAAATAAAAACCTGTAAGTTCTACCTTTAATCTGAAATGCTATATTACTTTCTAGCATCCAGTAATTACATCATATCCTTCCTCATATTAAGTCATTCCAAACTAGACTACACCCTTCCTAAGGTCTTGGGCAGAATTTCTAGCCCTGTGGGCATGGGTATAGTTTGTAAACCATGCTAACATTGAACTTGGCACACAATGTCAGGGAYTCTCTTTGCCTTAACAGTGTCTTAACAGTTTCTTAAAGGTGTTAGGCAATATGTATAGCAAGTAAAACGAAAGGCATGCAGGGCCTCCTGATTTGGCAATGTTTTCTACAAAGCTTMAATTAATATTTACGTGGTACACCACGCCAGTGTAAGATTCTTGGTGGTRTTTCCTGCTTGTGCACACGTGTGGTGTTATATGTGGAAATCATTTCAGACTGACATACTACTCACAGTTGGCTGTTGATTTCTATCAGAACACACAGAAGTAAATTTCCACCAGCTCCTGTTGTTAAGTTTGCTCTTAACAGCTCTTGTCTGACACAGAATTTCAGCCTGACAGTAACCTTCAGCACTGAAAATGGTGGGTTAACATTAACAGCATTGGTTTTTCCTGAACACGTACCGTCCTTCCCCCGCTGTGCAGAACAGCCCGTGGTTTGAGAACATTCCATGGCCTGTGGATGCTTCTCTCCACAGCCTGCAYTAAGAGCCTCATTTATTTCATCTTAAGACAACTACCATTACTCTTAGTTATGACATTAGGCTAAAACAGCAGGAAAAAACGGTTTCAAAAKGACAGCATATAGCAGGATTAAAAGACATGACTGCCTGAAAATCTGTGCTGAAAGCAGACTGTGCTCTGCAGAGCTTACAGGTACACAGGGGGAAATTGTCTCAAAATCGTTYTTCTGAAAGAGACTATTAAAAAGGRTTTCTTAGCCACCATGAAGGCAAAGCACTAAAGGAACTTAGAGACTTCTACTAAGAGTTACCAGTAAATTTGAATGCTCCAGGCTGATGGTGAATGTTGTAACTGTGCAGTTTGCCTCAAGAAAAACAAAAGTCAAAGTGCAAAGAACATTACAAGARAGACCTAAACAGTAAGGCAGAAGCCTACCCAGTCACCATAGAATAAAAAAAAAAAACCAGAAAAATAACAAAGCAACCTTCAATGTTGATGAAATTTGATTTCATTGGGGTACCTATATGCAAAAAATATGGAAGTACCATTGAACTTTTTTAAAATCCTATCCCATGAATATTTTCATTCCTTATTATTAAGGTAAGTATAATATTTTTTCTCTAACATACTCATGTTTCTCCAGCAGGAAATGATTGTATGATTATATTTCCATTTCTAGAGAGCAGCACAAGACAAGTAAAAGTGTCTGCATTTTATGTATTGGATACACAAACAGTTTCATAATTGTACATCAATTTTTTCATATTTTTGATTCCCCATTTCAACATGACTCTCAAAYCTCAAACTTTGCACAGAGTACAATRCTTGGCAGGTGATTTTACACTCTAGGAAAAAGAAACAAAAGATAAAAAGAGGTGACCATGTGTGCTTAGGTATTTAATAAAAATACTTATGGATATCTTTTAATTAAAAGTGAAGAGTAAGTCTTATAACAGGTGCTCAGGAATTTCTGTGAAAGACATTCGTGTGAAAGATTGGCCAGCTTTCAATATGGAATCTGGTTCTATTTTGTCAATGTTTTTGAGATGGCATTATGATTTATTTAGCAGCAGCTGGAGATATCATTGCTAACATGTGTGCCCCTCCCAGGGTAAGTGTCGGAAACGCTCAGYAGGCACCTCAAATACAATATAAATGTTTTTGAATGTTGCAACAATAGACAGAGAAAGTCCTTACATGTAAAGCCAGAGAAAGAAACTCCATGCACTTGTACAGACAGAAAATATGACACAGTAGAGAGACTCAAGTTTGTAAACAAATTTGTACAATGATGCATAAACATTTTTCATCTAAAACATCAGGAATTTTAGCCTATGTAGGATCCTATGTTCTTAGAAGTTTTCCTTTAAAATGTTTAAAAGGTTTAAACGGTTACAAAAAAATTATTCAAACCCTGGAAAAATGATACCCTTTGTGGAATAATGAATGAGAAAAGGGAGCAGAGTCAGTGATCTTTGGGTAAAAAGGCAAGTAAGGAATAACTCAAGGGGACAAATAMAAGGACATGTGGCACCATTTCTTAAATGTTTTTAAATAAAAGTTAAAGGCCCAAGGAAGAAAGAAAATGAAATATCACTCAGAGACTGGCACTGCTCAGGGAGCTCACAGAATTTATGGTAGAAATACATAATCATTAAAATTTACGAACATGAGAGAGATAATCTTGCATATATATATGTATATATAAAACCACTAGAAAACTAGAATATATTGTCAAGCTAATCCTAYTCTGCACACTGAAGGAGAGCACAATAAATCCTTGATTCACAATAAGTGAAATTAGAATGGGGGGAAAGGGAGAGAATAAACATTATTTCTAACATTATTGTAAACAGTATGAGAACTGTAAAAAGTAAACAATAACTAACATTTGTGAAAAGAAGCCAGAGGTTGAATTGCAAAAAGAAATTGATTTCTTTCCCTCTGCCTCTTCCTCAACCTTGTCTTATTACAGTTTCAAAACAGCAATCTCTAAAATGTAGCTGAAATATAATTTCTAGTATTTTTTCTTTTCTACAGATCTCATCATGGATTGTAGATCACTCCATAAACTGAAGAATGTCATGTAGGAATGAAATGTACCTCTCATTATTATTTTTAATAAATATATTMTAATGTTTCATGTTTTTTCTGCCTAAACAGCACATTTTTCCCAGAAACAAATACTTTGCTGGTTTAACAATCTTCATCTATCTAATCATCATCACTGGCATTTTATTACCGAACAAAACACACAATATAAAAGGAGAAAGATTTTTCACTTAAATGCAAAACCCCAAGGGGAAATATGCTTTCAGTTGTTTTAAAGGAGGAGCTGCAGCATTACAAAAGGAACAAAAATATGAGAATTTTTTTTCTTCCCTCACCTTGTAGCTGATCTATTCAGATGGGTCATTTTAGCATCCCTACAAAAGGTGTGAAACCCCTGCATCCATGAAATTGCCGGTGATTAAGGGATAATAAGAAAGGATGTTTAACCGATTTTTTAGCCTAACTAACATGTTAGAAACCATCAAAAGTTTTTACCGTTTCTTGCTAAAAATGACAGACAAGACCATTATTTTTTTAAAAAAATTACCTTATCCATTTCTTCTTATAGATTTGACTTGAAAAACAAATGTGCACACAAACTAGAACAAAATATGGAATCTATCTGTTCATGCTACATGAATTTACTAACTACTCAGAAATTACTTAGTTAGCAGTGACTTGTATTTTATTGAAAGAACAACAGGCTCAAAATCAAATTGTACACTTCCAAATACAAGAAATATGTACACAGTAGAGACAAAAACTGTTGTTTGATATTAAATTGATATTAAATGCTTGCACTGTAAAACCTGGTAATGACTTGTTTTGGATGATGATTTATGAGTTACATTCAGCAACATGTAACAGGAAAAGATCCATTTTCCTTTATCAAATGCCTAAGAAGAAAGTTGAGGCTTTGGTCACTCTGGAAATCGATTAATGATTAATCCATTAAGGAATTATGGAAAAAGATAACTACTCCTGCAGCACATACAGGTATTAAAGATTAATAGTAAACAAGGTGATGTTATACAAACATTTATTTTCTCAAGTAAGTCAGATGTTTAACAATGCCATACCTACATGATTTCTTCTGCCTTCTTTTTAGAGAGAGAGTGTCCAGATTGAACAAAACATCCCCAAAAGCCCTCAGCTGCCTTTTTAAACTATTTGCATTCAGATTGACTSTGTTATTAAATGTACTGCCTCCTGGAGTAAGTGAGGCTGGGCCAGGGAGATATAAAATCTCATTATTGCTGTTTCATATGCTCGGTTCCAAATGTCCCTGAGTTKCAGAAGCAGGACATTTTAAAGCAAACCACTCATTCAACTCCATACTAAAGGCGTAAGACTAATATTTTGAAAACCTCTAATTCAAAGACCTGTTATCTTTGCTTGACCTTATTTCCTGTCATTGGCAAGAAGTGAGTTGCTTCTATTCACCCTAATAGCCATATAGTATAACCCTTGCTGTGARCAACTGCTATTTATGCATCCCTTTGTAGAGAGCTCCAGTCTTGGGAAGTCATACCCTGCCTCAGAAGGGTCATTTACAAACAGCTTCTTGTTTGACCTAGGGGATACATCACATTGCCTCGCCCTGTACTTTTTACCTTGTGTGCTGTACTTCCTTCCTCTCATGTTTAACGCCGCACAGGTGGTTCTGTGGTTCAAAACCAGGTGTGAAGTCTGAAGGCATCTGCAAAAATGTTTACCTTCTTATAATTTTTAGCTGGATTTCAGAAGTTATGAATGTGCAGTTGAGGGTTTTGTTTGTTTGGGTTCTTTTTTTTAACAAACAAGAACTAAGAATCTGTATCTGGAGAATTATAAACCTTTTCCACTGTTAAAAGAATGACTAATGTACAAATTACAGAAGGCATTTTACAAGGGAGCCCAAGCATGAAATGTTTTTGAAGCCTCTCTACTTTTAATTTCTTTTTTTTCAATAGTATATAGATAGCTTATATAGATGATTATATCTCTTTGGAGCTGTCCATACCAAAAAAAAAAAAGAGAAAATTCGTCCTTTTCTTTCTCAATTGCATTGTGCTTCATAAAGATCTAGATCTCAAAAAACTGTAGTCATAAAGTGATGCAGAATTGAAGGCATTGTTTTTTACATGAAGGTGTTGGTATATACATCATCTCTATATAACTAGGAGAATATTAATACTTACTGAATCATGTTTTTCTATTAGGACATATCAACTATGCCAGATTATGTATTATAAAGACTTAATCAATTAATAAAGATTATTTTCTACACAACTGTAGTCACAAATTTTTTTTTCATCAGCTTTAAAAGAATGTAATAATTCTGATTCTCAGTGGAGAAACAAATAGACAGAAAAAGCAAGTCAGGCAAGCATTTAAAAGCATTATCCTGCTTCTTCTGCTTCCATCCCCTCTGTTATGGGAAGAATTAGCTATCGAATATTGCACTGAAGTATCACAAAGCTGCAGCTGTTAACAATACACCATCCATATTTGAAATGCATACATTTGAATTTTCCCTGTTAAAGATTGTCTCATAAGATGTTTTACAGAACAAACATATGAAGCTCAGCTCTAACACTGAGAATTCACAGTAAATGTGTCAGACTGGGTGAGGCATTCCTTGATGGTTTGTTTTGAAGAAACAACAGAATTTCTGGGCACAGAAAAGGCCTGCAGTGAAGTACTTGGCACTGTGCTTCATAAATGTTGGTAGTTAAGGTAGAGAAGGTGGGGATTGAGAGTTGTGAGGTGGATGAGGATTTTGCTTGGGGGAAGGTTCTGAAAGGAGTAATATTTGGTCAGAGGTGGTCAGGTGACAATTACTGCTGCAATTTCTCAGTGATCAATTTTGTGACCATCTCATTTCGTAAGAGGGCAAAGAGTCAAGAGGGTGGCAGTGTCCAAAGAGAGTGGTGCTCAGGAGTGTGCTGGTGGTGGGATGGAAAGTAATGTATAAAGTAAATGTTTAGCAACTAATAGCAAGAATTAGTATTAGACTAAGATGAGACTAATACTTCTCATCAGCTGGAAACAACTGAAGGAAAAAAGMAAAAGGTCAGGAGGTATTACCTGACCGTGGAAAGACTGAGTTTCCAACCTGATATGGCTGTGAAAAGCCAAAAGTGATCCTGGAATATATGAGGTGARGCACTTCCAGTGGAAATAGGCAAATATTCATAACACTGGAGAAGGTGTTSTTCGAGCCTCATCTGGAATACTGCTCACATTAGCCCATATTTTAAATTCATCTTTGTTCAAAATTGAATGACTAAAGAGAAAACTCCTTGTACTGACAGGACCCTGGAGAAGAGAATGAAGAGGTTTTGTGGTGCAATAGAGAGAAGTCTGCTAGAATGGTTCTCTATACTCAAAATGGAAAAAACCTTTATTAATTTTAAAACCAAATTAGAGCAAGAATAAATAGTTATAATCTAGCTCTGAACAATTTTTTTTTCTGGATTTTGAATAAGTTTTGGSCTATTAGAAGAGGAAGATTCATAGAGAGTTTTCCTTTAAAAATAGTGGAAACAAGTAACATACCTATTTTTACCACCAAGTTTGATACATTTTGAGAATGGGGTTTGTGACTGAATAACAATTACCTGCAATAGCAGTGTCAAAGGTCTTTTCTGGAACAGTATCATGATAACATACATTGTTTTTGATAAAAATTACTAGCTCTGATGTAAAAACCACCACATTGTTGCCAAAATAAAGCTATCTGCAAAATAATACCCACAAGATATTGACATATTAATACAGTTTCTCCCAAAATTGAAATTTAGAAACAAGCTCTGCCTCCACTTCTTCCCCCCACTTTTCATCAGCAGATAGTAAACTTTGCAAGAACCACTTCACCAAGYAATAGTAATGGTAGGAATATATTATACATTACCTCCAAAAGAAAACATACCTTAGGATGTGGTGAAGTGTAGAAAGATATTTTTATGGTCAGTGTGAATATTTTAGTTTCTAGTTTTTGTGGCACATGATGATATTATGTTCAGAAATTATTATTCTGTAGTGTATGACTTACTGCCTGGTCCTGCTGTTTTAGCTTAGACCTTTCACAACTTGTTTTCAGACAAGGSGATTCTTTTACATTAATTGTGCATTTGAGTAAGGAATGCAAAACTATATCCCCACTTACTACACTGAAATAAAATGAACAAACCAAATCGGGCACAAGAGAACAAGGAATTTGTATTTTGCATTGATTCAGTTCATAACACAGCTGTTTTCCAGATTTAACCCTCATATTCAGAATTCTCCCACTACTTGATAAATCACTCAGAAAGGTCCAGGTCTATGACGATCTTTTATTCAATTCCTCTTTCCAGACAGAGATAATAAAGTGGACAATGTTCACATTCAGGCACAGAAAAGGTGATAGTCCATTAGGAAATCTGAGCATTTCTGCAGTAAATCAGTGCTGCTGTTTCCTGCCTCACTCTTGTCAGTTTTAACCACTATTCCCAGGACACAATGGGCAAATGTGCTCCCCAGTGCAGTGGCCTRTCTTGTTATCCCAAGAAACAATTGAACTAAATCATGGAGGGTAGAAGCTGAGCCTTTGCAGTTAGAGTTCCTAGGAGCTTAACTTTCATCTTTTGAAGTATTCTTCTCTCCAAAATCAAGCACACTCCTCATTAGAAAGTTTGGGTTACACAGGGCTAAGGGTGCCGGTGGCAATCTGAAAAGCAGAGCTGAACACTCCAAGTCCACACTCAGGCAGCCACCTCGCCAACACGGTAACCAAAGTGACATCAAACTCATCCTCACCCTAATCAAGCTTTCTTCAAAAGATGTACAACTTCGTAAAGGTACAGCCAAGCCCCTCACTTTTACACAACCASCCCAGCTCCTGTGATAGCACTCTGCTTCCTGACCAGACCAGTGAATATTTATAATCGTGGTCTGGCACAATTCCAGGTTAGATCAGCTTTCTGCCCTGGAGATGAGCACTCCACTGTGCTGCTGGAGGCTCTGTGGTTAGGAATGCTCTCCCAGCAAGGGGGTGAAGCATTCACCCAGCCAAGGTACGACTCACATTTCCTGTGCCTTGGACAGCAACTTCCATTAGCAGGCAATTAGATGAAAGGGAAACATCACTGCTGTTTTGCCTCTTTTGGATGACATCCTGAGCACATCTAGTAAAACATCATTGCATCTAGGGCCCTGAAGACTTGTAGATTACTGAGAACAARGATGTGCTGCAAAATGCTCCTTCAGACTCCTAGCTCGTGCTACAGATTCCAAGATGCTATGGCAAAATTTTAAATAGCAACAAAATAAATAAGGATAGTCCCTTTATAGGACTTCTGCATAAAGATTGGGTTGCTAGGGAAGTCCTGCAAGATGTTTTGGCTAGCTGCAGCCTGGTTTTTCAAATTCAAGTGGAATTTTGCTATCAACTCAAACGAGTTTGGCTTCTGTGCATAACATTGCAWGGTCCCTGTGTTAGAAAATTCTATCTTGAGATGGTATCACAATCATTATTATCTTCTGTTTGATCTGCAAAGTCCTTCTGCATGGTGTAGACACTGGGCAAGGACAGGTTAATATGCAGGAGCTGGTCAGGAGAAGGATGCAACACCATCCGTGTGCCTCTGCAATGCGTTTGTAGGAACGACCTCAGCTTCTTGCACAAACTGTCAGCCTGGGGAAYAGGAGCCACACAATTCCAGTAATGTGCAAAACAGCCACCCTCTTCTCTGTGAGGGAAAGGGTCTGATGGTCAAAAATGTTTCCTAAGAATTTAACATTGTTAAGTTATCAGGATGCTGAGTGGATACCACAGTCATATAAAACTAGWCGGGGTATTTGTACCTAATATACACCTAATATGTCCTAAATTAAAAGTTGTCCTTAACCAGCCTTTCAGTGGTAGAACACACCATTTGTTCGATAACAGAATGCTATTCTTCTGTTGAGTGCTCAGTCACCCACAACTCTGAACATATCAGCCTACATCATAGTTGGCATGTACAAGAGAGAATGTCCATCTGGAAAAAATACATCCCACAAATTACCCATAACATGCTGACATTTTTCCTTACCTTTCATGCACTTTGAATTAAAARCAATTGCCAGCTAAACTATTATTAATAACACTGCCTAAATACTGTGTATACTACTGGTTGCACAGGAGCTCYGAGAAACCATTCAGCCTTTTGTCTGAAAAACCTGACCCACTGACTTTTTCACTTTCTGCTACCACAAAATGCTTCTGTTCTGCAATTGCCAGCCAAAGTCAGACCCTGTGCCTCCACAGTTAGCAGGCAGAGCAAAACCTCCCTCCAGGTGCATAAAGAAGGGATATATGGGATATTTAATACTTCTTGCCCAGCTCTGCKTACAACAGGCTGATTGTTTTTGTAAGCCTAGGCACCTTCCCTTCAACAAATCCCATGTATTACTCTTCCAACAATTTAATGGGCAACTGATATTGCCACCATAATTTTACATTCAAATTAAAGTACAACATGTGTAAACACTTTTTTTTTTTTTTTTTTTTTTTGTGAAGCCATACGTACAGGACTAACAGAAACAAAAGATTCACCGTAAGTTTCCAAAACAATTCAATGGCTCCATTTCTTTGCCTGGTGAGAGGAAAAGCTGTATGAATCCGAGATGGGTGCTAGCATCACTGTTCAGTGCGCTTTTGGAAGATGCTGAAAGTGATTAGCACAGCAAGGGAACATCCAAGAACATAACAGATAACCTAGCACAGARAATAAAGCGAGTCAAGCAGATAATGTGATAGAGCTGTGGGTGCAGGTTTGTGACAGCAGTGTTTTGGTCACTGGCTTGGCCTGGACACACCAATCTCTTCATCCTAATGTCCAGACATTCTGACAGCAACATTGAAAAGGGAAGGGTTAATGGTCAGGGACATTTGAACAGTGTTTAAAACCTCGTTTTAGTCATATTACTGCATTGTACACCAATGATAATAATGCTCACCATCCAGTTRCTTATCTTTGTAGCTCTTCTGCTTTCCAAGGAGAAAAACATTTCCTGCCAGGGCACAGAGAACTAAGAGCCATACTGAAGGYGACAAAGAAGGAATCCACAATCCCAGGAAGGGGCCTCAAACCCCAGCTGAGCAGTCTGGGACCTACTCAGAATATGAGGAAACCACTTTTTTTTTTTTTCTTTTTTTGCAGTAAAGAATGGTGAAAAGGGTACACACGTTTGTCAATAGATAGTGCTGCACTCCATGTCATRGTGGTGCTATAATTGGCATCCAGCATCCTCCACATAAGGCCACACGGTTAGAAGAAATTGCTAAATTATTTGACTTGTAAACCCAGTTTGAAATGCTAACTGCAGAGTTGTCTGAGTGATAAACTCTTTAAGGAGAAACCTTTGATCTCCAGTCAAGTAAAGACCTTTAAAAGTCCTGAAGTCTGGAGTAGCCAGYCCTAAAGACCTTTGTTTGCAGCCACCACTGGAAGAGGGGGAGGGAAAAAGCATTTTGCAGTGATTGCCCAGAAATTTGGCTTTGCTTGTAAAGCTGGAAGGTGAAAGGCCGTGCAGCTCCCTTCCCTTCCCCCAAACAAACAAAAAAAAGGTTATCCAGCTTTATGGTATAAGGCAGTCCTTAAGTTTAAACWAATTAATTTGGCCTAACAAAGAAGATTGCAATAATCTGAAAAAAAAACTTTTTTATACACAGAGAACTTTCTTGTTCATGAAAAAATACTTTCAAGATCAAATTTGAAGTGGCCCATGGTAGCCTTTAAGTACACCATGTYGCAATGGAGTTTTGGCTTCTCGCACTGAAATGGGAGAGTTCAGTGTGCACACAAGTTCTGCTGGAGGCACTTACTCACTTTTATCAGCCAGTCCAGCTGGGCAGGGCCGGGCCAGCACGTGTGCTGACCGCCATCCTTCAGCATCACCCTGGCTAAAAGCAGCAGGGCTTTGGACTGCCACTGCAGCYGGGGGACAGTTGAACCAGATGTGAACTCTCTCCTACCACTGCACAGGCAACTTCCAGGAGAGGCACGAGGGGTTACCAGCCTTTTCATCCTCACAAGTTCATTCATGGATAATAGCCTTCATTGCCAACATTTCTTCTGACAGAAGGAACTAAAGTTAAAAAAACCTGGCCATAAATTGGTAAGGCCCGAGTGTCACTCCTCCTGCTTCCTCCTGTGTCCTTTCACCACCGTCACCCCCCGGATGAAAGTTCACGGCTCACTAGCAGTGYCTGTAAATGGCAGATCTTTTACTGCTAGCTTTAGCCTCTGCTGAGCTCCCAAATGGGATGGTGTTGCTTGATGGGGTCATCTGTTTACTTAAAACAGGACTGGGATCAAAAGTTCATTTTCATAGACCATTAAAGGACAACGATAACTGCGCCAGCCACTGCTGAGTTGAGCTGGATGTGACTGGAAGGGGAATGACACCATATGCCAGCCACCCTGTTTCTTACAAGATTTATTTCAAGTGCCTTCTCTGTACCTATCGGGGAATATGGAAACAGCCATCTCCCGTACCAGTCCAGAAGATGTATCTGCAGGCAATCTCTGACACATTATCTTCCCCACAGAGGTCACTAGTGATTCATTACGGCACATTTTCAGGCATCCCACCAGCCACTTGGATTTGTTTCAATGAATCAGTAACAGTCCATTTCTAACCCGCAAAATCTTGCTCATCTTTCACTTTTTGGTCACAGGAAAACTCTGAGAGACTTACTGCTTGTGGAGCATTAAAGTTATCAGCACTTGTTATCCAGAGAGAGGGTGAGGCAGAAAAATTATGGGAAAGGGTGAAAATTTAATTAACTTTCAAGTCTCTAGACAGCAGAACTGGAAAACTGTGMAAAATTTCACATTGCCTCTGACAGGAGCCCCATGACAAGTGGAAGAAGTACCACAATGAATGATTTTTGGTGTAAAAGCCTGAGTTGTTTGGGCTTTTAAACTGACAGTGGTTTTGCCTAATAACCATAAAAGCTCCAGTCCAATTGTGAATTAAGGTTGATTTCTACAGAAACACAAAGGAGGAGTTCCTTCATCAAATAAGAACATTCACACCATGCAGCTGACCTACACATCTGCTGAAGGCCCATCATTTGCCTGTAAAAAAAAGTTTTCTCGTGCAAAAGTGTGAGGTTTTTTTTTTCTAATGTCATGTTTAAACACTCAGGAGAAAGTTAGGGCCTGGGTCACACAATGGCACCCTCCCTCCACAAAGGCAGCCAGCCCCAAGCAGAGCCTGATGGAGCCCTGTGTGTCCATCCATCTGTCCTTCCCATCCAGGACAGGAGCTGCAACTCTCCAAAGCCAAAGGCTCGGGTTTTTGATGACAGGCACATCATAAGGCCTTTTCTCAACTCCAGGCTGTTTCTCCCTCCGTAGTATGGTGTGTTTTGACTGCTCCRATCAAATTAGGAAATGCCAATGAATGGTGCCAGATCAGTGTCAACCAGAGGAAAATCTGAAAACTGAGAAAGGGGTAAGTGGGAAACCCTGGTGACCTGGGCAGCTTAAGGGACTTCTGCTGCGGTCTGTAGATCGCACAAGTGTCTGGTGGCACCCATTAACTGCTTTCAGCATAACAATGGCTCTTTCTCATCCCTGCCCATCCTCCCTGTCCCAGTTAAATGAGCCATTTCCCAGACAAATAAAGACTGGAGAGTCTGCCTTCACTAGGGGTAAGAGAGTGAGGAAGGTAATTCAGAGGGAAACGATGGGAGACTGCAGACAGGGTTAGGGAGACAGGGCCACCGTGAGCGCTGCTAGGGGAGATGAGGAGAAAGGGAAAAACCTGGTACAGGGGAGAGAGGTGCAGGGAGCATGAGGGGACATGAACTGAGTTTACCCTCTGAGCAGTGTCTTGCAGGAGGGAAGGGAAGCTGCAGTGCAGCAGCAGATATCAGGGATCAGAGACATGCAGGGAATCAGAGGATGGGAAGGGATGAAGCTGACAGGGAGGTGACCCTGGTGCCTCTGCCAGCTCAGCCTACAGGAGCTGCAAAGTGCACCAGTGTTTGCAGCAACAGCAGCAAACAAGGAACAGAAGCCAGGTGGGAYACACATTGTGCTTTAAAACTGACAGGACAAGCTTCAAGTCCACAGTGCATCTGTGTTTCTTTGCCTAGTTCAGGTAATATGAACTTAAAAACAATTTTTCATATTTCTACCTGACTATATAGCTAGATGTATAACTATATACATTTGCCCACATAGAGTGTGAGYAAGTATTTCTATGTCTAACCTGACTGCAGAATTCATGCTGCCAGGTGAAGCAATCAGTTTTAAGGAATTCAGGAATACAAGATTGGTTTATAGTATCTCAATTGTATTTGTTTRGAAAACAACTGTCCCAAAACCAGCCAGCCATACTGATAGAGCAGAGCCCAGAGGGTGGGCTTAGAGAGCACGGGGTTCAGTGTATGAAGGAAAAAAGAGCAAAACAAAGACTTAATTTGCTAAAAGACATTGAGCCTCTTCCTCTACAGTAATGTTAATTATAAGAAGCAATTATGAAAATAATTCAAARAAAACCACTTTGAGTCTGCAATACTCACAATCCAGAGAGAACAGAGAGCCTTGCACAAGACTGGGATACCATATTGGGAACATTTTACGGTAGACCTGCTCAAACATTATCGTCTGCWGGAAGGATGGAGCTGAGCAGCGCTGCAATCAGAACATTATTGACAAGCACTGACTTAGTCTGCCCTGGGTATCTCCTTCCCAGTCCAGCCATTCCTTGTTACACAGGTCCTGGTGCTTCTGCACATACCCCTACTCAGCCTTTCTTGGGCTGCAGGAGCGAGGAAATCTCAGAGGAAGAATGCTCACAGGACAGCTTAAGGCACAGTTTCCCCCTCTCCCAARTGCACTCTCTTCAATACAGCCCTTGCTAATATTGCTGTGACTTTCTTCTCCCCCTCACGCTGTAATACTAGTGCTGAATTCAGACAAGACAAAACCGAGTGTAGCCCATGGTATTTATTTCTTTAGAATCAAATGCTTATTTTGAAGTCAAAAAGGAGAATGGTTGGTCAACTGCCTCTCTCAATCCAGAATGGGATCTTATATTTTTATCCAGTCAATTAAAGAAAATACTTGCCTTGAATCAACAACTGTACTTTTTCTTTTAGATATTCCACACACTTTTGGTCTGACATTAAAGTCAGTGTTGGCTCTTCATGTAATTCATACAAGTAGCCACAGGCACCAAAAAAAAAGTTAATTTCTTAACTGTAGCTTTTCTCTCTTTATGTTTGCAAYTTCAATTAACTGTTCTAAATAACTGACAACATGGAATATAAAACATTCCTGCAACAATGTAGGTCTAACAGCAATTACGTTGATTTACTCTGGACCATGTTAAGTTCAGGGAGTAGGATAAAGAGACAAGAGTTTAAAACTTCTTTCACACTGATGTAATAAATTCAGTACATTGCTTTAAAGTTAGGGCAAAATAGCTGGTAACTGAAAGTAAAAAAAACCCCTTGTTTTGTTTTCCACTGTGATAGAAAACAATAGATTATGGGAAAGTTCTTCAGAAGGTGATCAGAGGAAAAGTTCACCAGCATCTATCATGGACTGTGTCTCTGTGGCCTGCTGGGATAGGAGGGAGGGACATAAAGGTGTCAGCAGTTGAACTGATACGGTAAATCACAGTAGGGCTAGTAAAGCGCAATGGCAGCCTAGTGTAAATGCCTTCAGACTTCTATTTCTTCTCTGAGGTTGTACTCGGGACACGTCCCCTCTTTGTGACCTTATCTCTGGGGCACTGGGTTGTGCACTGGTCTCTTCTCTTTGGTTTACGAGGACTAATCCGTTGCAGGTTAATAAAAGGTGAAAAGGACAATCACCAAGGAGCCACCAAAATAAACAAGTACCTTTGACTTCTTAAGGATTCTTGATTTTCCACTTCAGCATGCTCGGCCTGTCTCCTTTCTCTCCTCCTAAATACTCTGATAATAAGTACATCTGCAAACAGCTGATTAACAAAAATTACTRTCAGTATGCAAAAGAGGAGAACAATAAGACAATTCCATATAAAGTGGACAGTTCTACTCTGCAGGCATGTAACTGGTCTCTGTAAAATGTACTTTTCTGCACACTTCCTTCTGGTTGAAATTTGTAATTTTTTTCCTAGAAATGCTGACTGACAGTGCATTTCAGTGACCAACATGTTCTTAGTCCCAGTCAGAGGAAAAGTCCCCTCAGAAGTGTCACAAATCTGAACCATTTCATTTCATTWCATACAATGAGCAAAACGGTCACGACATGCCATCACATCAAGCAAGATTAATGAACTTTTTAACTGCTAGGTTTATAATKCACATGCTAGCTTGCTGCAGTGCTGTAGGCGGCATCATTAACATCAATAATATCTATTTAATGTAATGACCAAGAGTGCAGGACAAAAAGGTGAAAATCACCTGTGCATTCGGCTGCCAGCTGAGCGGGGTGCTGGGGCAGTGGGGCTGTTTGTCTCGCTGCTGGKTCCCCTTTGTCCCCACCCTATCTCCTTCCATTCTTGTCAAAGTTAAGGACAATTCACAAAAGAGGAGGCTATTGCCAGGTCAGGGAGCAGTTTCCGATTGCTCTGTGGTTCCTSGGCTTCAAGGGAAGCTTTGGAAAGCAGAGTGTTTGATGAGAAGGTGTGTGATGCAGATTTTAAGTAAGAGGGGGGGAAAAACCCAACCCTGCTCACACAGGCAGGCACTACTATTGCTATCAGGGCAATGTGCAGTCCCTGTCTTGCTTTCCCGTAGATGCAAGCAGTTATTTCGTTCAGAAGGACTCAGATAGAAAATAAAGGCTGTTGGGTAAAGCACACCATAGCCTCTTGCTTCTTTTCAGACAATTAATCAAGCAAGCCAAGGAAATCAAAATTTACTACCATTCCACTGAAAATTCAGTTTCAGTCTTGAAAACACATTTGTTCTGCTGATATTTTACAAAAGCAGTATATTTCCGAGATACAGATGCACCAAATTAATACTGACCCCATACAGCTCAAGCAGAAAAAAAAATCCCAAATCTAAGTTGTTGCTTTTCCCCTGAAAATAGCAATTCCYGGAGGAAGCTATTTCATTTAAAGCAGCATTAATGACTTAAGTCCTGGTAGATGTGTGCCTATGTGCATCTCCTCCTTAAACTGCACCTAGAGCCCTGCTCAGGACCCACATCTCCCTATGGACACCGACCTTCCCAGCTTCYCACCACACAGGAAATCACTGACCTACTCAAGAGTGCAAATGGTACTGACTGCATTTTGGTTACTTTTATCTCTAGAAAGATCCTGTGAGGGCCCCTCAGCTCTGGAATTTATTCCCCCCTTTGCTCAAAAACAGCTTCCAACAATCTTTGACCTTCTGTGTGAGCTGTGAGGCCCAAATCTAAGGATTTGCTTTAGAGAGGTATAAGAAAGGTTGGCATTTGTGGGTGTGGTAGGAGAACATACTGTCCATAGCTGATTTAGTCCTGGATTTATACCTTTGCCATATTGTGACAGTTATCCTGTACAGCACCATAATCTTAACCTCTGGAGTTTTAGGCTTTCCTAAATGGTCATAAATTGGGGAAATGAAAAGCATTGAAATCTACCAACATATGAATGATGGTGTATTTATGAACAAAATGACCTGGCAAACAAGTACATCRTAAGTCACTTTTGCTAAAATGATCCTTCCCGCCTTGCAAATCACACAAGTTCCGCATGTGTCTCCGGGCACTCACAGCATACAAGTGAAACTGCAACATTGGGACTGCTGATAAAGGGACAAATAACACTTTAATTAACTGAGAATACTTAATATGCTGCCCRGCCTCTGTTGCAACTGGGAGACAAGCTGTAAACACCTATTAAAACAGAACTATTCTGTTCCACTACCAAAGTTCTCCTGTCTGTCACCTTTTAAATATTTAAATCTCAGATTCTTTAAAAGCTGTTTCTGCTGCTTTTACTCTTTGGATGTAAACAGATTTATTAAATATTTTATTTCTAACCCACCCACGAAGCTACATTCATTTACATAACTTAATGAAGGCTGCATTATTCATTGAACTTCTCATATAACATTTTTCGTAAGACATTATTAAACAAGTGAAGCAAGCCAGTCTAGTAATGAGTCTTCTCTAAACTTGCTGCCAGTTACATTTCCTTTCTCCTAATCTATCACTCTAATGGTTGCAACTAATAAACTTTTTGAATTTTTGCTGCTAATCTGTATATGTTTTGCATTGCATGCTGGATGTATAACTTGACAGAGAATTTACAATACAAACCACCTGGCAAACAAAACTACCTCAATTAACAAATGCTATCCAAACCCACCCCACTCTTTTTTTGTTATRATAGAGGACAAATACATGTAACATAGTACCTTTAAGCCATAAATAAATTCACTAATTTGGGCCTGGAACATACCAGCAATATAKCTCAAACACAAGATTTGTGTCTGCATTTTATAATTTCTAAAACTTTGTTGAAAATCATAGGTTGAAGTTTGGTTTCTGCAAATGTTCTGCATGGCCTTCTAAAAGATCCAATAGTCTTGCATAGGATCCTGTTGGATGATCCTAGGAAGGATGATATGCAATAATTTTAAGGTAAAGAAATTTASCAATGGGTTGCTTACACTTGGGCTATTTCATTTGTGTTTATATCAAAAGTAGTTGGATTTTCAGGGAGTCTAAGCAGTGCAGCTCCCTTTCAGACAGCTGGTAATTTTTCAGAATTTATACCTCATAAAATCAATTCCAATGATTGAAAACAAAAGAAATAGAAAGTTGGATCCAGATTCTAATTTTATGCAAATTAGTTTTTAAAAGACTGGGGCAAATTATTTCATCAGCATCCACCCTGAAAACCTCTGCAGATGTGTATAGTTAACARAACACAGCAGTTCTCAAAGATGGCTAGATGCAGATTTGTAAAACCATTTAAAAAAACTTCCTACAGCACTTAGGAAACTAMCACCTGAAAGTCAAAGATTAAGTATTTTACATATTACAAAGTATTTTTCTTGGTACCCCTCCAAAGCTTATTCTAAATCACTGAACAGAATTAAATTAAAAAAATATACAATAGATTGAAATGGGGTAGAAAGAAGGAAAATCTTTTTGTCAGCCTCTCATCTTGCAAGGTCCAGGAAAARACTCCTGTAATGAAAGCAAAAACATAAAATAAAATAAAATGTCAGAAACTAAGTTCAAAACCTTAAGCATACAATGCTTCAAATTATGTTTTCCCTGGAATAGGTGCTTCTATGAACCAAAACGGAAGAAAATCTTTCCCAGCTCAACTTCTGAGAACAACACACAAATAAYATGTCTTTGTTTTACAAGGGCAAAATAAATAAATCTGATCAAGTTACTTTAATCATTCCCAAGGTTCTTCAGCACTTTTTTTTCTTACTAATATAACCATTACCAAAATTCACTTTAACCTGTTCAGACCCTATCTGGAAATATTGTTACCTTTCAATCTGGTATTGATTCATCAATGTCCATTTACAYCAAGGTAATCCTTTAATGTCCTTTCTCTTCAAGAATTGGTATAACTGTTGTTAAGAACAACACATTTAGCACTGAATAGATACTTCAGAAATTCTCAGCTCCAGAGATGCTGCTGGCTGGCAGGAGCTGTTACTCACGTGGTTTTAGAAGTGTGGGTTCTAATAGTTAACCTTACCCTCAGGGATGAACCAACAGGCTACATATAAATCATGGCTTTTTACTCCAGGACCAAATCACAGCACCTTCTAAATTGTGTGTGATTTTTTGAAGAGAGACCTGGTCAAATATTTTTCTTTTAAATAGCTGGTTAACCGAGAGGAGGAATATGAAATATCCTACCTCCTGTCTCCGTGCAGCACCCCAGCACAAACTATGCTCGTGTGGGGAGCTGGAATGAGGACCTGGACTGCCTGGAAAGCAATTAGGTTTTTTATAGGTAATTTTTCAGCAAAATCAGTTCCTGGACCCAGCATAACAAGGAGGGATGGTGTTCAGGGTGCAGCAGACAGGCAGCACCTAAAAAGCAACCACAGGCTCAGCATGTGCCCATTCCAGCCTCTGCTGAGCAGGCAAAGCTGCGCTCATACCAGAGCTCACCTGAAACTGGTCTRCAGCCAGCATCTAAGCTGTCAAAATACAGCTGCATAGAGGAGATTAGCCGGGGTTGTAAAACCTGCTCAAGAAGTTGGGCAAATATTTTAGCAATTAACCCACACTGAGCTCCGTTTTACTGTAGCTCCACTGCTACCATTCCTTGAGATAGCTTGTTTAAAACTAGCTCCAGGATGCCTAAATTGCACAGCGGTGACAGACCGCTTAACCACWGAGATAAATTATTACAGGGGCAGTACCTAACATAGGTTATGTTGTCATGATTTACAACGGCTGAGGATGTGCCCCCAGATGTCCAGACAAAATCAAATTAAGTATATGATTTTTTTSTTCTTCAAACATAAAAGCCATGCAAACTTTACTCAAAACCAAAAATGAAAGACTTGTGTGTATGACCTTAGACTTACACTGTGAAAGTGTTTGTATTCTTCAGACAGCACTTAGGTTCCCATTCTTTATAAAATTAAAATATAAACTGAAATAATATGAAGATCATGCAAAGAAGTTCCCACATATAAAAGACTTTAATTAAAACCAAATGAAACATTTAAAGAATACCAACACCTATTTGGATTTAAAGAATGTTGTAACGCTACAGAAGAAAATGTTAGTAAAGAATAACAAGACAAGAGTCTTGCTGTTCTCCAGACTCCAGATCACCTCTAAATCAGGATCAACGTTTGCAATTTTCCACTACTGTATAAAGGGGAATAATAAAGGGGTAATAAAGAGGTCTTAAACTGGGGTTATTCATCAAATCCCTGAGAAACATAATGGTGCAACAGGTTTGCACGGTAAAAAATATTTAAGATTTTAAACATTGCCAAGAGGACTCAGGTGCARTCCAAAAAGAATATATTTTGTATTTTAAGGCTACCAAAAAATTGAATATGAAAAATTCTTGTTAGTTATGCTGATAGGTAAGTTGTATCTAAGGCCATATGCTAGAAGCTTCCATGTTTAAAATGTTAGCTGGAAACACATAGTATGTGTTATAGAAACACCCCTTTAAAAAAAAAAAAAAAAAGAACTCCAAACCTCACAGAAGCTATTAAGCACCTGCAGCTATTTTGGGCAACTTAACTCTATCCTTAATTTTGATCTTGGGAGAACATAATGAAAAAGTCACTGCTTTCCAGAGGCAAACAAAAAATTCATTTATTCTATACGGTGCTATAAGTGTTCATGGCACTGGTAATTGCATTGGTTTACTTTGTAGATGTTTATAGAGCCAGCCTATGTTGTTTGACTTTTGAGGGAAGACTAATAGGTGTAGTAAGCGGGGGTGGGCACAAAACCCCTTATGGTTAAGCCAAAATAGGGGTCATGCCTAGGGCATTTTATCTGCCCTGCTTACACACCCCTGGGGAATTGCATCTCAACAGTTGATTCTCTGTTAATCAATTCACATTAGTGCCTGCCTTTTAGTTTTCACTTTGCTGAATTCCAGGAAAGGAGTTTTTAAACCAAATGCATGCTCTATCTCTGACCTAGTCAGAGCTGTTGCATTTCAAGAAGAAATCAGCAGATTTTATTTGCTCTGCCAGCTGATAAGAGACACTGTCGCAAGTAAAKATTCATGGCCAGCAGGCTCAACACAGAACGAGAGCCAGTGGTCTGTTTACACGGGTCAGCAGTAATATGGCAGGAGAGGACATTTATGGAATTTTTTTCCCTCAACCATCTCCAGAGAAAGACTTATATGACACTATTCTGCTTTTTTTTACTTATTGACTGCAGCTCAGAATTATGTACTTGATAAGGAGACCTGTAGCACTTGCTATCACTCCGTGCAGATTTCAGCAAGCCTGTGGCTGTGCACTGTTCTTGCACTTACAAGTCAAAGCTTAAAACAATCACCTATTCACAAGCAAGAACCACAYGTGAAGGGAGGGAGGCAGGAGAGGGTTATGAACATAGAAATAGCAAATACCTCATTCACAAAAGCAGATCTGACTTTACGTCCAAACCCTAGAGCCACATTCATTAAGTTACTTTCTAGCATGCACACAGATCTTCGTACAAAGGATCTTAAAAAATAAATTTTATTATCAAACTTAAAATTCACACATTAAACATACAATCTAGACACAAATAATACTGAAAACATTCTCAAAAAATAACCATTTCAGGTAATTTGGATGAATAGCTAGTTACCATTTTTTTGAATGCTTTTCAAATATTTATTAATACATACACCATCCTGAAATGTCTTCAAATGCTGGCCAGCTTTCAATGATATTTTTAAATAGGGGAAAACTTATTTCTATAGAAATAATATTATCTAATTATGAATCAGAGACTCATAATTGTAGTGCTTGGGGGGGAAAATATCATAGCCTCTTGAAATATTTAGAAGACATAAATAACTATTGTACATTTACAAGTTTTAAATATTTAAAGGCCTTTGTTACTATAAAAAGTTACTATGTACATATTAAATGCTATATCAGAATCCAGTCAGAGGTGAGTGTTGAGCTCTCAGATTTGGCCGCTGAAACCTATGAATTTGGTAGGCAGGTTGTCCACAGGGTACACTATGGGCCCCGTTTTCATTGTAGGAGGTCCATTCAGCAGCTGCCAGTCACAGCTCCGAGCCAACTCCACTGTAAATATTTTTAGAAGGACTTTTGCAAACTCTTTGCCCACGCAGCTCCTCAAGCCCCCACCAAAAGGAATGAAACTGAACCTAGAGGAATCCTCTGGAGATGGAGACATGAAGCGATCTGGGTTAAATTCTTCTTTGTTGGTAAAGAGATCTGCCACATCGTGTGTATCACAGATGCTGTAAATAACATTCCAACCTTTAGGGATCTGGTAACCCTGTAAAAAGAAGAGAAAGGAGACATGGAGCACCTTGCTGTGCTAAATAATGTGAAGTGACAGCACAGGACACATCAGTGCACCCCAGTGCACACATCAGTGCACCCCACCTCCCCTCCTGGCTTCCTGCAGGTCACTGTAAGGCAGACAGGTTACATGAACACACAATACTTCACAGCTGCTCTGAGGAGYTGTGCCCAAGCCTCACTTACGTTTAGCTCAAGGGTTTTGAGTGCTATTCGAAATCCTCCAGGAACAGGCGGGCTCAGTCTGAGGGTCTCTTTGATGACACAGCCTGTGTACTTCAGCTGCTCCAAGATCTCCATGTCCAGCTGCTTCTCTTGGTTGGTACTGCACAGTAACCCCTAGAAAGGAAAATGCTGCCATGATATTCATGAAGAAAACAGCCAGGGCTCCTGGCACTGCAAAGCAGCTGCCCCTCAAAAAGCGGTATTTTCCTGCCACCCCTAAAAGTAGGGCACCACCGGGGTCAAAGAGAGCTCTGTCTGGGATACTTGTCCTGGAGGTACCTTCCTCCCACTGCCCCCTCCTKTGGAATGGCTCTGGGGACGACACACACCTTCACCTGCAGTTCTTTCCTCACTTTCTGCAGGACTTCATGGTGGAGGCCTAGGAAGGCAATCAGCGATGTGGCAGCACTGGCAGTGGTTTCATGGCCCCCGAACAGCAGCTCTGTGGCAGACTCCTTTAGCTCCTTATACAAAGGATAGAAGAGGGATCAGCGAGGCCTTGACCACAGCATCTCTACCAGGCCCATTCTACCATGCAATGCTGTACATTGTTCCCAAACTGGAGCAGATACCCAGGGGCCAGGATGTGGGTGGTCAGTGGAGCTTATGCTCCCTGTGGACATGTCTCCACATCCAACAGCCTGACTGCAGCCTTTGCACCCCAATGCTCAACACAAGCTGGTTATTTCATGAGGACAGAGAGAGAACCTCCTGCTTTCTCCTTTTGTCCCCACAAGGTAAGTGKGATGCTCTCAGAGGGACTGGGGGAAAGGCATGAATCCAGCAGTGAGGAACCTTACCTGCATGTTGAGCTGTTCCCCGTTACCCTGTGTGTGTTCCATCAGCAGCTGCAGCGCGTCCTTGTAGCCGCCCTCAGGCTCCTTGCGGGCCATCTTGGCACGGATATTCTCCTCGATCTTGGCATGGATGATGTTGCGTGCCCGCAAGCCCTGACCGAGCAGCAGAGAGAGCAATGTGGGTGTTAGGCTGTACCGCCATCCCTCCCCGCCGATTCCCCCCTGCCCTGGCCGCACGGGCACCGCTCTCCTCCTGGCCCGCCGTGAGCCTTACCCGGTAGAGGCCGCTGAACGGCACATCGATGGGCAGGGAGAAGAGGTTGCGGATCATCTCCTCGAAGGCCTCCACCAGCTGCTGCTCGCCGTCGGGGCTGGCCTGGCGGGGCTGGAAGCCCAGCAGGATTCTCATAGCGATGCGAAACATGAGGCGCTTCACCTCGGGGTACACGAGCAGGCAGGGCCCGGCAGCGCCCAGCCACCGCGCCAGGCAGGCGCTCACCTCCTCCTGGATGACGGGCACGTAGTGCTGCAGGGCGTCCCGGGAGAAGGCGCGCATGATCACCTGCCCGGGGGGACGAGGAGCAATGCGACACGGGCTCAGCCGCCGCGCCCGGGGCGACCGCGCCCGCTCCTCGCCCGCCGCCGGGCCGTACCTTTTTGCGGTGCTTGTGCTGCCCGTTGTGGAGGTTGGAGAGGCAGCCCGAGCCCAGGATGGTCCGCACCGAGGCGGGCCACTGCACGGACACGAGCCGGTGCTCGCCCAGCAGGATGTGCCGCACGTTCTCGGCGCCCATCACCCGTACCGTGGGCCGCCCGAAGAGGTGAGTCTTGTAGATGAAGCCGTATTTCCTGCGTTTCATCTGCAGGAATTTCCGCCTCTAGACAGAGGATGAGAGAGGGAAAATAATAAATTAATTTTAGAAATGATAAGAGGAAGAGGCAGGGAGAGCAGCTCTTTCCCACCTGGGCACGGGAGCCTGTCAAAGTTGCCGCTCATCTCCCTCCCCTGCAGCCAGAGGAGCAGCCGGGGCGCCTCTCCGCTCCCCGCGCCATCGCCTCGCCTTACCTGCAGCACCAGCTGCAGCGTCTCCCCGAAGAAGGGGAGCCCCATGGTGCCCGGGGGCAGTGGGAGCGGGCAGCTGGGGTCGCGGCTGCTCACGCAGTACAGGTCCCAGAGCTTGACGGCGGCCAGAAAGAGCAGCAGGGGCAGGAGGAAGGTGCACAGGGTGCTGGCGACTAGGGCGGAGAAGCCCATGACTGGGGAGCGACTCCCGCCCGGCCCCCCGGGAGCTCTGAGTGCGCGGGCCGGGCTCGCCGCGGGCCGCCTTTTATACCCTTCCCAGGTTGCTGCCCACCCCTACCTTGGTCCGATAAATTAGTTCACCCAAAGTTCATCTTTAATTGCGGATTGCTGCCTGACTCCTCCCCCCGAAATCTTTAACTATTTGCTTTGCGTAGTGCATCCTACTCCCCACAGACCGCTGCCGGGGAAGGAAAGGTGCTGTCGGGGGCGGCGGCAGCGGCTCCGGGCTCGCTGACCCTGTACCGCGTTCGGCGAGTGGGCTGCGGAACGCCGCCGACAGCTGACAGCCGGTGGTCGGCCGCTGCCGCCTCCTCCTCCTCGGATTTATCGCCAATGCTCGTTAAGAGACCAGCGGCTACACCGAGAAACTCCCGCGCAGGCACCCGGCGGCCCGGCCGCCCAGAGACACCTACCCCGGAGCGCTGCCGGCCGGCGCCGATGCGCTCTGCGGAGCTCCTTCGCCCGCCCGCCGCCGTCGCCGGCTGGGAAYGGCGAGGGAGCGGCCAGACCCACGCCGGACCGGGCCCGCGGCGCGGCCGGAGCCGACGGTACCCCGTGCTGGGGCAGCCCGGAGACCCCCTGAGCAGAGCCGCAGATGTGCCGGCGTATCGGCAGAGGAGCCTCCGYTGTCCCCTGGTTCACCTCGAAAGGCACGACTTGTATTTCTGCCGGCCGCGGAGGAAGGAGCCGCCGGCAGCRGTCCGTCTCAGCCTCCCGAAGCAGGTTCAAGCACGGGTCACCAAGGGGAAAGGAGGTGAGCGCGGAAAGTAAACACCACACCCGCCGTGCCCAGCTCCTCTCCCCGAGATCCACTGCCCACCCTCGCCTGAGGCTCTCCGGCATCCCGTCGGGGCTGCCGCGGTCGGGAAGAGGCGCTCGGCAGGGCCGGGCTCRCCGCCTGCAGCCGCGGCGCAGAGGGGCTCCGTGCCGGCGCCGGCGGGCGGGCACTGGCGCTGCTCTCCCCGGGCAGGAGGAGCGCGGCGGGAGCGGGGCTGCGGGAGGGCTGCGGCTGCCGCTGGGTCCCGGCGCAGGAGCCGCCGGCTGCTGGGGAAGGGGCGCCCGGCGCGGACCGCGGCCGCGGGGCCGTGGAGCTCTCCGCCGGTCACGGCTGCTCCCAACACACTTTTTTTTTTCGGAGYTTTTATCTCTTCTCTCCCTGTTACTTTTGCTTTCTTGTTCTCAGACAGGGTCAATAAACGCTGGAAGTTTTGTGTGTGTGTTTGTRTAGGGGTGAGGGAAATGTCACTTTTAATTATTATTTTTCTAACAATCAACGCATCATACGAGACCCGCCCTCCTCTTACGATGCCTTGCTGGAGCCTTGCTGCCCGCCTCCGCAGCCTCCTGCCCAGGAGGGACCCCCCCTTGAGGGTACTCCCCCGGCCCGGGAAGCCATAGCCCCTCGGGGTTCGCCGCGGGCCCGGGCGGCTCTGCGGGGCCCGGCCGGCGCTGGCCGGGAGCGGCGGCCGCGCCCTGACCCGGCGCTCTCCCCTTGCCGGGCGCTGACCTGCTTGTGACCTACAACACGGACCGTGACATCTGCGTGAACCCGGCCGGCAACCGCGCCAAGTTCACTGTCTATCAAAATAACGAGATACGGTGGCCTGAGCACCGATAATTGCCACAGGAAGGCTTTATTATCTCCCCAGCTGTGTATTCCCCAGCCATCGGCTTGAAAAGAATCAAATGGTAAAGAGTGAAAGGGATAATTAAAAACATCTTGGAAGGGGGTCAAGAAATTAACAGCCTAATATGAACAAACTTTGATTACAAGTAACAATTATTACACTTCATTTGTAAATGCTCGTGTTTATCTGCAAACAAAATCAGTTTCAAGACTTTTTTTTTTTTTAAACTAGATTCATGTTACATTTTTCAGCGTGCTCGTTAGCGCTCAGGGTAATTTTTAAGTGCGCTGCTGGAGCAGCAGCGGGTGCTAGATGCTGCAGGCCCAGCCCTGCCCAAGCCCTGCCGGTGGTGGGACCCTGAATCGCCTGCGGTCTCAGCCAGCCAGTAGCTCTTGCTAATTAAACTTAGTCATTGCCACTTGCAGCCACCATCTACTGATTTCACCTCTGATAGGCAAAAAGATTCACCTTTCAGGACAAGGTCAGGAGGGCCAGAGGCTCTGGTTCACTACAGGGTCGACTTGCCAATAGCACTTAACTCAGACCTGCAATTCAACCTCTTCCAGATTTGACCTGTCACGTTTGGGAGCCAGGTTTCTGCCCGAGGTAGCGTGGTGGTCACTGCACAGCCCTCAGACAGCTAACCTGGCACATGCCCTGCTGCAGTGTCCCAGCACGGACAGGCGAGGGGGATTGGCCAGGGCAAGGTCATCTGTAGCACTGAAGCAGGATGATGACAGAGTTTCAGGAGATCGGAGAGCTCCCCAGAGCCTTTTCAAAGAGACACTGTCTTCATGCCATGTTTTGGCCCTCACAGGTCAAGTTGGTTCTTCACACAGAACACACTCCACCACCAGGCATGGTTCTGGAGAAATGAGCATTATTTTCCCACTRCATTCACACAGGATGCATGACAGTGGGGAGTAGAAGTGAAGYTGAAATAAACTTATAAACACGTTGTGGATCAAGGACCTAGACTCAGCTCTGTTCTCAGAGGTACACAAACAGGTACACAAACAACAGGACTCAATTTTATTTTACTTGGGAGAGAAATACCCTGTGGGAGTACTCAAAAGCCACCTAAAAAGGTGCCYGAAGCTTAGCCTCAGGTACCACCCCCAGATGGGCCCGTGGAACTGCAGTCCTGATTGGCTCTTTCCCTGGCAGAGCTGGGCTGACAGAAGTGACACAGTCTTGCCAGCCAGCCAGCTACCATGGGGCCTTTGTCACTGCAAATGTCCCCTCTGCAATGTGAACAGCATCATCAGGAACAAGGGACTTTCTACAACAAATCAGACATATTCAGAAATGTCARTTTTCTAGACATTTGCTCTCCAAAGCCCCCTCCCCTGCTTCAGTCCAATCCTGTGGACAAGCTGTGGCTGGGTAGCATAACCTGCAGGGAACCCAGAGCGGGCTCTGTGGCAGAGCCCAAGCAGCAGCACAGTGCTCAAGCACAACATACACAGCTACTACTACTGACTGAATGAGATACTCTCTTTGTGCCAGCTCTAATGGGAAGTGCATGAATGAGATTAAATATTTACAATAAAAACCACTTTACACCCTATTATTCTAGCTAGAGTTGATGCCGTGGATTGGGCAGTGTGGCTTGTGTTTTCCTGCAGAGTCTCCCATCTTCYCTCTTTTTGCATCTAAAAAGCTACAGCGTGCAGGATGTTCCTCCTGCCTCTCCTATAACACACCTACAGGAGATAGCCCTGGGAGCCTTACTGTGGGTCTGGGAGTTTTGCTCCCCATCCCTGGTAGCTGGGATATTTACACCCTGCCAGCAGTTTCAGTGGGTTTTGCCCCCAGGCTGGGGCTGAGGTTCACCCCAGTGCACAGGAGTGGGGCTCTGCAACACACMCTACTGCTGTACCCTGCACACGCTACCAGCCCACACACCAGGAGGGGAAAAACAGAAAGACCTTTAGGGTTTTGTTGTGACCCAGTAGCTTACCCAGCCTGGGGCAGCAGAGACCTGCTCCCGGCAGCTGTGGAGGGGCATCAGCTCCAGGGCTGAGGGAACAACATACCCCTGGCTCAGGCCTCACGGCCATGGCTGGGCTGCAGGGGGTGGAAGTAGAGCTGCAGCCCATCATCGACAGGGTGCACAATGGGCACGGTCTGCATGCTGGGGTAGCCAGGGGTGGCCAGCTCCCAGCGGGCCGTGCTGACCAGCTCAATGGCCAGCAGCTTGAGGATGGCCTGTGCCAGCTCCTTCCCAATGCAGCTCCGTGCTCCACCGCCAAAGGGGATGTAGTGGAACCGGCCCGCAGCCTCCGGCCGGCCGGCACTGAAGCGGTCTGGGTCAAAGCTGCTGGGGGAGGTCTGGTAGACAGCAGCTGTCTCATGTGTGTCACGGATGCTGTACATGACGCTCCAGCCTTTGGGGATCTGGTAGCCCTGGCAAGAGGAGAAAAGAGGCAGGAGAGGAGTGTTACATACCTGTGCTACTGGAGGGTGAGCAGAGGGTGCCTGGAGACAGCTCCAGCACACTGCCCACCTGCTTTGCAGCTCCTTTTCTCCCCAGCCCAAGTGGGACCCATAGAGGTTGCTAGGTGACACTTGCCCTCGAGCTACACTGCCAAGCACCACCACTGTGCAGGACAGCGGCAGGCTGCAGCTCTCTAGCAGCCTGTCAGAGTGCAAGGCACTTACATCAAGCTCAAAAGTCTGCAGTGCCGTCCTGTAGCCTCCGGAGACTGGGGGCAGCACCCGCAGCACCTCCTTAATCACGCAGTCCAGGTAGCGCAGGCGGCTCAGCTTCTCCAGGCTGATGTCTGAGGCRCAGTGACAGCTTTGCCCTGATGGTGCTGGGAGCTGGAGGCCAGTGCAGGGGCTGCTCGGGGCCACAGTGGGTTCCAGCAGGGCACTGGGCTCGAGGGAATCTTCCTCCACTGCGGGCTGGCTCTGGTCCTTGTGAACGTCTTTGGCCACAGAGTGGAAAARTGGTTTCTCTCTGTCCCTGCTCTGGATGCTCAGGGTGTCCAGGCAGGGTCCTGCAGGGCAGCACTTACACTGCTGGTACAACTCATGGGACATCAGCTCCTGCCTTATTTTTTCAATCACTGAGGGRTGCTTCAGTAGCAGGAGGATCAGAGAGGTGCTAGCACTAGCCGTGGTGAAAAAAGCAGCAAATATGAGCTCAATTGCTGATTCCTGGGAGAGGAATGAAAATGACAAGTTTGAATAACATTTTAAAGTATTGTGTTTCAAACTGTTCTCACCTTTTGCAGGTTTTGCCCTTGTGCAGAGGGCCCTGGCCCCGACTCTGCTCTCCACAATCCTGCACTCATCCTGGGTTGGCAGGGACCAAAGTATTTCTGTATTAACTGGACATCCATTTGCCAAGTGACTGATGTGGAACCACAGCTGGGATGAATACTTATCACCTCCAATCCAGCTCCTCTGAGCTTTCCTCACAAGCTTTACCAATTTTAAAGCAGCACTTCAACATGCATTATAGCACATTGAGTGAAATCCATTTCAGGCTTTTTATCCTCATYTGCCAATTCCCCTTTGTACCCAGCTTTTACTTTTCTGCCCAGACAGTGGATATGGGTGTGTTTGTGCACAAAATCTAGATGTGCTGGCAGCTAAAATGGGTTACATTTGATTCGTCTCCAGTTATGATTGCTCTTATCTGGGAGGGGACTCAAGCCAAAAGTCAAAAGCATTAAAGGCCTCTCTGCTAGATAGCCTGGGAAGTGCTGCAGCCAGCAGGGAGCACACACCAGGCAAAGGACTTGTTCGCTTTTCAAGTTTTACAGTTGGAAGCACAGCAGTGTTCCCAACAGCTCCACAGCAGATGTATCCATAGTAAGTCAGGAAGTTAACCAGCTCAGATATAAATGGAGCACTGCACAGTCAAATCTGTAATATGTGCCTTGTCCAAGTTCAGGGGTTCCCTTGAAGCCTCCCAGCCTTTGTGGGACTGTCTGCAAGGTCTATATGGCACAGCACATGCCACATTGCCRTGGGCTGTGTGCAGCACCCTCTGATCAACTTTTGCAAATAATTTTCCCAAAGTTAAGGGTTACCCAGAGCTGGCTTAGGGCATGTCACATCTCTGACAGCAAGTGTAATGCTCAAACCTACATCACCATCTGAAKATGCCAGTGGCTCCATAGTGCAGGGCTGGGAGTGCTGAGGCCAGAGACAAATGCCATGGAGTAGCTGAAGGGATGAGTACCACGAGCAGTCCCCTGGGAGGGCTGGGACCTGACTGTTACTACAGAGCACTAATTGCTCCAGCCCAGGGGCAAAGGGGAGCAAAATCCCTCAGGGACACAGAGCAGTTTCCTTTCACATGACTGTGTCTGGGCTTTAAATTGTTCTGACATAACCATGAAGCCACAAACACAGACAAGAACACTTGAAGACCAAAGACACTTGGATTAAAGTCTGATAAAGTCAAGGATAATGTAACAAGGATTACTCTTTGCTACCATCTCCAGTGCCCCATATTGGCTGGACTAAATGCTTTTGCCAAAGTGCAGCTCTCAAGGGCATCTTTCAGTTGAAATAAAACCCCTGGAACAACAGATCCCTGTCAACCCCTATCACACCTCCTGCAGGCATTAGCAGGAATTTTTGCATTCACAAGGTAGCAGATCCAGATGAAAAGAAACTTCTCAGTTCCACCACATGCACTTAAACCCCAAGACATTTCAGTAGCATGCAAGGAATTTAGGGCAAGCTCTTAGATTTGAAATAACAGTCCTTATGCTCTTTGCTTCAACCTCTGACAGTGCTGCTGCAGAAGTTGTGTCACAGCTGCTGTCACAACTTTCCCACCCTGTTTCTATGAGGCCAACAGAACCAGTGACTGGAAGGCAGCATATTCCAAAACTCCACCAGTACTGTCCCTGTGCTACAGCCCAGTTCCCTTGTCCTGTGAGGCAGAACAGGCAGCATTACATCCAACCCATGACAGCATTATTATGTAGGATGGGTTTTTATTTTTTTTAGTCTTCAAAGGTTTTAAATATTTTAAAACAGTACGGTTGGCAAAGCAGTATCTTTTTTATGACCTTTATATTTCAAGGTCCTGGTGAGTTCATGGTAGCAGTACAAATCAGTGTATTTTGGAAAAATTCGGGGAAAATTGTCTTTCCAGATAATTTGAACAAAAAGCAGATTATTAACTAGTATGTGCTAGTGTCTGGAGGGTCTCTCAWAGACAGATATATCCACAACTCTGAACATTTTGTCCAATTACACTACTTCMTTAAACAAGAGCTCTACTACCGTTTTATGAGGGTGGCGAATATTGCCATAATTGCAAGCATAGGCAATTCAGTTTACAAGTAATTCTGTTAAATACTGAAATTTTCTAAACATAAAGGTAGAGAACAGCATATGAATACATGAATGAATATGTTATGATTTGAATCAGTTGGCCCAAGGTTGCTGCCATGTCACTCACTCCATGTTATATTTAATCTCCCCTTATTCCATTTGTGGTCAGAGCCAGGGACATGATGAGAGATTATGACATTATTCTTGCATTATATTCATGTGAATACTAAAGGAAATTAATTATTCTTAATCAATCACATTTTGAATCTGTCAATTAATTTTTAAAAATACTTACAATAAAACATTATATATAATAAAACATTATGATAAAACATTATAAAACATTAGTATTTGGATAATTTTTCTGAAATACTTAAATGAACAGTAAAAGTACCTTTAAACTATGTCCAAATAATTTTAAACTATATTGAGCTCCTGTTCCCACACAAAACTCTTTCAAAACTTGTTATATAAATGCAATGTCATCTATTGTTCACTGATACCTAGTGACCTGGAACTATGATGCCGTACTAAGAACAATTTTTTCCCAAGATCTTTKGCAAAATACTCTTCACATTCACTTGGTGGTTTTGGCTCAGTAAGAATTATTGGGTTCATCCCTAAATCATAGCCATACATCATATTCCATCATAGCAATCCACAAGCTACATGGTCTGACTAATGAGGAGGTGATAGGGAATGACCCAGAATCCATAGTTCCACCCCTAGACCCAGTCTGATATATCATCTCAGAGATTTCTGGACTCACAGCCCTGAGGAGTCCTTTGACATGATCCACATCCTGCCCTGGGATGGGTGCTGGGCTCTGTTTGAGGAGCACACAAGTAGCTCTGTTTCMAAGAGTGTCCAGGAGGTCACAGACTGAACAGATGGGCAGAGCCTTAGCGCAGCCACATAAACCCTACCAGCATCCTACATCAGGCTGAAGGCTGATGGCCATGAAGATGAAAGGTAGAAGGGGCATTTAATCCCTTTTAAAAGTGTGCCTTGTAATGCAAAGAGACACAAGACCACAGGAGCATGAGTGTGCCGAGTCTCCCTCGCTTTGTGCAGAAGCTGGTGTCATCACTGCTGCTAAGAGGAGGGCAGGAGACAGCAGCTGGTGGTGAGTGCCCACTCAAGCCTCCTCCTGACCCTCAGTCCACGTCTCTCAGTCACTGAGTTGGGAGGGGCACTGCAAGCTAGAGGATCTCCTTACCTTTAGCTCCTGCATGGTGAATTCTTTGCCATGCTCCTTGGCACTGTTCATTATGAAATCCAGRGCATCGCTGTGGTCTTCTGGGTTGTTTCTCTGCAGTTTTTCCTGTATAGCCTTCTCCATAAACTTATGTAGCATGTCCCGTGCTTTGATTCCCTGCGAGAGGCAGATACAGTTCAGGAGAACCTTAGGAACTGGCCCCCTCTCCAGATAGACTGGGGAACCCAAGTGTAGCAATCCCAGGACCTGTAACAGCAAGAACTGTTTAATCTGTTGCCCAGCCCCAGAGCCTTGCAAGAGGCAGCAGTTTGGGGGGAAATGCTGCACATTCTGTTGCCTTGCTGTTGTGAATCAAATGCAACAATTCCCAAGAAACTCTCTGGGAGGAAAAGACAGCAGTAAACTCATGCTACCAAGTTCAGAGGCATCTGCACTGAGCAAACCCACAGYTGTCAGGTCCGAAAGAAGCAAGGATCAAGAAGAAGTGACTTAATAAAACTGAGTCCAGACAGCAAGGGACGAATGGTTTTACAAGGGTATAGAGGATAAAGACACATTAATCACAGCCAGCTCATCTTCAGTGTGTTGCACTCCAGTGCAGCAAAACATTCATGTAAGATCTCAGCAAGTCATTCATGTAAGATCCGCAATCTCTTTGCAAAGTGGGACAGATGGAATCACAGGATATTCGATTTTCTACAAAAATGCAAAAGCCAGAAGGACCAGAGATTTGAAATTTAAAATGGCCATAACCAGATGTTGGGAAGAAGATGCAAAGGCTTAGATTTGAGGTGGGAAGGATTGGACAAAGTAAACAGGGTGGAGAGTGAGGAGACAAGGCAAGTTGAATATGTCAGTCTTTGGCTGACCTGAGAGAGGGTAGGGATGGATAGGCCAGAAGCAGTGAAAGCTCACACTGGTAACAACCTGCAAAGGGAAACTGGACAGGGAAAACAAGAGCTTTGATGAAGAGTAGCAGGGAGGCTGAGGGAGAACTGGGACAGGCTGGGTAGATCCAGTGGAAGAGAGCTCACAGTGGAAATTAGAGATGAGGGAAGACCTGGCTAAAGCGGACAGGAGACTTCAGCTATGGCAAGGGTGGAGAACCCGAAGCCAGAGGAGGGAGAAATGCGAGAAGAGGAACAGTACACAGGACCTATACCTAGAGGAGTGTGGAGAGACAGGCAAAGAGGGACAAAACAGCAGGGAAGAAACTGCAGGTTGAAAGAGGAAGAGGTGACTGTCCTTCTCTGTGGGCTGTCTCTGTGCTGCTGGATCAAGTACCATAAGAGGGTCYTAAGTCCTCAGCCTGCCTGAGCTGCACAGGAGGTGCTAACCTGAGGTGCGCTGTGCCCACCTGTCTTTGTGCGTATGACACAGACCTCTCTGCCATGAGCTGACATGAGTCCATGTGGGATGAGACGGGATAGGCGCAGACATGATGGACTCACCACAGACAACATATGGGATGAGGGAGAAGAGGAGCCCAGTGCTGTACAGTGAGTTGGAGCCGCTGTCCAGAGGCACTGGAAGCCAACCAGGAGCAGTTGAGAAGTGCAGAGAGAAGGGGAAATGGCAATGGTAGGTAAGATACCAAACCCTCAGACCTAGAATGGAGGCTGCAGATGTCCTGGCCCATCAGAAGTGCCCCTTGGTGGGCCTAGGGACAGGGGGTCTGTGCTGCCAGGGCCCGGGCCCTGCCCCCAGGCAGAGGAAGCAKAGCAGGCGGCAGTACCTTGCGCAGCCCACTGAAGGGTATGTTGAGGGGCAGGGAGAAGAGGTTCTCCACCAGCTGTTCAAAAGTTTTGGCCAGCTCCTTGAACTGCTTTTCCTCCAGGCGGAGCCCCAGCAGAATCCGAGCTGCAATGCGGAAAGTTAAGGTTTTAGCGGAAGAATAAACTGCG
Organism: Malurus melanocephalus; assembly: GCF_030028575.1. Classification (NCBI taxonomy): domain Eukaryota; kingdom Metazoa; phylum Chordata; class Aves; order Passeriformes; family Maluridae; genus Malurus; species Malurus melanocephalus. The sequence continues at coordinate 4,824,181 of NW_026623244.1, read as the reverse complement.
ATGGAGCCTGGCTCCATGCACCAGCCCYGCAGCTCCCAGCTCACAACCTTCTGGATCCGCGGCAGGTAGCTCTCCAGGGCGGTGCGGCTGAAGACTCTGGCCAGGATCTAGGAGGAAAAGGGGGGAAGAGAGGCAGGTAGTTAAAGCAGGGGGAGCACACATGCCACGGAGGCCCAGGCCTGGGCAAGAGGTGCCGCCTGAGCCGTGTGCCCTGCCAGAGTGGCTGCGAGGCTCACCTTGCGGCGCTGGCGGTGCAGGTCACCGATGGAGCTGAGCAGAGTATGGGAGCCCAGGATGATGTGGGTGCTTTGAGGCCACTGTGCGCTGACCAGAGTGTGCTCGCCCAGCAGGATCTTGCGGATGTTCTCAGCGCCTGTCACCCGCACCACCGGCCGGCCCAGAAGGTGGGTCTTGAAGATGTTTCCGTACCTCTCCCGCCGGGAACTGTGGAAGCGGGAGCCCTGGGGACGAACTGTGGGTCAGCCCGTGGCTCCCGCCAGCCCCTTCCCACCCCGTCCCGTCCCCCGGCGCCTCACCTGGAGCAGCCAGTGTAGGGTCTCCCCGAAGAATGGCCAGCCCATGGAGCCCTTGGGCAGGGGCAGGGCGCTGGCGCGGTCCCGGCTGAGGCTCCAGCGCAGCGCCCACAGGTGCCGGCACAGGACGACCAGCAGAGCCGGGACCAGCAGCGCCAGCGCCGCCGCCTCAGGCCAGGAGAGCCCGGCCGGCATCCTCCTCCGGCGGCGGGGACGGGGCGGCGGCGGCTGTCAGGCACGGGGGCCGGCGCCCCGCGATTCGGCTATGGGCGCTGCGCGGCGGGCCCTGCCGGCTGCTGCCCGCCCGGCCCCGCTCGCCTCCTGCTGCCGGTTCGCCCCTCGGCCACATTTATATAGATATTGGCCACTTACGCCCGATCCACCTTCGGAGATGACGTATCCGCTGCATATTTAAGCAGCGCGGCCAAGTGCGGTGATTGGCGCGGGAGGGCCGAGGACAGCGGCCGAGGGGCTCGGGGCCGCGGTGGGGCAGCCCCCCGGGACTGGGGGCCCGGCATCCCGCTCCCGCCCCCGCCCAGCCCCTCGGGGCGCCGCAGCCGGGGCGGGACGGCGGTCCCTGGGAGCGGGGCACCCCCTCCGCCCTGCCGGSAGCTCCCGCCGCCCCCTCGGGCCAGCCTTCCCAGGTAGAGAGTCCCGTCCCGGGCTACCCCGACCGGGGAGCGCCCCAGCCCCGCTCCGCAGGCCCCACCGCCCCCGGCTTCCCGGACTGCAGCGGCAGTCGGGCCGATCCTGCAGCGCTCCCGGCGCTCACCCCACCGTCGGGGCCGCTCAGACCCCCGACCGCCTTCCCCGCGGGTAAATCACCRATGAGTCGGGACCCGCACAGGTCCCGCGAAACCGGCTCCGAGGCGTGTTCCGGTGTGTGAAATTAAACAGCAATACGGGTGAGGTTTATATTACTGTATTTAGACCGTCAATAACTTAAAAATACAGCGAAAATGTACATTATTTTTACACGTTCCATTTGGTTTGTATTTGTTAGACATTCTCTTAGTGTCTAAAATAGCCATGAGGAGACAGTGCAAAGAGACCGGTAGTGGGACAAAATGCTAATCGCTGGGACGGGGCTGGCGGGAGAAAGCGCAAACTAACAAACAGATGCGGCACGAAACCAACAGCGGCAAATCTATTCCTTACTGCAACCTAGGATAAAGGACCCGAGATCTTACAAAAGTACAGTTAGAAATAGTAACCCTGAGGAACAAAACCAAAACGAAACAAAATGTCACATTATAAAGAACTCAGATTGTTATTTACATTCACAACCTCAAGATTAAACCCTTTTGGAGAACAAAGCCTATAATTCCTAATGCTAAATAGATATCAAGTCTAGCTCTCAGGTAGTTTGCAAAGGTACTAAAAATCAGAAGACTTTTTCATACCTCCAGACTACAAAACCTGGTATACAAAATTATGTCCAATCACTTTAAGGCTAATATACATTTAATGCAGGAAAACAACAGGCAGTATCTGAAACGCAAATACCTTAATGCTTAACAACATTAAATTAGAATTAAACCAGAAAACAGCAACTAAGGGATCATTTCTCAAATATTTCCTACTCAGAGCAAAATTTTGGACACCATTTCTGCAGATATTTAAATAACATATTTACAGTTCAGCTGTTCCATGTACAATATGATTGCGCTGGTTTTTATTGTACAATCTCATTTTTCACCATTTGTTTACAATATACAAAATAGTATTCGATCCATTAAAAATACGTACAAAGAATTGTTTGTTGAAGACTCCATGTACAATCCATCTACTGCTTTTTTCCTTATCTCAGTCAAACAAAAGTCCTAACCGGTATCACTATTTGCTTAGTAGAAATAGTGGCTAAGAAACACCTCTTGGTATGATGAGATACTGGTGATTTAGGAGGCCTATGCGTGTTGGGACATACCATTCACTAAACTCCTAAGTTGCTTTACTACAGTCTCTATAAGCTTCTGCTTGTCACGGTCATTCTTCCTGAACTGAGCAAAAATGTTGTTCTTTTTGCTGGAGTCTTTCATTCTAGAGAAACAAAAAAGCAAATGACAAAAACATTAGTAAGACAATTTTAAAAGGGAAAATCCGACTATTTAAATCTGTTTACTACTGTTCCTCTTTTGATCTTTTACTGTTTACTATGGGTTCTTAAATTAAATTTCTGTAATGCAGTATTCGTTTTAACAAGTATTACTTTACAAATAACCAGTTAAGTAATAAGCAAATAGYCCTTCAGCAGGACTCCTGACCCTACCAATTGCCTTAGAAGTAAGTAAAAAAATCCGTTAGTATCATCTTGCTTCCGTGATACATTCAGACTCGGTGAATGGTGGGTTTTGTTCACGTCAAAAACGGGCATCTATATCGCTGATTTCCCATACTAACAGATTTAAAAACGAAATTCGGGAAATTAAGTAAGTTAAAGGAACAATATTTTGTAATAATATTGGAGATACGTACCCTCTGTGAACTCTGCAAAAGAGATTTCCATCGCAGGCAGGAGAGGAGAGAAAACACTGTTAGAAAGCGTCTTTAAACCGCAACGTGTTCTGATGCGGTTTTTACGGGCAGGTTGGTACTGGGCTGCCGGYAACGCGCCCTGCTCACCCTGCCCTCCCCAGCCCGCCCGCCAGACCGGCCGGAATTCTCGCACCGGCTTCACCACGGCCAAAGCCAGCGTTTCCCTTCCCCAGAGCGGCAATTCGGGCAGCCGCTGGCTGCTCCCGCGGCCCCGGCTCCACCGCCGGCCCGCGCGGCTCTCGGCACCGGGACTCCGGCGGCCGCCGCTCCTGCCAGGGCTCCTCCGGCTCCGGCCCCGGCGCCGCTTCGCATCCCCGCGCCGCCGGCTCCGGCCCCGGCCCCCGCACTTACTTCTCCAGGAGCGTGAGGGCCGTGCTGGGGTTGACCCGCAGGTACTTGGAGGTGGCCTGCCCGTAGTCAGCCAGGTAGGTGGACCAGTCCCACACCATGAAGAGGTCCAGGAGCTGCGGGKGGAGAGGGGGGTGAGGGAGAGCGGGGCGGCTTTGCGGAGAGAGGCCGGGCGCAGCCCCTCGCCGAGCCCAGCCGACACCCCCCTCCTTCACCTGCCCATTTGTTTCTTTCACGTCTCTCACTTCCCTCCGTGTTCAGGGAGGCGGCTGTGCAGATTCGGCCCCAGGAGGGGATGCTAATGGCTTCACGCTTTGGTGTTTGGGAACTTGCTTTACCGTGGGGGAGCAAGACAGGGATGCTCATGTCGGCTGCTTCCCACAGTAATTTAAACCAAAGGTTCAGGTAGTCTCAACTAAGTGAATTAAACACCTCCTGCTGCACTCTCCATTGTGACTGATCCCTGAAACTCAGTGCCAAGTCCCGGGCACACTTTGGCCCAAACAAACCCCAACACTTCAATGGAGGAACAAAAAGCCTCCAAGCACAGTCCTCTATGTCTGGCTGCAGTTTCGAATCAGGCCTTAGACGCATGATCTCAGAGCTGCTGTTCAACAAAACAGCCTGTTTTTACAGACGCAATACCGAACCTGCAGCAGCCAGCACCCTCACGGCCCTCAAAGCCTAATTTCCCCTCCAGCATCACGGGGTGCAAGCCAGGCACCGCTGGGCACCCTGCCCAGGCTGCCAGGGGCCAGGGCACAGGCAGCCCCGCTCGGGGATGCTTTTCCCACGGCTACCTGCGGCCCGGCGGGCCCCACTGCCTTTGACGTCAATAGTGGGGCGCCCCAGCTTCCCCCTGCGTCTGCTGCCTGCCCTTGTCCTGCTGCTCAGGGCTAACAAGGGCTTGTTCTCAGGCTGTCCCATGTTAGCCAAACCTACTGTTAAAACAAGCGTTGGGAACCATTAACAACACTTTGCCCCAGTGGAAAGTGCCCGTGCCTGCTCTGCTGAGCTGGGTCTTCTGTGTAAGCTAAAGCCCTGCTTGCCTGGAGACCTGCTGAATCAGTAATACTGGAAAGGTGGGCTGGAACAGGATTTTGTRTAACAGAACCACTTACAAAAATGTAACAGACTACTGCAAGTCACACCATTTTGCTATTTCGACTAAGAACCCTGTTCACTTCAAACATTTGCTTCTGCTAAGCCAAACCAGAGCTGTTAGAGCTGCGGCGCAACAGCAGCAACCTTTGCTCCCACAAGGCAGAGCTGCAGCAGGCGCATGCTTCTCTACTACAAGGAGGACTGCACCTCAGAGCACATTGCCTGATTCAAACTTCTCAGCCTGACAAACTGTCAGAGCTGTCCACTAATGCTCATACTTAAAAWCATAACACCAACTTATTTATAGAATAAAAGCGTACACCCTGTTTTCACAGCTTCAAATTTCTATGCCTCCTTTKTGCAWTTTTTTTCCATTTCCAAAACCACTTTCTTATGTTACTTTCAAATAAAGTGTCTAATTTAAATACATAATTTTCTAATTAATTACTCCTTCCTTATTTGTAGTGTAGCATTTTAGGACAAGGTAGCAACATTTCCTTGCATTATAATGGACCTATGACACWCCTACTGCTCTGTCATCCCAAGGACCTCCAGGGACCCTTACAAACCTCAGTGACATCTACATTTTAAATTTAACTATCTCACAGAGATGAAAGGATCTAAGACCCAGGAAGGCTATTTCATTTTCTGCTGACTAGATATCCATGACAACTACCAAGGTCAAATTCAAACAGTTTTTTTCCCACAAAGCCCTTTCTCAAGATGGACACCACCAATTTTACTGAACAGCAGAGAACATGCCTTTAGTCACTAAGCAATAAGTATCATTTGTGAAGCCAACAGCCTCAGCAGCTGCTCATCACTTGTTATYACCTGTGTTACACAATTAGTAGTGCCCAGTCCTCATAGATGTATTTTAAAGCACAATCAAAAGAATGGAAAGGTAGGACAGGCATATGCACAAGATAAGCTGTGAGGATAAAGCTGACAGGAATCCAAACTGTATAATCTGGTCATAATAACTTACTGCTACTTACTGTGCTACTTGTCATGGGCTTTACATGGGACATGATCCTTAAAGAGGGACCAATGTTCCCACAGCTGTGTTCAGGGAGTCAGAGGCAAATGATTTCATTTCTCATCCCCATTGTAACAATAAATTGAGGATTCTGGGTAAATCCGAAACAACCCTTAAGCTCATGTGGGTAAAAGGTATCTAAAGGTATCCTATTAGCAACGCATGGCCCAAAGCCTTTGATGACTGACACAACTACAGTGCTGACAAGTTCAAAGAAATTTCCCTGACCATATTGCATGAGTAACTTCCATACCATGCTTCAGACTCAACTGTCTGATTGCGCCATGGCTCTGGGAAATCTCAGTCATAGTGCTGGCTGGAAGCTTACACCTCATCTGTCTCCTGGCCAAACCCAGGTAGGCATGTAGGGCTCTAAACAGACCATGAAGTCTATTGTTTTCCAACATAAGGTATAAAAATGTCACACAAGACAGTTCTGGCTTTGAAGAATTAATACCCCAAGAGACACTACTGGCAAGGAGGATGTACCCAGAGCTACTTCCCTGCTCCATGCTGCAGGTCAAAGAGCTGCACGCAACCAGCCTCATGCTAATAAATCTCTTAAGTTCAAGCAGCTTTCATGACATGTGGCAGGTAGCTCAAAGGCCCAGACATACAATCAAATGACACATGCCACTCAGTCACAGCCCCTTCCTTCCTTCTGTGCATCTGTTCAGGTGCTGCARTGCAACAGTCATGCCCTGGCTCTGCAGTAAATGTGGCAGGGAGCTGCAGATGCTGCTGGAGATCAGACTGCTGCTGTGCACAATTATGCACTGTGTATTTTGTCCCCCTCCCAGCTGCAGTTGTGCACTCTGGCATACTGCTGTACACAGTGAGCTTTGACAGCACATACTGCACGCTGTGGGGGGGCAAGAGCTGCCGGGTGTGCACCCCTTGGGATCTGTGTCCTGGCCATTCCTATCACCTGCATCTGCCCCGGCCCCAGGCTCAGCAGATGTAGAGCCCAGGCAGGCRCTTTGTGAGGGGAGCAGGGTGGCCAGCAGCCAGCAGCAGAGAGGACAGTCTAGCAGAAATGACACACTGGCCCCAGGACCACCACATGTGTGGTGGGAAATAACTTCAATCTGCTCATGCAAAGCTCCACTTAAGCACAACACTACACCAAATTCACCTTCACTCCTGCAGCAACAATGCAGAGGTGTTAACTCACCAATCTGTTTCAATTTCTGTTTCTCTGCTCCCTTCTGATTTACATCATCTTTTGCTACAAAATGTGTGCCCTATTTAAATTAAGCATTTTAATTCTTCACCCTGATATAGATAAAGTGGGACTGTCTTGGCCACAGGCATATGATGTACGTGAAGCACAGGAGAATTTGCTGGTTCTGTGACAGTATTGTTTACTGCAGTACCTAGGATCAAAGATTATTAAGGACCAAGTTAAAACAACATTTCCCTACTACTATTTTATCTATAAAAGCTTTCACTACTGAAACAATAACTGAAAATTAGATGTATTGTCTACCAAGAAATGGTCCACACTGGCATACACTGTCAAAAGATAAATATGGGAAAAGAGTAGGTTTTGGCAGCAAGTATTTCCCAGCCTCAAAAATCAGTCAAAGGCCATGTGTATCACATCATACTGGTGCTACTAGCTGCAACTCCTTCAAGGTTAGAATGTGCACTGACTTCCTTGAAATTACAGTAGGAAAAATGTTTATTTTGCATAATACATCCTTCCAAAGTTAACATGTTCAGAAAAAAACAGAACAGCAGTCTCTCTCCCAGCAGAGAGTCTGGAGGCAGTGCAGCCCATCTGGGCTGTTAGAAAGCTACTCAGCCCCATATAAGGAGCCACCCAAGGGTGTTAAGTTAGAACCAGCTTATCATGCAGCCAAAACACTGTGAAGCACCGAATAAACTACATATATGTACCCTGCTACCCAAAAACAGTGGCACTGATGTACTCTTTATCCCATAACAACCATGAAAAATAAGAATAAGCTGAGACAGGCAATACTTTACCTGGGTATTCTATAATGTATGTTTCCCTATGAGTAAGCAGCAATTATTCCCTTCTGACTAGGAACAATTTGCAGAGAAGTGTGTGTCTCTGAGTCATTATTAAAAAAAAAAAAAAAAAAAGAAAAAAAAAAGAACAAGCTTTAGCTTTTCCAGTACACCACACAGAACATCCAATGTATTGTCCACCTACTCACATTTACAAGATACGGTATACATTTCCACCTTATTCCGCCTCTTCTAAAGGTGTGATAGAAAGGGAATCTTTACCCAACTTCTTGGAAGCATCAGGGCTACTGATCAGAGTGCAACATGTTTCTTCTACTGTATGTACAACAGTGGTGCCTTCCCAAACGATTACATTATTACTCACATATATACTTCTAATACTATAGGTAACTTAAGCCTCTGGTTGCTGTTCTGCASTGTTATTTTGACTTATGCCCTACAGTGCTTTGATTTTGTAATTTTCCCTTCATGTGCAAGCATTTTCTAAATACCTTTTATGTCTAACATTAGGTCTCTCTACAGAAATAAACACCAGTTGGAAAAGATGTTAATATGTATTTACATAAAAGTTGATAGTAACTTCTGACATTATTATACAGATAACACTACTACTTTTAATTAGAAGACTTCTATTTTAAAAGATAGTAAATTATGGTTTGGTTGAAAGAGCTCCTAGTGTAAGACCTTGCTAGCTAACAGGATCAGTCAACATGAAACATTACAATATTGATGCTATGAGGGGAAAAGTTTTTAAAATTTTAGGGACAGAATTCTGATTTCAAATAGGGTACTTGCACCTATTCTTCAAAGTTAGTATGCCAGTGTTTTCCCAGTATCTAGGTGATATGGCTGTGTTTGAATAGAAATTACTGTTCATCATTGCTCACTAAAGCTTCGTATTGTATTACCTAAAGTTCAGAGCAGCTCAGCCATGGTCCTGTATTTAGGCCATCTTGTAATTACGTGAGAATTTTGTGCACTGGGAACTGCTGGAATCGACCATCCGGCCCTTTCAATGCCATTGGAGCCTCTTGTCACATCCTCAAATATCATACAGATGCCCTTTCCTTTTTACTTTTGGGCAACTGTCAGGAATAATCTTGGAAGAGAACGCAACTTTGGGAACTAGCTATGCACAGAGTGAACACGGCAACAGAGAGGAGGAGGAGACATGAGCTTTGCAGATGRAAATGGGGGCAGTGTCCATTAGGCAAGAGCAACTGTGCTGGTTATACTACAAAAATCCTAATTGTGAATTATCAAGGTAGCTTAGCACAAGTTGGGATAGTGCAGTAGCCTCTTTTGATGCAGCATGAGTGTCAGCAAATAGCTTCRGTGCTACAATAGGCACCAGTGATTTGGGAGCTGGGTATATAACTCAGGAGTTGTACACTTAATATCCTCTTTACCTTTCAGCAAAGTCAAATACTCCATCCAAAAAAAAGTAATTCTTTTAACATATCACTGTCAGTTATGTCAGTTCTAGCCCACTCTCCTTGCTCACAAGCTGAATATTTTTTATGCTGAACAGTTTATTAACCCCTAATCACCCAGTTACTTCTGGACTTGATTGCATGTGTAATTACCTTTTGTCAGGTACAATTTGCCTGATAAACATGTCAGAACACTTGCTGCTTAGTCTGTTGAAACAGATAAATGCTGTCTTTCCACAGCCTTGGGGCATAATTAACAGGGAAAAAAAAGGCAGTTATAAAAACACACAGAAGCTGATTCAGTGAGGCAGGAGTTCACAGCGTGCAGCCCGCCAAGGCCCATTGCCTGGCCCGCTACGCTTGCCTGAGCTCTTATTGAGTTCCAGCCTGCTGTGACAGGGCAACGGGGGCAGCCCTCAAAAACTGAGATTTAAAGTAGGTTTCCACGTGAACTTCAAAAAAGAGTGGGATGATGCCTATTGGAAAAAAAAAAAAGAAAAAAAAAGAAAAAAAAAGAAAAACAACACAGTGAAGCAGCAGATAATGAAATTGGTAGAGTCCTTGTCATCATTATGTGTTATACGCTCAAGTAGACTCTCTGGGATGAGACCAGGAAGGGAAAAACTAAGAGAAGGCAGAGAAAAAAAGCCATCAGAAAAAGCAAATCAGTCAGGATTAAATAAAAATGCTTTGTGGCATCCTTGGGCTCAGTTGCTTCTGATTTCTGCCCTGTAGTRCTTGCAGGTTATGTACCCATGCGCTACGGGGAGTGCGAAAAAAGAAATCCTTACCTGACCTCTGGATAACCCAAACAGGAGATTAGCCCATTTCCAAGCAAAGCAGGTTGTCACACTGTTAGGCCAATTGCTTCTATTGACACTTTGCATAAACATCTTACACAGGGTGATCAGAAAGGACTGTTATGCCATTAACGCTCTTTTTATTTTTTTATACCTAAGTCTTACAGAATAAAGGCCTTTCTGACTAAGGGATAACAAAAGGGTCAAAAGGTCACAAACATTCTTTTAAGTAGGCAAAAATCGGGGAAGTTTAGATTCATTGAAAAGTGCAAATTGGAATTTTTTTTGAGTCTTGAAAACATTCCAGCACACTCAGCTTTTTCTAATTTCACTTCTAGTAAATTCATTATCTACTTAATTGTGCATTTTTACTTTTAAATACAAAAAGCGCCTAAGTCTTCATTTTAGGAAACAGCAAGCTGTCTAACCTTCTCAGCTAATCAGTAATCTAAACAGACATTACCATTAAAATCCTTGTGAGGACCAGTGTGAAAATACATAGACCTTTTTCTTGAAGTGGGATGACTGAACAGTCTCACGTGTACAGTTTTCACATCATTTACACAGCATGCGGTTTGCACTGTGTACAGCAAAATATTCTATATTTTCTTTTGTTTTGCTTTTGCTTTGATCAGAGATGGAAACAATCTCCCTTTAATAGTATAAAAGCCACCTGCTGGGCATCACAGACTACAGCTAATTGGTAAATTCTTTGAAATTTTGATATAATGGATTTTGACCTCTTTAATTAAAAAAACCCCAAAGCCTAGAATACGGTGAACTCTTCTGGGAAATGAACAGTGCCAAGCATATACAACTGCAAGCTACACCCAATCTTTTCTTAGCAAAGAATACAGAAGTAACACAGCAATTTTTTCCTTGAGGATGCATGGCTGTCGACCAAGAAGAAAAGAAGACTGTTGCTAGTTATGGATCATTTAAGTCACTAAGGTAAAGAAATAACAAATACATTAATATTTCAATTATTACTACTTTTATTGGGGTTTGGAGCTAAAAAGCACCAAACATGAAGGGGACTTTTCCGTTTTAAACACGGTAAACTCACAAAAGCCACTCACAAATGTTCCAGTCCTCAACATTTCCTTCTCCAAGGAGCTCACACTGTACCAATCCACCCCACCTTGTACTCAGAAGGACAAATGGGTTTCACGACCCAAAAAGAAGCCTGTCAACCAGAATTGTTGCTGTTTCATAATCTCTGACATAACGTTAACCTTTCAGTGGAGCTATAATCTCATCGCTTTGGGAACTCTGAGGCAGCACTGTCCTTCTTTTGTTAAAACACTTATTTATATTCTGCCTAGCATAATGGGGCCATGGTCCATGACTGGGACTCATAGGCACTGCAACAACACAGCTACATAATAACAACACTTTTCTAATCTTTGCTTAGGTTTCATGCGCAAGTATATGTGAATATATGTTAAACAGGTATACACTTATTTCCAGCAAAAAACGTCTGCAAGACCACAAAGATTACACCATCATTATTCACCAAGTTATGCTCCTGTTAATTAAAGCATGCAACCATGAAAGCACTTGCTAAACTAGAAAAAAAAATATAAACGACCAGGATCAAAATCAGAATTGGACAAAGACAAGGCTTGTTTACTCTGAAGATTTCTTGGTTGCAAAGGAACAACAGAACTACTTAAAATATAGATACCTAAGTCCAGCATGAATGAAAAAAAAAGACGGTTTGCTAACTGTAGAATAACACCATACCAACCAAACACAATTATCACTTAATCAGTAGGTGTTCATTGCTGCTGACAAACACCTTGTTAGCCTAGTTAGCAAGTCTGCCTGCCACTTGCCAAAATATTTTGTTTTATTTAGACCTGGTGACTTCATTTTGTGAATGTGGTGAATTTTAAAATCCCCCCCTACTGATCACATAACTGGAATAACGCACATCAGTCTTGTATTTCAAAGTGTACATTGATCTCTTGATCTGTGAATGTCTCCCTGTAGTTTATGCTACCCTGTTTCTGAATTGGTACAACAAATGGATTTTCAAAGTGATGTTATGGGGACTTAGCTATGCAATTCCCATTAGTGTCAATGGGGGTCGCAGGCTAAATTCCTAGACAATGCTTTGAAAACTGAGCCCTGGATTTTCAAAGGAAGGATAGTCTGTGTTAGAAAGGCAGTGTCTTTCAGTTTTTAAGCCACTGCATTAAAACATGCCTTTTTCTTTTAAGAACCATGCATTAGAAATTGTGTCTAAATTTAGGACATCGAAATGTTCCCAAGAATGAAACAATTTTATGTTTAAATGTTACCATCTGTTTCATATTTATAAGTGAAATCATATCTGTCACTATCTTGAATGTTGGGATACAATCTTCAACACATTCATAAATGTACAATGTATAATGTTATGACAGCTGAGCCACTGGGAATTGTTGCTATGCTAAGAAAAAACAGAAGTTATTTGTATTCATGTATCTTTCATAAGCAAAAATTCTCGCAAAGGGCAGAATTCTTTCCTAAAATGTGGACCTTGTGATACACTTTGTGAGATGTCTGGACTTGTTACATTCATGAACATGTCAAAATATTTTTTTTTAATTCTTTGGCACTTCGAATGAACTTAGACCTGCCTACAAAATAAAATGCTGTTGAAGTCACGTGAACAAGCTTGTTGCTGCTACCATAACCAGAAAAACACTCACAATGTATAATTTTTACAAATCCCATTAAAACTTCAAGCAGCCCAAGATCTAACATCTGAAGACACAGAAAAATAGTTTCTGAGACAAATATAAATAGCTAGGCCCTATGAAATAAATACACAGTATAGCATCAAGCAATACCTCTTCAAAGAAGATTTGTTTAATTACAGTGAAAATGTTTATTATGAAGTGTGTTGTTCTTCATCATTAAAGAATAAGCTGGACTAGTAGCAAAAGAACCGTCTTTTGAGTCTAGAAACAGGGAAGAGTTTGAAAAGCAAGAGCCTGGCAGACAGTCAGGCTCCAGAGGGCACGGGCTCGGGCCAAATTGCTCCTGTCAAGCGTGTTAGTCCGTACACAAAGTCCCTYAGACAAAGCATAAAACTATGTCAATGGCAAAATTTGTGTGGATTAAAAATTGTGTATTATGCAATGGTCAGGTCATTCACCATTTTTTCTAGTTCTGAGCTCCTGACACAGAGGTGTACACGCTCAAACAGCATGCAGGGGTGACAAGTGCAGCCCCCCAAAACAGGCCATCTGCCACTGACCTGAATGAGACTTCAACACAATTTCAACTGTTAAAATTATGAAGCATTTATTATAGCACAGTTAAATCTCAGCTGGCATTTTCACTTGGCTTCTGGTTGTTTCTTTAAACACAGGTTTGGCAGTGGTACTTAAATATTGACATCTACCAAAAAGACATTTTACAGTTTAGTTCACTTAACCTTTTATTTTCTATAGGCACTTCTTTTTCACTTGCACTAGACGTGCAACAGTCTTGCTTTAAGCTATTAACTAATCTATGAAATAATGTCATAAATAGCATATCATGAGGCACAGTATCCTAAAGCAGGTTTCTTGACGATTAAAACTGTACCACWTGCCTCAAATCTTCCTGCAAAATTATCCATCTGAGATGATTCACTATAAAACCATCTTTAAAAMGTTCAAAATCTAAAGTTAAATTTTAATCACCTTCCCTGGTTTAGAGGTGGGTCTAATTTAAAGTAATCTAATTTGGTGTATCTAGAATAAAATTCAAACACAAAATATATTCACTTCAAGTTCCATACTGCATTCTAGAATTGAACACTCTTGTCCCATCTGTCACATTTAATATTTAGCACTATCCATAAGAGTAACTCTAGATGCCTGCAGTCTTATAAGTGTATATATACACACCATACCATGAGAARTCATTATCTGACAAATGGTGGTTCTAATTACCCCAAACTGTCCTTGCATACACACACATCTCATCTAGAYAGCCAGGCTGCTGCACCCTAGAACTATTCATCTGCAGTGGTCTGCCCAAGTATAATTACAACTCCAAATTTAAATTTCAGTCCAGTTACTTCTAGGATTGAAGGAAGGAGTTGTAGAAACAGAGCCCTGGTGTGCAAATGCAAACTGATGCCTAAGGGAAGACAAGTGAGCATGGCACAGCTCCAYGGCAATCAGCTCTGCGCTTTCAGAGAAGACTTCAGCTCTTTGTGTGAAGCTGCAGCTCAAGAACAGACCCAGGATTTCACCACCYCGGGCACTGCTGGGAACTAGGGATTCAGTGAGCAGGGCATTTAYCTCTCCTAACTTTCCAGTCATTTCTTGTCATATTCTGACTTAGACAAAAGCACCAGAGAAAATTATATCTACGAAATGTGCTGAAATTAGATTGCTACAAAGATTGATTCAACCTTCTATATCAGGAGGATATACATCAGGTCTATAAGGTTTTTAAGCACCTCTTGAATCTGCAACAGTYGATTTCCACAGAAATCCATGATCTGTAGTGTATACTATGAATCACATAATTCCCACTGAGATAACCTGAGGTTCTACAGCAGGTAAGGGGAATTAGTTTGTTTCAACACAACAGAGTAATTATTTTTTAAGTTATAGCTTTTTTTTTTTTTTTTTTTTGGTTAGTTTCTTTTAGGATCTGTGCATTTTTCAAAAGCTGCACATCTAAACCAAAAAAAATACAGCCGCAGTGCACCACATTCTTCTCTTAGGTGGCCATCGAGACAGAATTTTATAAAAAAGGTGTGAAAAAAGCTTCTGAAAAGCTTCTGCAGGAAGCAAATACAAATACAGCAACTGCTCAATAAAGTATCTCAGCTGATCTTGGATGCCGAGTTAGAATACGTGAAAAGCCACTGAAATTCAAGACATAACAGGCCACAAACCAGCATAATTTTGTTTGCATCCAGGAACAAAAATCCAATGCAATCCACAAGGCACAGATACTTACAGATGTGGCCATCATAAGTTTACTGTAAACAGACAGTTATTTCTTGCAAAATAGTGCACTCAGGGTATGGCTGCATAACCACCTTTTATAGCAGATGAAGTTACATCCCTTAGGGAAAGCTATGCTAGACCTGAGAACCACTGGACAAGGAATTCCACAATCARTAGCTCAGGAATGTAAATAGAGACAAGTTAAAAGGAAAGCCAAAATCACTAGGAAAAAACTTTCATAGTCCTTCATGGACAACCTTCACTTTCCTCTTCAGCGACAAGAAGACATTTACTTCTACATTTATAGATATCAAATTATTTTAAAAGTATGTTAGCAAATACTACTAAATACTCAGCCAATATAAAATCCTGTTTTTTTGTTAGTTTCTTGTCTAGATAACTTGGTTTAGCAAAGGCTTCAAAGCCCAGCAAGAAGTTGCAACCTGGATACCTCAGAATTTTCTTTTTTTTTTATAAAAGATTTTTTACCAAAGGTTTCTGTAAAAGATTTTTCTCCTCTGGCTGTTGTTTGTTTGTTTGTAAACATATTAGGAAAAACTCCTGTTTGCTTAAAGGCAATAATCCAATACCATTTCTTCTTTAAGAAACACATCTTTAAGAAATTATTCTCCTTGGAAGCTGATCTTTTTTTTTTTGGACTATGCCTTTTCCCCTCATTTCTATATACAGTATTTTCTTTAAATATTTTATCTGAAAAATTATTTCTTATGATTGCCTTGGAAGACTGAGTAATTCCAAATTATGTTATATGTCATTTTCAATAATTACTCTTCATATTTTAGCCCCAACAGATTCCAGTACACATGGAACTTTTGCTGAGTAATGATGACAAAATTCAGCCTCTAATGCCTCCTGCAATTTGAAAACATCTTCCCMTGACTTTACTTGCCACTTTGAAATGTTATCCTTTTCTAGTGAGTAATCCTGTGCTAGATTCTTTTGCTTCTTAAACGAACATTATTCTCACCCTTTATTGACTGACCAGATCTATTATCACATGTAAGCAGTGTTAATCCTCTAGTAATTAACACCCTTATTAAAGTAATTTTAACTCAAAGAAGTTTAAATCGCATTATTGGTTTTATTTAATTAAGCTATGAGGGCTGTTTTACACTGTCATTTGAGTTTTCAGCTCGTGCCTTTTCCATCAGTTACGCAGGTCCCCCCTGCACACACCACACCCTGAGACACAAAAACCTCCACCATCACCAACCCACCCCACAAAATTACCAGGGCATTTCTGTCTAGGAGTTATTCATCATTATTCCATTTCACTGTGAACTTTATAAACTATTCTGCATGTCAATGGATGCAAGACATAGACACTATACTAAACATTGTACTATTCTGAGAGCTATCATTTGGATATGCATTGGAATGACAGTATCAAATTCACCCTTCCAGAGGACTCAATATTCGTTTGTGCCTAAAGTGAAAGCACCACTTTTAATGCCCTTTTCATACATCCTAAGCAAGGGCAAACATTTTTATTTAAACTTCAGGCTGGCAAAAAGAAACAGAATCTGAATGCACTGAGTTGTGCCACTTAAAACAGCCACTTTTTCTGTTACTTTGAAAATCAGTCAGGTTTTAAAACTGTAGGGTTTTGTGTGTGTCCTACTGCATGTTCCTTTCTATGGGAAAATACCTGATGGCCTACGCTCTCTTACACATCTCAGGTAAGCTACTCAAGCGACACATTTGACACAGGGTCAAAAGATGAAAACTGTCTTCTGGTTTAACTGCATCATGTTACACTGTGCACTTTGGAAGAGTGTGGGCWAATTATACATCCTCCTGAACGATTTCCTGGAGGCACACCACTGACACGGGGAAAGCTTGCATTCTCCTGGGAATAAGGCAACCTGATGGTTTCATGGACTTTATACATCATTAACTGTGTACTGAAAGTCCTTTCTTTTCTTCGGATAAAGACATCTCTTCAAATTTTTACTGTTTAAAAAAGAAATGTTGTTAATGGGTCTCAGCATAAACCATGGAAAATTATAAACATAGAAAGAAAAGGATAAGAACAATAAAGTACATTTACAGACGCAAACTGATTAGGAAATTTTATCTTTTCTCCCTCATTCCACATTTTTATGTTCTTTTCTCCGCATCATCTAGTGCTTCGATCTACTCATATTTAAACTTTTTTTTCTGCATTTCTGTTACTATTCATTCTGTTTACCTCCATCACACTTTCTGTAATTGCAGGGTCTTTTAAGTAACATTGTTCCTTTGCTACTAATTCTCTGAGGAAAGCCCTCTACAAGGAGATCCMATCCATACATGAATCTTCATTATTCAATATTCTTTAAAATAGCACAGTTTGTAAGAGGATAAATTGCTCCAAACCTAACACATACATAATGTTAACATATATGATAAGCTGTGCCTAAGAACATGCTGGTTCAGTCCTATTGCTTATATCCCAGTTAGTTCACTTCATTCAGAAACCACTTATTACAAAACAGGATGAAATTTAGTGATTTCTTTTGCCAGCTATTGGTATCTTTGTACTAACTTCATCTCCCAAATTTCACTGACTGGAGGCAGTCAGTATTTTAATTTGTATTTCTGCAGTTCTTAGACAGCCAACTCAAAATCAGTGTCACATTATGGTACACCCTATACAAACACGTTTGAATATATGATCTTTCTTCCTAAGATACTTCAATCCAAATGCATAAACACTCATTAACGACAATTCAAGTCATTGCCTTACTATGTCCATGCAATTCCTTCCTTGTGTTGTGTACTGTAAGCAGAGAAAAAGTCTTGAAAAATATTCCTTTGATTTTACTGGATTTTACATTTGCCCCACAGTGACCTCCAAAGATGAGATGGACTTTCTTTTTCACAGAAGAAACTAGCAAAGGAAAAAAAACCGGGGTGTTCTGTCTCCTGCATGTGATTGACAGATAATTTACAAAAGGAATGGAACCAAAGTATGTTGATTGATTCAACTGAAAAAAAATACTGAAGGCAAATCTCTAGGGTTAAAGGGTTACTAGTGCTGCTCAGTACGTATTACATACCAATGATACTACCAGTAAGGCTGGAGAATGTAAGTGATTTTGGGGCAGAAATTACTTAATAACTAATGCAGCTACCAGTCCCATGGCTCCCTGATGGGAGACTACAACTTAGAAATGTTAAGAGAATACAAATAACATGTAACTTGAAAGAAACAAATAGTTTTCTTCTCTTGTGTTATTCAATTAGCAAAGCTTATTCATCACTCACAGGAACCACACATTGCCCACAGAATTCAGAGGAAACTCTGGGGAGATGGGGGCTCCAAAACTGAACTCCATCCATCAGATCAGGACTGAGGAGAGCCCAGACACAATGGTKGAGATCCTGCAGCAACTTCATATACTTTATTCACAAATTTTGGGAAGTCGTGTACMCAAATCTTGCTTCCTCTCATGTACATAATTTCTAACATGACAAAGGCAAGGACTGTATGGGAGCAAACCTGCTAGCAGAAGAGTAACTAGAGACAATCTTTATTTCACTGCATAATTTCCACTGAAGTCTATCAGTGTATCAGTGACTGGAAGGGTAAGTAGGATTTTACAAATTTAACAGGCACATAGATCGACTGCTAATTCAAGAAAGATAGTTGAYAACTGAGAAATTATCTGAAGTGAACCTTCTGAAACCTTCCTACCAACAGGCCCTTCGCAAATGAATAAAACCTTTTTCCAGTTAAAGTTTATTTAGTGCCTTCTCTCACAATGTTTTTGAATGCCTGCTTCATAAAGTATCCCATAGCATGCCAGTCATTAAAGAAATTTAGTGTCATACCCAAGAAAGCTGAAGCCTTTGGGTTCTAGCATTAAGTGCAGAGTATTCTTGGGATTTCACTTCAACTACCAGGGATACAATTTAGTTACGTTTAGGTCCCAGTCTTATAGGAATCTCCTCTCTAACTGTGGGATGAGCTTTCTTGAGAGGAAAGGTTTCCCAGAGATATGAAGTWTTCATCATAACAACAGCTCTGTAGGTTTTGAATTAATTGATTAACTATTTCTAAACTGTGTCTTGCAAAAGTAATGATGACCAAGAAGAGCTTAAAGCTGATTAAATGTGACAGTTGGTAGTATTCAGATAGGGATTCAGATATGTCCATCTAAATAGTCTTGACAGCAGCTTTTGCCAACTTTTTCTTTTTTTTCCCCTTTAATATCTGCTTTGATCAACCTCTTCAKTGAAACTTCTAATGATTTCTATGACGCTAGCATTTAGAAGATGAAACTCCCTGGCACAGTTCTAAGTTAAATGTTTCACCTGCACATGACAAAAGAGATCAATAAATGTGATTTCCTTCTCAGTTTTCAAAATTATAAAATTCACCTAACAACAACAAAAAATGCCCTAAGGCTTATGTTCTTATTCAAAGACTGTTATCTGCAGGCTTCTAAGTCAAGCTGTGCTTCACAAGGTCTGTCATTTTCTAAACACACTAATTTCTTGTTGGCTCATTTCATTCTTGTGTGTATTTTGTTAGGTAAGAGGAGAACTAAGAGAAATGTATCCCTTAAATTAACTAGCTCAAAGAAACAATAAGAAAATTTTCTTATTTTTATAACYTCCATGATTTAGGTACTAATGGCATTCTTTACTGCCAATTAAGAGATGACATTCTGTTTAACATTACACCTTTACACCTCACAGCCTTTTGTGCACAATCTACCATACTTTACTTCAGAGACACCCGTAAGGTTTTTGCCATAGATGGAATAGGGTATCTTGTAGTTAAATGGCCATACGTATATYGTTTTAGTTAAGTGAGGTATTGATAGAGCTACTGAAGTGAAGCAACAGCATTTGTACACTGAGGTTTTCAAAGCTGCTTTCAGGTATGCCCCCTCACTGTCAGTAATGTCACCATACTGTAGAGCAAAAACCTGGTACATGATCAGCATGTTATGTACACTTCTCTGCTGAAAAAGGGGCATTTAAATAACTAGATACAATCTGTTTTGTACTGAATTTGATGAATGATTTAATGTCCCAAAGAATACACAGACACCTAATACCCAGCCTGTGCGCTTTTAGTTTCTRGCACTAACAGGGTAGGAATACTTACTACCAGGAAATGACCGACTTGCCATTCTGCTTTGATTCTGCAATCCTTATCGAAATGGTGAATCCAAAGCCATGCTTGTTTTTGACCCCCTGCTGCTAATTTCTGTGCATTYGTTTCCAAAGCTTCCTAATTCTTAACAGCTGGCAGGTATTAATCCCATCCCAGTAATGAGCCAGCTTGCTTCTGTGTACAGAGCACTGATTGAGATCTTCCTCACAAATATCTATACACACAGCTTGTGATCTGAGCCTACTGTGATTAACTACAGGCTTTGCAGARCCTAGCTGAGAAGGAGAAATCAAAAGTAAGAGATTCCACTGGGGAATATAAGTGCTTACAAACAAAAGCTGTCACATTTGTGTGAAGAATTCCTGTTTACGACAATACCCTGCAGAAACATTGTGTCTTCCCTGCAAGAACGGAAGACACATTTCACTTGCAGTCATTCATACTCAAATCTGACATTTTAAACCCAGATATGCATATGCATGCTACCACTGTATGATCCAAACACATGAGATACTGAACCTTCACATGTGTCTGTTCTGCTCACAGKGTGTCTCAAACCCTCCTCCCTTAGTGCCAAGTCAATTTATGGAGAAGGGAAAGCCCAGCAAGAATYGCCTTCCTTCTCCAGCAAAGTGAGGAGCTATGTTCTGAAATCCAGGGAGATGCAACTCCTGTTTTGTTGCTGTCTGAAACCTGAGCTCCTTTCTTCAGCTAAATAAGCAGCATTGCACTGAAAACTAGAGACGCACAAATCCCATTACATAGCACCCTSAGGCTGGGCTTCATGTTACAGATGTAACATGCTCCTCTGCTTGTTCAGAGAAGCTGGGGAGTGCATAACAGGGGGAAAGGGATCAGTAAGCATTGTGAAAGAGCCTCTGTCAAGATGAAAGTCTCAGTAACCACTTCCCTTGGGAAGCAGAAGATGAAATGTTCTATACTACTTCCTAATTAAGAATTCCAACTGTTGCCTTATGAAAATAAGTCTTACTTTTAACTTCCAACTCTGAAGTTTTTAAGACTTACTCCTAAACATACTGTTGGAAATGCCTCCCTCTTGAAAAATCTTGATGTGTTTTCAATTCAAGACTCTTTTTCACAATGGAGGTTGGCGTGGGTATACCCCACTAATTTCAAAGTCTTGGCACTCTGTGGGKTGGCAGCCTGTAAAGGAAGCTAGAAAACACCTTTAGAGCCCTCAGCCTCYAAGAGTTATGGTGAACAGGTTTAGCTACAGGCTGTAGCAACTTATCCTCTGAGGTCCACTGAAAGGCTCAAGAGCATTCTCCACAGGGAACACAGATGGCAAGAGCCTTGCCAGGCTGCACCTCTGGGAATCTGAGACAAGCCAGAGCTGAAATGCAGTTACTACCACAGGAAATTAATTCAAATTAAACACTGCAAGCATAACAGTAGGGAAGACTGAACTGTCACYCTACCTTTCCTGGCAGAAAATCCTGTGCCTGGGATTGAAGCCCAGTGGTCTGTTACACAGTTCTACCTAAAATGAGTTACATCTGAGTTTATCAGAAGGACAATGCTATGTCTCAGTAATGACTGGGAAGAAAGAAGAGGGCTATATTAAGCAGTAGTAACAATTCTTTCTTTCAAATAAACTTATATTTGTTGCATGGAACACTATAGTTCAGAAGGTTAGCAATACTTCTCACCAGAAAACACATTACAAAATAAACAGACAAGCCATCAAATAAAACTATCCATGAATCAGAATTATAAGAAAGTATATTATACTTTTAAATATCAGGTATCAATTTTCAGATTAAATATATTATGTTTACTACCAATAACTTTAGTTCAGAGAAGTGACACATCCTTTTTTACACACATCATAAACAAAGTCTGACAAAAATGTATCTTCTAATGTTTCTATGATATATGACTCTGTATACTAATTAAATTTATTGTGTTACAATCTCTAACATTGAGAAAATGCAAACAGAAACGTCTGAGAATCTTCTAAAATTTGCCCCCATGCTTAAGCAGAGCTTATTGCTGATCACAGCCCTTGGTTTCCCATCTGAGGGACACCACTCTGCATGGGCCATGKGGGTGGAGATACTGCTACTGTGGTTATTTAACTCTGGAGTTACCAACAGCAGCTGGAAGGTGTTAACCATGTGTACTTAAGTGCCAAAAGAACACAGATGAGACAAAGTTCTCACCCCAGCAAAACAAGGAAATTCCACAATCATCAAGCCAGCTGAGGACTTGTTTGAGATGAGACAGTAGAGGAAGAAGCCCATACGCAGTGCTGATGGTGGAGAGAAACATCAGGAACAACTTGTGATGTCAAAAGTGAAATGAAGTCAAGCTACACTGGCAGCTCAGGTTATACCTCTGCAAGAAATTATTTGATTTCAAGAACAGGTATTTGTTACCACCCACTTGGTTAAGAATCAGGACATTTGGCCTAGGACAGCAACTGCTSAACTCTCAGCCTACCACAAGGTTATTATTCTTGTCTGCTACACACTATCAAATAGTGTGTCACTCCCAAGAATAACACACAAATTACAGTATTCATGTGCTATCCTCACAATACTTAAGTGTACGGGACATCCAAGAAACTGCCTCACATTCCAGAACTGTAACCCTAGTCTTTAGGCACTAAAGAACAGATCATAACCAGGAAAAAGCTCATTCATATCAGAGGCTGTGTTTCCTCCTCTGAGATGATTCAAGCAGGACAAACTAAGACCTGTTTCCTTTTGAAGGTTTATTTCAATTGACCTAAGATCTGAATTGGTAGCAAAACCCCCAAAGTTTATTCCYCCACATCTGGGCCACTGCACTATTTACCCAGACTCTGTGTACAGCAAGAAATGATTGTCAGAGAGCAATGCAAGTTGCAGGAGAGCTGGGTTATCTTCACAAGATGCCAGAGACCAGCCTCTGTAAAGCAGCACATGCCACTTTAATAACTGCCTTGCTGAGATGGCCCCTCAGTGGCTTTAAGTGGGGTCAAAGGGTGCACATAGGTGTGACCTCAGGTCATATGCTAAGACAAGTGGCATAAGGCATGACACAATTACTGCAGCTGCACAGAACCATGAATCTGCCCCAGTTTTCTGCCTGCTAAACTAGCTGCGAGTTTCTAGATGGTGGTGGCCACGTGGCTCATTCTGTGTGATTAGCCAACCACACCAAGCCACCTGTGAAGATGCTGAGATACTGTGGTTGTGGAAACAGCACAAAAATCTTTATTGACTAATCTGTTTCTTCAGATTACAAAGATCTTTAAAGAGCATATTAAGTATGACAAGAACTTAAGTGGAGAATAGTACAAAGAGAAAGAGGTGACTCAAAGTGTACATTGGCAAGTGCTTGCCCTTTTGTGATTTCTGTCATCTTAGAGATTCCTGCTACTAACTACTGTTGTATTCTTGGACACAACTCTTYCACATGCCAGCTGTTTCTGTTTGCTCTTCTATTTCTGTGGAAGGAAGAAGGAAAGTGGTCTTGCTGGGGACAACATTCTGCCTATGCATTGTCTACAGGGAAAGACAGAGGATAAGGAACTCTTAGGCTGAAAATACCTATGCAATTCTTTTCAAAGCTGCTCCTCCCTTCATGGTAATCATCCAAATGTAGCTCTTCTCTCTGTCTTCCAAGCTGGCTCCCTGTAACTTTACTTCGTTAGCAAATGGTGCTATAATATCCCAGTGCCCAATCCTCATTAATCTTACACACTGCACTAGTACAGCAGAGAGGGAGTAAGCTGTTGTTGAGATAACTGGCTTCCATTAGCAACCCTGTGATTGGCAGGACGATAAAGTCTTTTCCCTTGCAGGTCAGCTGCTTTTTAAGAAGAGGGCAATCCTGCTGATCCATCTTTTAGCTACAGTCTCTCACTGAGTCCCAAATCTCCTGCCTTTTAGCTTTGATACGGTTCAAGCTTTCCCCCTTGTATCAGCCCCTACCTGTCATCAGCTCCTCTGTACCAAACAGCCAATATCAGGAGTTTGACCTCAGGGCACAGTCCGGGTGGGCAGGTAAAACCTGACCACTGGACCTACTTCCTTATCTTTCATATCCTGCAATTCATGAAGAAGTATCAAATTCAAACTAAAAAACAGAAGCATGACCTTTTATAAGAACTTTCTGAAAAAGACYCTGTTGCCTTTCTAAGTATTCTTGAAAAGAACTGTCATCCACCCTATTAAGACAGAAATGAATCACAAATAAGGAGAAGAGGGAAAGCACTGACAATCCTTACTAAAGGGTAAAAGTTCTTGATGTGTGCCTGCAATACCTTTTGGTGATGCACACAAAAACACAGTCAAAAACAAAACAAACCAAATGTATTAGAACTGCTCTACATTTGCAAGCTCCAGCTGCAACCCAACAGAAAGCTGCCCAAACTTCTCCTGTTTGTACAGTATTTTAAATCAATTAAATTCACATGACATACAGAGCATCCTCCATAAAGTGCTTGACAGAATTCTAAATATACGTTGCTAACAAACTAAGAGTTGTCATAAACAACACAATACCTATTTAAGGAACATACTTCCCAGTTAGTGCTTAAAACATACAAAAATATTTATTTCCTGTAGCAAGTATGTATACACCCTGCCCTCCTGCATAGATGGAAATCATGTCTTCCCTTGAAACAAATGTAGGCTCTGCAAGGATTTATACCACTTAGATGGATGACAGAAATGGTGCCAAATCTTAATATCCTTTCACTTCAGCTGAAATTAGCTAAGTACAAATTGGAAGAGGTTTAGTCTCTTTTAACACTGACAATAAAATGAGAGTAAAAACGAATCCAAAAGAGGAAGGCTGTTAGTCAAGGCAAAACTTGTGGCATGAACAAGTCTTGTAGCCATAATCCTGTATCCTTCTCATGTAGCCCACATTTATCCCACTGTAGACACTGTTCATTGTTATATTACTGTGAGAACATAATAGAGAGTCCTACCTTTCAATTTATTCATTTAAAAAGACARTTTAATTAAGTCCTTTCTAACTACTAGGAGAAATCTGAATATTTTTGCCTCAGGAATTTTCCCTTCTGAAATGTCCTTTAATGATCTTGATGTGAAAAGCCTACTATTAAAAGTAAAAATATTCTTAAAAGATAGATAATTTGGTATGGAATTCTTTCTACTTTCTTATTTTCTAATTACTTTGATAGGTTCATAATGGTGCTGAAAAATATCACCAACATGTGCAGAAGGCTAAAGATCCTCTGCGTGCAGTTAATGATTCATTTAATTATTTAAATGATACTTAAAAATTTGTGAAATAATAAATCCTTCATAAAAGCTAACTTCAAGCATGAAAATGTTTTGAAAATAAATTGTAATGGATGGTCATAGTGCCCAAATTTACAAAGTTTTTAGCAGATTTTAGTCTACAAAAACCTTCCTTTCGGCAAGATCTATGGAAAGGCACTTCCAATATTATGGCACTTAAAATTAAATGAAAATAAATTTTATATAGAATAAAGATCATCCAGTTGGAACAAAGCTGCTTTCGAACAGTTACGTAACAAATGCAGGAMAGGAAATATTAAATAATATGAAGCCTACTTGTGCTATCCAGGGAGTAGTTTTGCAGACAGGATCAAACACTCAGAATAGAATCAGACCAGCACACRTCAGGATAACATGTACACTCTTGCAAAAAGGCAATCTTCACAATATTGTCAGGACCAAAATTCAACCTAATATTCCTGTAACAGTACTACCAGTAGCACAGTGCCCCCTAACCACACACTGGAGAAACAGTTCTATGCTAAATTACAGGGAATACTGCCACTAATAACACTTCAAATAACTGCTTTTCACAACTAATTACATGGGAATGCAAAAACATGAAAGGTTCTTGAATTTAATAACTTCAGCATTGGTCAGAAGGGGAAATTAGTAGGATAAAAAACACCAACTAGTGTCTTACTTGTCTGAGGTCGATGAAAGCTAACTGCAGGGTGTCTCCCTGGAATCCTGGCACAGGCTCAGAACTAGCAAACACTGAAAACAAAAAAAAAAAAAAAAAAAAAGAAAAAAAGGTTAAAATATTACGGATGTCGATTTTTTTTTAACCTAACAGAAAAATCGAGTTCTTTGCACCATAAATGCTAGCTAGCATAGTTTCATATAAATAGTTTAAACTAGCAACTCACAGTGATTAAAAACAAACAAACCAACAAACAACCTTTTGACAGTTTTTCCAATAATTCGAAAAAATAATACTTAAAGGAGTATTATTAGAAATTTTGCTTCAAATTCTAACCCAGTAGTCATGTTATGACCACAGAAACCAACATATTTTTTGGCTCGGGGCGCATGATTACTGAAGAATTTTTAAAAAAATACTAATTCCATGGCTGTCAATGYCTTTTCGAACATCTGCCTTTGTTACAGCATACATCCTATAAAAACTCTACCTCCAGCCAAACAGCATTAAAGGACAAACACAAAGGTGGGAATTAGTTTCACGTGCAGACAACAGGTAGAAAGCCCAATGTGCCACSGTCAGAGCAGAGCTGAAATGCCTGCTCACACCTTTCAGACTGCTTAGCAGTAATGAACTTCTGCTCATTTTAAACACAAAATTGGCTGTCAAAATTGGCAGGCAAAAATATATCCCTAATACAAAAACTGGCAATGTGGCAATGAAAGAAAGCTCTTTATTTAAATCAGAAAACGACCAATACTTGTTAACCTTAAAAATAAATAYGCTTTTTGTAGTTATTATTCCAGTCACAAGTTAATAACAAAGACAAGCATCCCCACTCAGGTTAGATATCTTATTTCAAAATTAAGAGTATTTTTCTTACATCCTTCAGGCAGAGCTCTTAACAAAACAAAGTAGATACTACTGCAATAGTTTGAGAGAAGCATCATCTGAGGCAGTGAAAGACAGTATTTTTTTTCCAAGTTTGAGAAATAGGTCATTCAGTGTAGAGGAAACAGAACATATGCATCCAATTTCCAGATCCAGTGCTAAACTGTTCCTAAATACTAACATTTAGAAGTAGTATGAAATCCTTAATATATTTTTTAAATGGCTAGTTAGAAAATTTGGATTATGCGGAGGTAAAATCCAGAAAACTGCTGGTGTCTGAGTTAACACGATGGTAAAATAATGGCTGCAAACATTTACTTCTGAATGTATGGTTTCAGCTGAAAGCAGATTAACGAATTCAGATTGACTATTCCACAAGTCTAACAATGACCACATGGAAGACAATTTTAAGTAAAGACTCTTAATTAAATGGTACCAGAAACTAATTACACCATCTCAGATTATTTAAGAATTACCAGTAGAAGCAGAATTTCTTACTTGCACATTAGTGCAAAAGTTTTTATGAGAGTCATGTAATAGGAGAACGAATTGAACTGCAATACAACTTTATTTTTTATCAACTAAAGAAATAAAAAATAGCAATCAAATGCCTTAGGGAGACCACTATAATGTCACAGACAAGTACTGGTAATACTGGCAAATGCTCACTGGTTACAGTATTCAAGTCAGAATTTTAAATTGTCTGGACTTCCTACTTTGTAAGTAACACCAACGTTCCAGAGGCATTTTCATGGAATTTTAATTGACCACAAACATGCCTTTAAAAAAAAAAAAAAGCTAAAAAACAGTAGAAAAAACACACCTTACAGTCACTATTTTAGAGGGAGAGCTTTCTAATAATAAAATCTTTAAAAGCAGGAAAGAAAAAACAGCCTGTACAACYAGCATCCTGCAGAATTACAGAGTTGTCTAAGCCTAGGAACCCTAAGCACCCTGCTCAACAATCTAGACTAAAGGCTTATGTGTCCTCATAGCTGTCTTCTGCAGGTTTCTCATGGCCACTAAGAACACGCTTTCTTACGGACAAAAAAAA